>NW_006922026.1:1390166-1414650 GCF_000298275.1 Orycteropus afer afer | reverse complement strand
CTGAATGTACCACGGACTGCTAAAAGAAGTAACAGATCTGTCCTGGAGGAAGTGCACCCAAAATTCTCCTTGGAAGCGAGAATGGTTAGACTTTGTCTCACCTACTTTGGTCATGTTTTCAGAGGAGACCATTCCCTGGAAAAACTGTCATGCTTGGTAAGGTGGAGGGTCGTCAAAAAAGGGGAAGGCCTTCCACGAGATGGATTGATATGGTGGCTGCAATGATGGGCTCAAGTATAGCAGGGATCATGAAGTTGGCACAGGATCAGGCAGTGTTTTGTTCTGCTGTGCATGGCGTCACTAAGAGTCGGAAACATCTCAACTGCACCTAACAACAACAACTATTAGGCTGAAAGTTGACTCATGAGGGTGAGTTCAGTTTGTGGCTTGAAAGGTGACTAAAGTCTATGGTCTTAGGGATTCCAACAGTCTCTATCAGACCAGTGAATCTGGTCTTTTTTTTGCATTATTTTGAGTTTTGTTCCACATTTTTCTCCCCTTCTGTTTTGGATCTCCTACTGTGTTCCATTTTAGAGGGATTGGCAATAGCAGCCAGACATCATCAATGTAGTTTTTCTGGTCTCAGGTTTGTAGAGGCTGAGATTAAAATGGATAGATTGGATGATAAGTTTCCATGTGATCACTTTCAGTCTTAGACTGATTGTATCCAAGTGTCCCTGATTTTCCTCACTCTTTTTTGTCCCAGAAAAGAAGTGACCAATAGTTGCATCTTGGATGGCTGCTCACAGGCTTTTAAGACCCTAGTCACTACTCACCAAAGTAGGATGTAGAACAATGTCTTTGTGACTATGTTATGCCAATTCAGTTTTATTTCCCCCATGATTATGGACTTAAGCCCACAAGACTAAGGTGTTTGGATATGGTTAAGAATGTATCATAACTTTGTCCCTTGTTAGCTCTACTACATACATGGATTTTTTTTTTTTTTTTTTGCTTCCTTCTGCCTGAAATTGATCACCTATTTATTATATAAAATGGTACCTTAACTGAATTATCAGTTTACTTGTATACAACCTATGAATAAATAAGTCATTTAGTATAAGATTGCGTTGGGATTTCATTAACTCATCTTTTTGTCACATAAATAAAGGATTGTGAATTATTTTTTAAAAAAATTTATTCTCTAGTATGTGTCAGATGGGATCTCTGGTGGCATAGTGCCTAAGCCATTTGACCGCTAACCAGAAGGCTGGTGGTTCAAATTCACCAGCCACTCCTCAGAAGGAAGATTGGGCAATCTACTTCCATAGGGATAATGCCTCAGAAACCTATACATGGATATTTTTACACCACCTGCAAATATGAAGTAATATTGTTTGCCAAACGTATATATGGTCATGAGTATAGTCCTGTTCACTTACCCAAACCTGATTGTCTTAACCATCTACCTATGTATCCTCTCATAGATTAATATTCATTATTACTGATAATGCAGGATTGTGTATGTAATATTATTTAACTTTGTTGTCTGTACCTCTTGTGCACCTCTCTTTGTCTTCCTTTTCCTTAGTGATATGGTGCTAGTCACCCATTGTTTGTATATTGCCTTCACACAAATTAATACATACAACTTACCTACTTAGTAATTTTCCCATTCCTGCCTCACATCCGTGGTAACCAACAAAGGAAGTTTCCTTCCCTGTGAAAAGATTTCCTTGACTTTTTATAATAGTAAACTCATACAATATTTGTCCTGTGATTTACTTATTTAATTCAGCATAATTTCCTCCAAGTACATCCATGTTATGAGGTGTTTCACATATTCTTCATTATTTGTTAATGCTACATAATATTCCACTGTGTGTATATACCCTAGTTTGGTTATCCATTCATCCATTGATGGGCACTTAGGTTGTTCTCATCTCTTTGCTCTTATGAATAATTCTGGGATGAACAGGGGTGTGCTTACATCTACTAGAGTCCTGGCTCTCACTTCTTTAGCATATATATACCTAGTAGTTGGATTACTGATTCGAATGGTACTTCAGTTTACAGCTTGTTAAGGAAGCTCCATATCTTTTCCCACAGTGATTGCACCATTTTACTATCCCACTAGCATATGAGAGTTACAAACTTTCTGTATCTTTGTCAGCATTTGTTGTTTTCTGTTTTGCTAAAGTTTGCTATTATTGCTGGGGTAAGATAATATCCTACTTTTGTTTTGATTTCTATCTCTCTAATGGCAATGGATAAGGATGACTGAAGAACAGTTGATGTTTTTGAGTTGCGGTGTTGGTGACGAATACTGAAAATACCACAGACTGTCAAAAGAACTAACATATCTGTCCTGGAAGAAGTTTATCCAGAATACTCCTTGGAAGCTAGAATGGCCAGACTTCATGTCACCTACTTTGGTTATGTTGTCAGAAGGGACCATTCCCTGCTTGGTAAAGTAGAGGGTGAGCGAAAAAAGAGAAGACCTTCAAAGAGATGTATTGATATAGTGGCTGCAATGATGAGCTCAGTTATAGCAAGGATTTTGAGGCTAATGCAGGACCAGGAAGTATTTTGTTCTGTTTGACATATAGTCACAATGAGCAGAGCCAACTCTATGGCACCTAACAACAACAACAACAACAACGTTGGTGCATTTAGGGTTGTTTTATAGTTTATGCCATCAGTTAGGAACTCTAAATTTGGGCCTGTATTTTTTTTTTTTTTTATAATCTTTATAATTTTAGGTTTTACATTTAGATCTTTGATACATCTTGAATTAGTTATTATATGTGGTCTGAAGTATGAATTTTATTTCATTTCTCTGGATATTCATTTTTGTCCAGAACTACTTGTTAAAGAAGGAGCTCTGGTGGCCCAATGCCTAAGGCATTTGACTACTAATCATTAGTTTTGCAGTTCAAATCCACCAGTTGCTCCATGGAAGGAAGATGAAACAGTTTCATTCCATGAAGATTTACCACCTCAGAAACCTAATAGAAATTGCTATCAGTCAGAATCGAGTAGATGACAGTGAGTTGGTTTTTATTTGGTTTATTTGTTAAAGAGACTGTATTTTCTCCATTTAATGGGTTTTGTACCTTTGCCAGACATTGACTGTCCATAGGTGGGTGGATCTACTTCTGGGTTCTCAGTTGTGTTCCATTGGTCTACCATGTCTGTACCAATACCAGGTAATATGACTACTGTGGCTGTATGTTGTTGTTGTTGTTATGTGCCATCGAGTCAGCCCTGACTCATAGCGACCCCTCCTTGGGTTTCCTATGCAGTATCACTACGGAAGTAGGATTGCCCAACCTTCCTTCCGAGGAGTGGCTGGTGGGTTTGAACCGCCAGCCTTCTGGTTAGCAGTCAAGTGCCTTAGCCACTATGCTACCAGAGCTCCTCTGTGGCTGTATAGTAGGTTTGAAATTATGAAGTGTGAAGTCTCCTACTATATTCTTCTTCAGCAGTACTTTGTTTATCTGAGATTTTTATCCTTTCCATATAATATTAGTGCTTGGCTATTCCACCTCCTTAAAATATGTTGATGGAATCTGGATTGGGATTGCATTTTTACTATAAATTACTTTGGGTAATATTGACATTTTCACAATGTTCTGTCTTCCTATACATGAGCACGATATGTTCCTCCATTTATGTAGGTCTATTTTAATTTCTTGTAGTAGTGTTTTGTAGTGTTGTTTGTACAGGTCTTTTGTGCCTGGGTAAGATTCATTCCTAAGTAATTTATCTTTCTGGTAGCTATTGTAAATGATATTGTTTTCCTTATTTGCTTTTCAGATATCTTTTTGTTGATGTAGAAGAATGCAGCTGATTGTTTATGTTGATCTTTTACTCTGCCACTTTTCTGAAACTTTCAACAAGTTTCAGTAGTTTTCTTGCTGAATCACTAGGATCTTGTATGTATAGGGTCATATTATCTACAAATAGGGATAATTTTACTTCTTCTTTACCAATTTGTATGCCTTCTATTTCTATTTCTTGCCTTATTGTCCTGGCTACAACTTCTAATACAATGTTAAATATAAGTGGTAATAGAGGGCATCCTTGTCTAATTGCTTATCATAAAGCTAAGACTTTCAGTCTCTCTTTGTTGAGAATAATATTGGTCATTGGTTTTGTGTTTAAGCTGTTAGTGATGCTGAGGAATTTCCCTTCTATCCCTAAGCTGAGAGTTTTTGCTGGATTTCATCAAATGCCTTTTATGCATTGAGTGAAAAGGTCATGAAATTATTTTCCTTTGGTTATTTATGTAATGGATTGTGTTGATTGTTTCTCTAAATGTTGACCTATTCTTGCACAGCCAGTATGAATCCTACTTTGTCATGGTGCATTATTTTTTTGTGCTACATTATTAGATTCTATTGGCTAAGATTTTGTTAAAGGTTTTTGCATCTATACTCATGAGGGAATTTGATCTACAAGTTTCTTTTTTAGTGATTTTAATTAATTTATTTATTTTTGCTTGAGTTTAGTACCAGTGCTATGGTTAATTCATTAAATGAACTTGGGAATATTCCATAATTTTCTATGTTCTGGAATAATTTGCATAGGAATAGTGTCAGCTTTTTTCTGAATGTTTGATAGAAATCTATATGAAAGTTTTCTGAGCCAGGACTTTTTGTTGTTGTTAAGAGTTTTTTTTTTTTTTTTAAGAACCTGTTCTGTTCAGTTATTTATATTATTATTGGCCTGTTCAAATTTTCTATCTCATTTTGTGTTAATTTAGGTAAGTCATGTGTTTCTAGAAATTTGTCCATTTCTTTTGGCTTTTTGAATTTGTTGGAGTTCAATTCTTTATAGTATTCTGTTATTATTATTTTTATTTCTGTTAGTTTTGTTCTAATGTTGCCCTCTTGCACTTTTAAATCATGTTATTTGCATCTTCCCTTTCTTTTCCTTAGTTAAATTTGCCAGTAGTTTGTCAATTTTGTTATTTTTTTCAAAGAACCAACTTCTAGTCTTATTGTTTTTCTGTGTTCTCTTTATCTTTCAACTAGTTTCAGTAGTTTTCTTGTTGAGTAATCTGCTACAATCTTCATTATTTCTCTTCCTCTGCAGTCTGTAGGCATTTGTTGTTGTTGTTGTTGTTGTTGCTCTATTTTTTCATTCTTGGTGTTTTTAGATTAAAGTATTGATTTTGGTTCTTTTATTCTTGTTTGATATGTACATTGAAATTAATCTCTGAGTACTGTTTTTACTGAGTCCCAAAAGGTTTGGTATGTTGTATTTCCACTCTCATTTGCTTCTAGGAATTTTTTAATTACACTTTAATTCTTCTGGTATCTAGTAGTTTTTGAGTAGGGTATTATTCAGTTTCCATGCATAAAATTTGTTTTCCCTGATCTATTATTGATTTCTAATTTTATAACATTGCAATCTGAGAAGATGCTTTGTATCATTTCAATGTTTTCAAATTTATTGAAGCTTGCTTTGGTGCCTAACAAATGTTTTTTGTTTGTTTGTTTGTTTTCTGGAAAACAATCCATGTGAACTGGAGCAGAATGTATATGGTAGTTTTGGGGGTGGAGTTTTCTGCATGTCTCTGAGATCAAGTCGGTTGTGTTGTTGAGATCTTCTGCATCTTTGCTAAGTTTCTATTTGTTCCGTCTCATTGAAATTGGTATGTTAGTCTTCTACTACTATTTTGGAATTGTCTATTTCTGTTTTCAATTCTGTTAATGTTTGCTTTTGTGCTTTGGGGTTCTTTCATTGGGTGCAGAGATATTTATTTCAGTATGGCTTCTGGCTGGATTGGCAATTTTACCATTATATAATGTTGTTTATTTTCTCTTATGTAGGTTTTTGCCTTAATGTCATTTCATCAGAAAATAATATCAGTACTCTTGCATTTTGTTGGTTGTCATTAGCTTGATAAATATTTTTCCTTCCTTTGATTTTTAATTAATTTTTACCTTTGTGTGTAAGGTGAGTCTCTTGTAGGCAGCACATGGATGGGCTTTCTTTTCTTGTTCGTTGAGTCACTCTCTTTCTGTTCATTGGTACATATAGTACATCTACATTCATTGTAATTAATGGTGGTGTTGTTGTTGTTATGTGCCGTCGAGTGGGACCTGACTCATAGCGACCTCTCCTTGGGTTTCCGAGGCAGTTTCACTATGGAAGTAGATTGCCCAAACTTCCTTCAGAGGAGTGGCTGGTTGGTTTGAACTGCCAACCTTCTGGTTAACAGTCAAATGCCTTTGGCACTGTGCTACCAGAGTAAAAATTTACTGCTGTAATTCTTTTGTGTTTTTCATTGTGTTATTGATTATTTCCTCATTCATTTATTTCTCTATGTTGAGTTGTTATATTTTCTTTTCTTTTTCTTCACTGTTATTGATTTTGTGTTTACTTAGCCTTTATGATTTTCTCCTTTATTATTTTGGTTAGAAAGTTCATTACTTTTTTTTACGGCTACCCTTAGTAAATTTTTATCTTTCTAAGTTTGAAACAGGCTGTTCTATATTGACATCATCCTGATTTCCTCTTCATTTGGAAGTTTTGTAATTATACCATTCATTCCCTATTTTTGATTTGTAGTTCTCTTTTACAGATTGACACCTGGGTTCTCTATTTTCAGTCTTGCAACTTATTTAATTTTGAGAGTATTTTTTCTGGTGAACCATCTGTGTGATGTTGTCATGTTTATATTATTCCTTTTATTTGCTGTTGTTGTTTTGTCCAAAGACTCACTTTAGCATTTATTGCAAATTTGGTCCAGTTTTAAAAATTCCCTTAATTTCTGTTTATCAAGAAATGTGTCGATTTCACCATTGTATTTAAAGGACACTTTCACTCATATTCTTCCTTGGCAATGTTTTGGTTTTCTAGTGTCACTCTAAGAGAAAATATCACAAATAGGTGGCTTTCACAAACAGAGATTTATTCTCTTACAGTTTAGGAGACCAGAAGTCCAAATTCAAAGTGGCAGCTCTAGGGGCTGAGTGAAAGTCCCTTGTCCTTGGGTTTCATCTCTGCCTCTGTCTCTCAGCCCACTGAAGCTGAAGACTTCTTCTAACTCAAACATCTTCTGGCTGCTGAGGCTGACAAACCCAAGGGCAACAAATAAAATGGCATAGTCCCAAAATTATCAGGCAACATGACAGGACACTAATTCAAGTCCATTAATAGTCCCAAGATCAGCAGACAAAATGTCAGGCCATTGAGGTGAAGATTCAGCTACATCTAGGATCCAAGCATGCAAAACAGCTGCAGAGACCTTTCTCAAAACTGTCTTCTTATGTGCTGGAAGCAGACCACATCCCTAAGGCAGCTAATCAGCTGCTACAACAGATTCCACCATGGACTTGATTACTAGTCTCATCATAGGGAATAACAACATCCAGCTGCCCAGCCACTCAAAACCAGGCTCAACCAAGTTGAAACACAACTTGACAACCACGATTTCACCCCTTCTCAACTTGGCATCTGTACACATCTCCTTCACTGGGTGGCTCCAGGCCCCTAGTTCATCTGAGTGATGATCTCATGACCTTGGAATGACAGGCCCTGTTCCTCAGCTTCTGGGGCTGAGGATATGGCAGCAGATATGGTCCTACCCCACTGATGCACATGAATGGTAGCTCCACACTCTAAAACTAAGTAGGTGAAGGTCTGAGTCTTTGAAACCTAGGAGGCTATGGTGGCTTCACCTCCAAAGGCCAAGGTCCTACCCTAATGTCCAAAGGCAACCCAGAGGCAACCCACTCCACCTGGAAGTCACCTACTCAGTGACATCAGCTTTCTCCTCCATGGACTGTAAGCCTATCTCATGGTGGTCTCTTGGCTCTGCTGCTGCTATCTCTCTGCCAGGGTTTCAGCACAGGGGTCTCAGGTCAAGGATGCACTCCACTCCTGTTTCCACATTTAAAGTATCTGTCAGAGCAGTACCCCACTCTCTCAGTACAAAATTCTTTTTGATTCTCTAGTGGGGCTTTAACAGAACATACCACAAATGGGTGATTTTAATAAAGAGAGATATATTCTCTTACAGTTTGTTGTTGTTACGTGCCATCGAGTCAGACCTAACTCATAGCAACCTCTCCTTGGGTTTCTGAGGCAGTCGCACTATGGAAGTAGATTGCACAACCTTCCTTCTGAGGAGTGGCTGATGGGTTTGAACCATCAGCCTTCTGGTTAGCAGTCAAATCCCTTAGGCACTACAGAGACCATAAATCCAAGTTCGAAGTGCCAGCTCTAGGGGCTGGGAGAAAGCCCCTTGCTCGTGGGCTTCAGCTCTGCCTCTTGCTTTCAGTGCACTGAAGCTGAAGACTTCTCTTAACGCAAACATCTGCTGGCTTCTGAAGCTGACAAACCAAAGGTCAACAAGTAAAATGGCACAGTCCCAAAATTATCAGCCAACATGACTGGCCATTAATTTAAGTCCATTAACAGTTGCAAGATCAGCAGACTAGCCATTGAAGTGAGGATTTTGCTACCTTCAGAGTCCAAGTGTGCTAAAAAGCTGCAGAGACATTCCTCAAAGTTGCCTTCTCATATACTGGAAGCAGACCACATCTCTAAAGCAGCTACTCAGCTGTTCCAGTAGATTCCACCATGAAGTTCATTACAAGTCTCATCATGGGGAATAACAACATCCAATAACTGCCTAGCCACTCAAAACCAGGCCCAGCCAAGTTGACACAAAAAGTAACTAACAGGCATTTTTTTCTTTCTAGGTTTTATATATGTAACCTATTGTCTTCGTGCCTGAATAGTTTCTTCTGAGAAATTAGAGCTTTGTCTTATTGGTTCACTTTTGTAGGTGACATTCTGACTTTTTCCAGATGCTCTCAAGATTTTTCTTTGTCTTTGTTTTAGGAAATTTTGATTATGATATATCTTGGTGATGTTTGTTTTGGGTCTATCCAGTATGGGGTTCATTGAACTTCTTAGATGGACATCTTTTCATCGTTTGTGATATTGGGGATGTTTATTCTAGGAACTCTGACAGTTTCCACTGTTTCTTTCCTTCTTTCTTTCTTTCTTTTCTTTTTTTTTTTTTTCACCTGCTCCTGTTCTGGAATACCAATCACATGTAGATTAATTGTCTTGATATTATCCTTACATGATTCTTAGGCTTTCTTCATTCTTTATTTCTGATGTTTCTTCATACAATATTTTATCAAGGGACTTGTTTTCTAATTGACTAATCCATTTTTTTCATTTTTTTTCTATTCGACTCTTTTTTACTTCCAATGTGTTATCTATCTCTATAGTTTTAATCTTGATTTATGTTGCTGTTTTTGTATGATTTCTAAATATCTATTTAGTTTTTTCGTTCTTCTCTTTCACCATGTTGCTAAATTATTCTATGATATTTTCTGGTTTTTCTTTGACTTTGTGTGTGTGTGTGCGCACGAGCGTGATTTCTTTGAGTTCTTGGAAGTTTATATATATTCAAGTAGTTCCATTACTTCTTTCTCCTAGAATTTTCCTAGTTCTTTTTTCATTTGTGCTATTTTGTTCTATTACTTTGTTTGAGTTTAAGTCTATTGCTTCAGAGGAATTTTAAATTTGTTGCTTTTATTTGTTTATTACATGCTTGGTGTTTAATCCTTTTTTTTTTTTTGTTGCTTTGTTTTAGTATATCTGGACTGGTGGGGCAGGTTTGCTCCTTTGTTGGCTATTTCTGCAGCATTGGTGTGGTTACCACTTTTTTCTGGGTAGGTGGAATAACTGGTGGGAATGTCCAGGTGTCTGTTTGTTGGTCATGAAGAGGAGCTCTTTATAGGAAGAGCAAGTTATGCCTACCATCTCTTTTTGTTCCAGTAGGGTGAGAGCAGGTGGTAGTGCTGGCAAATTAGGTGAGGTGGTAAGTGGTAATTATAGTAGGTTTGGCTGACTAGTAGGGAATTAATATCTAAATATTAGAAAATGGGTGGGTCAGGAAAAAATAAACTTAAAAAAGAGGATGCATGAGAAGTAAGTTGAGAAAACTAAAAAAAGGCAAGGAGGAAGAAGGCGAAATAAATAAAAAGAAAGAAAATATGGGAAAAAAATAAAAGGAAAAGAGAAGAAAGAAAACAGGAAGAGGGGCTGGTGCAGTTATAGTCAGCTGGAAGCAGGGGGTTGTGAAATGATTCATGGGGACATGTGCCCATTGAGGGGAATGGGAGCCTGGCACACACAATCACCTCCAACAGAGGAGGCTGTAATGAAGCATGTCTTATGTACACTGAAAGGAAGCCATGCCAATAACACAGGAGTGGGGAGGCAGAGTCACAGACACTGGCTCTGTGTGTTAGGGGTGCAGTATGAGAGGTGGCTAGATTGCTGGTGTGAAGAGGTGGTACAAGGAACTGGCAAGTGAGGGATGGCCAAGGCCTTCCCTAGCCATTGCGTTGGTGGGGGTAGGAAGGGGATCACCCTTGTCACTAGGAAGGTGTGGTTGTGACAGCAGAGAACTCATATCTTTATTCACAATTCACTTGTGTGGGCCTGGTGCACTTCTGGGTGCATGCAGCTAATTATGTAGCTCCTTAACGAGCTCTGGTGGCATAATGCCTAAGGCATTTGACTGCTAATCAGATGCAGACAAATCTTTTGACAAACCCTTGGAAGGAAGGTTTGGCAATCTATTCCATAGTGATACTGCCTCGGAAACCCAAGGAGGGGTTGCTATGAGTTGGATCCAATTCCACAGCAGTGGTTGCTTTTTGGTTGGGTTTACCTAGACTCTATCAGGTGGAGGGATGCCTGAGTGCAGCATCTCCAATGCAAATGACTAGTGCTCACTAGTAGTAAGTTGTTTCAACCCCTCACTGTGCTGCCTTTTCACACTATATCCAATATTCTATGTGACTAGAATTTTTGCCCATTTCCTGCACTTTCCTTTTCCATATCCAGTGCATATTCTGCTCACCTTGATTCCCTCTCTCTATGTCTGTCTATGATGTGTCTCTGTTCCACTGTGGGTTCTGTGTAGTAAGTTTCTTGTTGCCTGTGTCTCAATATGGCCACATTGTTTTATGTCCCAGCTTCTTCTCCCTCCTTAGTCACTGTCTTCAATCCATCTACCTTCCCAGTCAGCACTCAGTCTAATTCTTTACCTTTTCATTTCATACTCAGAGTTCCAGGATCATTATTGACATCTTTTTTCGTTCAATTTTACCAGGTATCTGTGTAGAGCAATTGAACAGATTATGTCAACCAGGATGCTATCTTATCTCCACCTATGAAATTCTGTTCATGGTTTGTTAATGCATTTGTTTTCAGGACAAAGTCAACATTAAAATGCAAATTACTTTCAAATTTTCTTTTTTTTTTTTTTCAGTATTCCAGTCTGGTGAGTTATATTTTACAGTGGTATCTATTGCAGAATCATAATACTTAGATTTTCTGAATTTATATTTTGCGTTGTGTGATTTCATTGATTTGTGTATTTTTTGTTATTAACACTTGGAGGCTATGTCTATAGACTATGAAAAGCTAATTTCTTTCTTAGTCATGTTTACCTGGGAAAAAAAGGTAAAATGCTTAGGTAAAGGAGTATAAGAATAAATTATTATTAAAGTTTTAAATTTCATTATTAAAGGGTACTGTGGTTTAAAATATAGGAAAAATGCTCCCAAAAGATAATGGAGTACTCTGATCCTTTATCCTACTGTTAACTGTATTCATGTTGACTAGCATAGTAGAAAAATGCTCTTATTTAGGGTAAATAGTGTGTCACTTGCTCTTTATGCATAAAATGTTAAATTATGTGATTTCAATACAATCCATATCAAATCACTTAAAAAATGGTTAGTATATTCATTGTTCTGTATGTCAGAGCAGAAAGAAATTTAAGTATTTATAAACTAGGAATCAAGATATGCACATACTTATGATACACAAGCTAATGTTCAATTTTACTACTACTAAAAAGGCTAAGGTAGAATAAGTAATGGAAAAAGCGAAAAACAAAGAGTGTGGGAAACAGATTTTAAAACGTTTTAAACTATGTGATTAATAGTCAGAGCATGCTGAAGTTCATGATGCTTTCAGGAAGGTAATTTAAGTGTCTGTTGTACAAATAGAAAGAGAATATATATTTGTCTCCTCCTTGATTGAAATGAACACTAACAAAACCCCATTAGAAAACATATAGTAGGAGTCATCACTTATGGTTTCTTTGTTTGTGTAGTCTATGTGAGACAAATTTATTTTGTCATTTGGCCTGAAATAATTTGTGAACTATTTATTGATTTTTGAAAACAAAACAGTAAATGAGGCATGCTTTTGATGCAAGTTGCATTATTTTTATATTTGTTTGTTTGTCTGTGACTTCTTATTTGGATAGATAAGATTTATAAGGCAATCAGGCCATTTCAAACAGATGAACACAGCAACCAATATGAGTAAGCCACAAATAGTTTCATGTGCTTTCTAAGATATACAGAGAATGTTTCAGCCGATGTTCTATCAACCATCATCTTTCCTGACATTTGAAGTGGAAAGGGAGTTACTGTTGTGTATTACGTTCTTGATTCCTAACGTGATAGTTAGAAGCATCTGAAAGATTGGAAGCTTAGAGGAAGATATCATACGTTTGTGTGATAGATCAGTGGTTTGATAAACTGGAGATTCTAATACCTTCCTGTCAGTTGAAAACTTGACATGATGAATTACTGAATGATACCATGATTAAGATGCCAGTAATCAACTAGTTACCTATCATCTCCTTAAATATGACAAATTCATGCAAATGAAAAGTATGAAATACTTGCAACAAACAAATTTTAAAATCAACATAAAGTTTTGGAATCTTGCCTGTATACATATTAATTATACTAATTAATGGCATCCCCCTAATTGCTATAGACACATTCAGAAACTTTCATATTTCACCATAAAACGAGAAAAATATGCATGTGACCTTTTGGGGAAAAACAAAACACACTACTTTCGTCTTTAGTTAGTGGTATCCTTTTTACTTATGCAGTGGCATTTCCCTATGTCATATATTGATAGAGACATCTTTTCTGCATTCAAGTATAAATAAATTACATGTACATAATATAGTCATAAAGAAAACTGGAGATTTCTCTATGTAGAGTAAATATTTTTAAAGAGGTAGAGAAAAAGTTGAGATGTGCCTGGAGGAAAAGGAAAAGAAAATAAATGCAAGGGAAGTATTTTGCAAAAGATACTTTCCTGATATCTAAGGACAAATTTAAATTATAACATTTTCCTTTCAGTAAGTTTAAACAAGGGTTAATAATAAAGGCCAAGTTTTTTCTACCTTGTTTTGTGAAAAATGCTGATATATGTTGTGATAATTGGAGTTGTGTGCCAACTTGGCTGGACCACAATTCTGAGTGGTTTAAGCAATTGTGATGTGGGCTATTCCCATGATGAGATTGGATATATATGTTTTGGGCAGTCAGTCCTTTGAAAGGGAGTTTCCCTAGAGGTGTGGTCTGCCTCTAATATATATATGGACATCCTGGGAAAAGAAACTCTCTTCTGTGGATTGGGATCCTATTGTACTGCCTACAACTGTCTGTGAGCAAACAATCCACTGTTCATCATGGAAATTGTGGATTCGTCATTCATTGGAGTGGACAGCTGATATACTGCCTGCCAACCTTGAGCTCATCAGCCCCTGCAGCTGTGTGAGTCAAGAAATGCCTCCAGCTTGAGGTTTGGTCAAAGAACCTGGCACTTTCCAGCTTCTTTAAGTGTGTGAGCCATTTTCCTAATTTTTTTTTTCCTCTCTCTCTCTATAAGCTTTACTTGTTTTGCTTCTCTAGAGAATCCAGCTAACACATATGTCTATGTAGGTCACCTTTAAGACCTCTTTAACTCACTCCAACTGAGTTGGCTCCAACTCATAGTGACCTCTCCTTGGGTTTCCAAGACAGTATCACTATGGAAGTAAATTGCCCAATCTTTCTTCTGAGGAGTGGCTGATGGGTTTGAATCACCAGCCTTCTGGTTAGCAGTCAAATACCTTAGGCACTATGCCACCAGAACTCCCTAAGAGATCTTTAGTGATGCCAATATCAAGAAAGTTATTGCTGGGGAAACATGAACCTCTGGAATAATCCTACAGTATAAACATCATAATGAGAAATAAATATGCATCTCATATCTAACATCCTGGTTTATAACTCACCTGTCTTTAATAATTTTTAATTATCTTAAGGTTTTATAATTTGTATTAAACAAAATTAGTCTGCATTATTTTATCTACAGAATGGTGAAGAAACTCAGCACAATATTCTAGGTTTAGCTGAACTGACAGACTTTTGACAGCTCTGAAAAACAGATATTTTCAGAACAATGAATTATGGCATGTCATTACTTTTGTTGTCTAGGCAAGTAGATCCTTGCTCACTCTTTCAAATAAGTACTATCCATCTTTTCTCTTCATCAGAGTGGGTGAATGACAAATTCTGGGTTATTATACCTCATTCTACTGCCTAGTGAACTACTAGGACATATTCAAAGCTTAAAATGCATGTTGACCTGATATTGAAATCAAAATCTTGGGCATATATTATGCCAAAAAGTGAATGCTAGTATATGCAAAGTTACTAATTCAAACACACACACACATACACATGACATATATGTATATAAAGAGAGAAAGAGAGAGAGAAGAGACTTCCTTTTTTAATTCAAAACAGTTTTGAAACTTTTCTTTAAAAATGTATTTAATACTCATATATAATGATTAAAACATAATAATAATATTAGAGTATTCCCCCAGTTCTAGCCAATTTAACTTTAGGAAATATTCTCATATCATGAGCGTACTAATTCTGATGCAAAAGTTGAATGAACAAATGGGGAAACAAAAATAAATAAATAAATAAAATAACAGTTTTATGACCAATAAAATTTTTATTGGCAGTTACTATAACCCAAAAAGCTTGCTGCTTTGGAATTAATACTACATAAAAGGGCACTGAATACACTTCATGAATAAACCGTTTATAAAAGGGTGGAATATTTGAATTCTATAAATAAAACTGTTCATATAGCAATAAGTTAATAAGTTGGATTATGGGTTATTGAAATTAAAGTATATATATGATGAAGGCCTCCTAGAACTTGAGGGCTATGGTAGGGATATATATCTTGCAAACTGAGCTATATTAATATTGATTGTATATATGACATTAGGTTAAAGATAAATACACACAAGAAGTGAAGGAGTAAAGAGAATTGCTTCTTGTTGTTGTTATGTGCCATGGACTCAGATCCAACTCATAAGGACCCCATGTACAAAAAGAAGAAACACTGCCTAGTCTTGTGCCAGCATCACAATCCTCACTGTACCTGAGCCCAACATTATAGCCACTGTGTCAATTCATCTCATTGTGGGCCTTCCCCTTTTTTGTTGACCCTGCACTTTATCAAGCATGATATTCTCCTCCAAGGAATGGTCTCTTCTGACAACATGACCAAAGCAGGTGAGATGTAGTCTGGCCATTCTCTCTTCTAAAGAGCACTCAGGCTGCACTTCTTCCAGGACAGATTTGTTGGTTCTTCTGGCAGTCCATGGTACATTCAGTATTCTTAGCCAGCATCACAATTCAAAAGCATTAACTCTTCCTGGGTCTTCCTTATTCATTGTCTAGCTCTCACACGTGTACGAGGTGATGCAAATACCATGGCTTGGGTTAGGCACATCTTCAAAGAGCTTTCTTTGCTCTTCAGCACTTTAAAGAGGTCTTTTGCAGCAGATTTGCCCAGTGCAATACAATGTCTAGTTTCCTGACTGCATCTTCCATTGGTGTTGATTGTGGAACCAAGTAATATGAAATCTTTGACAACTTCAATCTTTTCTCCATTCATCGTGATGTTACTTATTGGTCCACTTGTGAGGATTTTCATTTTCTTTATGAGGTGTAATCCGTACTGCAGACTGTAGTCATTAATCTTCATCAGTAATTGCTTCAAGTCATCCTCACTTTCAACAAGCAAAATTGTGTCATCTGCATATCACAGGTTGCTAATGAGTTTTCCTCCAATCCTGGTGCCATGTTTTTTTATATAGTCCAGCTTCTTGGATTGTTTGCTCACTAAACAGATTAAATAAGTATGGTGAAAGGATACAACTCTGGCACACTCCCTTCCTGATTTTAAACCATGTAGTATCTCCTTGTTCTGCTTGAACAATAGCCTCGTGGTCTCTGTACAGGTTACTCATGAGAACAATTAGGGGTTCTGGAATTCCCATTCTTCTCAATATTATCCATAATTTATCATGATCTACAGAATCTAATGGTTTTGCATAGCTAATAAAACACAACTAAACATATTTTTGGTATTCTTTGCTTTCAGCCAAGATCCATCTGACATCAGCCATGATATCCTTCATTCCACACCCTCTTCTGAATCCAGTTCCCATTTCTGGAAGTTCTCTGTCAATATACTTCTGAAAATGTTTTTGAATTTTCTTCAGAAATGTATTACTTGTGTGTGATATTAATGATATTGTTTGATAATTTCCATATTGTGTGGGATCACCTTCCTTTGGAATGGGTACAAATATGGATTTCTTCCAGTCCATTGGCCAGGTAGCTGTCTTCCAAATTTCTTGTCATAGAGGAGTAATTGCCTCTAGCATGGCATCCATTTGTTGAAGTATTTTACTAGGTATTCCATCAATTCCTGAGGCCTTATTTTGTGTCTATTCAAAAAAAAAAAAAAAAGTTTATTCATGAATATAATAAATGCAATCTTATTTTTCATTTTATTCTAAATACACTTTAATTTTATACAAAGATATTAAATGTATATAGATAAACTTTATATTTATATAAGAGAAAATAAGTTAAAAAATTTTTCTGTGAATTAAAAAAAAAACAAAACTATTATGTATTCAAAAGGCTTGGTTTGACAGCATGACTAAAGCCAAAACCAAACCCATTTCCATGGAGTTCATTTTGACTTGTAGCGACCCTACAGGACAGAGTAGAACTATCCCATACATTTTTTATGCCTGAAATCTTATAGAATAAGACAGCCACATCTTTCTCCTGAAGTGATAGGTGGATTTGAACAACTGACCTTTTGGTGAAGAGCTGAGTGATTAGTAACTGCACCACCAAGGCTGAGGGTATTACTATAAAAAAAAAAAAAAAAAAACTCACTGCCATTGAGTTGGATCCAACTCACAATGACCCCTCCTTGGGTTTCTGGGGTGGTATCAGTATGAATGTAGATTGCCCAACCTTCCTTCTGAGGAGTGGCTGGTGGGTTTGAACTGTTTAGCAGTCAAATTCCTTAGGCCCTACACCACCAGAGCTAGAGAATGATAAATTTATTTTTTATTCCTTTAGTTATTTCAGTATCCACTTATTTACTGTAATAATTTATCCAAAATAATTTATCAAAACTAAAAATTGAGTAATAAATGTAAACTTAATCTTTGAAGGCATTAAAATCATTTATAGACTATTAAATGTTTATAGGAGCTCTGATAGCGTAGTGCCTAAGGCACTTGACTGCTAACCAGAATGCTGGCGGTTCAAATCCACCAGCCACTCCTTGGAAGGAAGGTGGGGCAAATTACTTCCATAGTGATACTGCCTCAGAAACCCAAGGAAGGGCCGCTATGAGTCAGGTCCTACTTGAAGGCAAATAACAACAACAACAACAATGTTTTCCTAAAGTATAGAACTTTGAATTCATACAACTTAAGAAAGTCCTTGAAATATGTTTACATAATGATTATAGCCAAGAAAATCTTATGGATTAATTTTACTCTGACTGAAAGACAACTATGTTGGTTTTAGTTCTCTCTTGTATATATATATGTATATGTATCCCTATGTACTTTTCTGGGAGCATAGTGCCTAAAGCATTTGTGACTGCTAACCAGAAGGGTGGCGGTTCAAACTCACCAGCCACTCCTCAGACGGAAGACTGAGCAGTCTACTTCCATAGTGATACTACCTCGGAAACCCAAGGAGGGGTCACTATGAGTCGGGTCCGACTCAATGGCAAATAACAACAACAACATGTACTTTTCTATGCTTTAGAATTAGGATTTCTATTTTTGGTGTGGGCTTTTTAGATACTTCAGCAGTGAAGATCTGGCTAATATGGGATATAGTGTAATGGAATACGTCAACTATATTGAGATGATCTAAAACCAGGACAATCAAAAGATTATAATATTTTTAAAGATAAGAAGCATCCTGTCCTTCTTGACAAGCTGTGTTAAAATCAACATTTTGTTTGTTTTTTTTTCCTCCAATGCAACTTTAACACAGCATATGAAGTGACATTTGACTGTTGCATGCAACCTCACTGCTAAGTAGGAGCAGTAGTTTATTTTGGCAGCAGTGTTCTAACACAGAGTATAAATGACCTGTCTAGATTTAAGAAGTATCTTTCAATATGGTCAAAAATCTCCAAATTGTATGGACAATCATTCATATTTTCTCACTCCAATTATGTTGATAACTTTACAAGACAGAAGTAAAGAAGAAACAAGAGAGAAAGCTCAACTAGACAGGAAATAATTTTTTGAAAAATGAGTTCATACAAAAGCTGAAGGTTAGTAGTTATAAAAAAAATCAATAAAGACATGAAGAAATATGAGGAAAATATATAAATCAACAAAAGTTTGTAGTACTGATACTCTTACTATGCTTTCCTGGAAGAGGTTCCCTCCTAAAGGCTTTTCAGTATTTTCATTTCATTTTCTTGTTGCTTTTACTTCCTTGAAAGGTCTTAGGTTTTTCTAGCAAAGTTTTTGAGTTATCCTTATTCACTCATAATTCCAGGATTTAATTTTCTTTGCATAAAAAAAGATGTAATACCAGCAAATAGCATTTACTAATATAACAAAACTTAATAATTATCTATGTATTATAATCCTGCAAAGTGTTCTTTCATGCTTAAGCATCACTTTATACCCATTGTCTTCATGGCACCAGTTTTGTAGGAATTCCAGTTTTTCTGCTAAGTCAAAATTACTTTTGACTTTTCTTTTTTCCTCTCTTAAAAATAAAAATTCAATTCCTATTGTAAGAATAGGAGCTCTAATAGCATAGTGCCTAAGGTATTTGATAACCAGAAGGCTGGATATCAAGCCCACCAGCCACTCCTCAGAAGGAAGATGGGGCAATCTACTTCCATAGTGATACAGCCTTGGAAACCCAAGGAGGGGTTCCTATGAGTCGGATCTGACTTGATGGCAATGAGTTTATTGAAAGAATAGGTAAAAAATTTCAAAGAATAAATATATTAAGGCATAATTATCTTTAGACATTGGGTTTAAAAAAAAAAAAAAAATCACTGCCATGGAGTCCATTAGACCCATAGCGACCCCTCATTGGGTTTCCGAGGCAATATCTCTCTGGAAATAGATTGCTCAATCTTCCTTCTGAGGAGCGGCTGGTGAGTTTGAGCCACCAGCCTTCTAGATAGCCGTTACATGTCTTAGGCACTATGCCACCAATAATTAGTTGTTTAGCTGTTCCAATATATTTATTGTGCAATTGGCAAAAAATAAGAATGAGAGGTGGCTATTTTTTAAAAAAAGCAACTTCACTCAATGTTGTAGTATAAACCATACTCATATATTTTAATATATATGAAAAAAAAAATTAGAGCTACATTCCTAACAATGTAATGAATTAATTGAGAATTTTAAGGACAAAAAAGGAATACTGTAAATGAAATTTATAGCAAAAAAACTAAACAACATGGATAGAATGGAAAAATTCCTAAAGATAATAAATTATCAAAACTTTTTCAAGGAGAAATATTTAAAACATGATTACACTCAAAAAAAGTAAAGACAGAAATTTAAAAATTCTCCACTAAGAAAAGACCTGGTTCAGGTGACTTTACTGGTGGTTTCTACCAAACAAGTAAAAAATAATACTAATGCGAGTAAACTCCTGCAGAATATAGCTGATGAAGGAACCCTTACCAATTAATTTTACAAGGCCGATGTTACCCTGATGCCAAAGCCTGACCAAAACATCATAAGAAAACTATTAACTAATGTCCCTCACTGGGAACTCTGGTAGTGTAGTGCCTAAGGCACTTGACTGCTAACCAGAAGGCTGGTGGTTCAAACCCACCAGCCACTCCTCGGAAGGAAGGTTGGGCAATCTACTTCATAGTGATACCACCTCGGAAACCCAAGGAGGGGTCTCTATGAATCGGGTCCGACACGATAGTACATAACAATAACAACAACAACAATGCCCCTCATTAATATAGATGCAAAAATTCTCAACAAAATATTGGCCTGAGACAGCTCAGTGGGCTTCTGGACACATGGGACAAGAAAGCTGAGTACCTTAGACAGGAGGCATGATGGCAAAGTGTGGTGCCATACACGTTTGGAGGTACTAAGTTTCCCAACCCACAGTGATGAAGCTGAGCATCCTTGGGTGGAGGCTTACTGGGGGAGAGGGACACTCTGGTTACTTATTGGCAGAGCTAGAAGAGGTTTGTAACACTTGCCCAAGCAATGCAGTGGCCTTGGGTATTGATACTCAATAAATCTTTTGCTTTTCTCCTTCAACCAGTCAGTTCTGTGATTAAATAAATTTTAGTAATTTTTAAAATATGATAATCTTATTTGAATTGTGTACTGAGATCAATGATAGTTGTGTTCTCACTACACTCTCTGAACAGTCAGTTTGATTGGCAGGGGAGGGAGGTATTGTTAGGTACCATCAAGTCTATTTTGCCTCATAGTGATACCATGTGACAGAGTAGAATTATTCTGTACACATTTCTTGACTGTAATATTTATGTATGAATGTTGCCGAATCTGTTTCCCAAGAAGCTGCCAGGTGGGTTCAAAATATATGAAAGCTTAAAATCAGAAGCACTTGGTGTGTGTAAATAGAGCACTCTGAAAGTGCAGCCTTACTCCATTTTAAAGTTTTGACACGAATCTAGAATCTACATTGAATTTTAAAGCTGCTTTCTCTAATAGTCATTCCTCTAGCCTTGATGCTAACCTAACCTTGATGCTGACCATATACCCTAAAGGAGACATTCTTTTTCTCTGGGGTCTGGCAGGTGAAGAATATCACAATCTATTCCCAAAGGGTCTTTACACTGTGGTCAGACAGATGCAAGTGTGATAGCTTATACCCATATTGATAAATCTTTAAATGGACCCTCAGACACAGACATGATTGAGAAAGCAATTTTATAGCAGGTTACTTGAAAACCCTGCCTTGTCATTGACCATGCTATAATAAATCAAAGAGTAACCATGTTTGCAATTATGTACCCTTAAGCAATCGTGTAATCCCACACATATGTTATCCATCTATTCCTGATAAACCTCATTAGGTATCCCAACTATAGCTCCCAAGATTGTCTTTCAGCCAATTATGATTTTGTAATTTTAGTTCCTTTTCCAACTCTACAAAACTTTTCTTCCTCATTGTTTGGTGCAGCACCCATCTTGAGTCTGTGAATTTGGATGTCTTCCCAGATGGTCTGTCTATTTCTCAGTGAACCTCTTTTGTTTTTACTTAAGCAGATTCCGTTGTTGCTCTATAACACTTTTGGTTGACACTGAGTGCTTAACCATTGTATCACCATGGCTCTTGAAATAAGGTTATAAACAAGAAGAAGAAGAGAAAAGAAAAAAGGTTTAAAACATTGCATAGAATTTCCCTGAGAAAACAAAAATCTTGGATATAGAGTAAAATCTGAGAAACATATAACCTATGTAAGGTAGAAACCTGTCCAAAATGGAAAACTCAAATATTTTCCACTAAGACACACAATAGAAAAGTGGTAAGATTGCCCTAACCAAAGGTGGAAATTTTGTGTAAAACCCAAAAATAAGGCAGCCCCATCGAGTTCTGGCTTTCACAGGTTTGGCTGTATGGGTTTTGTGGCATTACACAGGAAATGAAGATGAGAATTAGATTTAAATAGCTTTAAAATGTCTTCTTAAGATGGTCAAATTTGTGGAGAAATAAGAGGGACACCTTTCTGCCGTGACATAGCTTTACAGCTTTGTGTAGTCTCCTAGGGCTATTGGTACCATTTCAGCTTTGGCATTTAGAAAATGCTGAAATATTTCAAGACATTATTTCTGAGATTTTTGCTTTTTCTAGGGTAAAATATCTCTGTGGAAGGACCAGAGAAGCCTTTTGCTGAGAAATTGCAGAAGTACAACAAACTAAAGCAGACATTAATCACTGTGATAGTTGGAACTGTGTGCCAACTTGGCTGGATCACAATTCTGTGTAGTTAAGCAGTTGTGGTGTGGGTTATTCCCATGATGGGATCAGATGTATGTATTTTGAGCAGCCAATATATTGAAAGGGAGTTTCCCTAGGGGTGTGGCCTGCTTCCAATATACTTATGGACATCCTGAGAAAAGAGACACTCTTCTGTGGATTGGAATCCTGTTGTCCTGCCTACAACTGTCCATGAGTGAACAATCCACCATTCAGCCTGGAGATCTTGGATTTGTCATTTGTTGGAATGGACAGCCAATATACATTACATGCCAACTTTGAGCTCAGCAGCCCCTGCAGCTGCATGAGTGAAGAAAAGCCTCCAGCTTGATGTTTGATTGAAAAACTTGGGACTTGCCAGCTTCTAATGTGTGTGAGCCATTTTCCTAAAATAAATCTCTCTCTCTCTCTCTCTCTTTTTTTTTTTCTCTCTCTCTCTAAGCTTTACTTGTTTTTCTTCTCTAGAGAACCCAGCCTAACACAATCACAAAGATTAATTGTCTATTTTTTTCTTTTCCCTTCTCCTTCCCTATATGTAAATAGAATATCTGACCTTTTCATGGACATTAATTCCTTTAGGATTGTTTTTCTGCTTACATATTCCTTTGAACATATGGCTTACCCTCACAGACTGTTTCAGCTGATCCTGCAGTTTGTGGGGCAAGACAACACTGAGAAGAGATAACACTGAGTTTGAAGCCACCAAATTAAAGAGGAAACAAAGATATTCTTGGTAGTCAGAGAAGCCTGTGTGTACCCACTTCCACATTCTCCCCTCCTTTTAGATTTAACCTTTCTGCACAAGTGTGAGGAATTTTCAAAATAACTTCTTCTGGCCAAGACCAGTTATATCACTGACCAAAGGAGTAACAGAAGAGTCACAAGGCTCAGAGGACTCATCCGATGAGTAGAAATCATTATCAGTATTCCTCAAAGCCCCCTATCCCTTAACCCAACTACCTTTAAAATCCCTAACCTTTTCTCAGCTCAGGGAGAAAGAGTTTTTAGAGAAGTGTTACTGTCTGTCTCCTTGGATATCAATACTCAAAAAATCTTTTGCTTTTCCACTTCAACCTGTTGTGATGATTGGCTCTACTCATGACAGGTGGTAAGTATCTCATTGTTCTTGCATCATCTCCACTTCTATTTATCATTTCAAGTGATGGCTATCCCCATTTTTCCAAATAAAATCACTATATGAGATTATGAATACCATATGACGTCATATATATGCAACTAAAAAATAATATGGTTAAAGTTAAAAATTTAAATATATGATAAGAAGTTCTATCATTAAATCCTCAAGGAAAACATGCAATCAAAAGATTAAATTTCATTCTCTTTGAGTGTAAAGTCCAAAAGAACTAAGGTCTGTGAATCATTCTATTGCCCATATTTTATTGTGCTCATTCTTAGCCCCAAGGGTATGATTGACATTGCTGGGTAAATAAGGCTTAGCAGCTCTAAGCTAGGCCTTTTTTTGGGGGGGAAATCTCTTCAAAACCTCCAAAAAAGAATGAACAGAAATCTGGTCAGTTGGACAAAAAAAATATACTGCGTATTGTGTATGTACTGTAAAACTGTCCACAGAAATAGAACTAATAGGAGGCAAAATTATGATAACTTCTTAGCCACAACAAACTACCCTGAGGGTGTGAGTTATTGGATGTTTGGGTTGGGAACCATGGTGATAGGGGACTACAAGCTAAAGTACCATAACATACTACACAAAAATATTGTTCTGCATCCTCCATTGGAGAGTAGTGGCCGGGGTCTTAAAAGCTTACCAGCAGCCATCTAGATGCAAAAATAAGTCTCTCCTTGTCCAGAGCAAAAAAATAATGAAGTAAATAAAAGGTACATGGAAACAATTAGTCCAAGAGACTAGTAGATCTTACAAACCTTAGCTTAAAGGACCATGAGACCAGAAGAACTAGTTGGTGGCCAGCTACCACTATCAACCACTCAGAAAGGGATCCCAGATGGAATGGGGGAAAAATGTGGAACAAAACTCAAAATCATAAAAAAGACCAAGATTACTGGCTCGATAGAAATTGCTGAAACCCCTGAGATTATGGTGCTCAGTTACCTTTCAGGCCTGGAATTGAATTCACTCCTGTGGCTTCCAACCAAACAATACACAGACATATACTGTGAACATTCACACAAGGTAGGTACACTCCTTAGAACAATCAATCATGGGAGTTGAGAATGGTAGTATTTGCACAGGGAGATTGCTCAAAGGGCAGGAATACATAGGAATGAAGGACACAGGGAAAAGGTAACTACAGGGAGGAAACAGGAAAAGAGCTGTTACATTGTGG
>NW_006922026.1:1380764-1389798 GCF_000298275.1 Orycteropus afer afer | reverse complement strand
TTTTGTTTGGCTGGAAGCCACAGGTGTGGGTTCAATTCCAGACCTGAAGGGAAGCTAGAGGCCATAGTCTCAATGGTTCCACCAGGCACTATCAGCCCAGCAAACCTCGTCCCCACCTTTTCCCCCCCCCCAAATGATTTTGAGTTTTGTTCCACATTGTTCTCTCTCTCTATCCAGGATCTCCTACATAGATCCCCTCCAAGTGTTTGACAATGGTAGCTGGGCACCATCTAGTTCTTCTGGTCTCATAGTTATATAGGCTGTTAATACAATGGTATACTAATTGTTTTAAAAGAAAATTTGTTCCTAGACACAATGTGAAAGTAAAGAGAATGATCATGATTCCAACATTGCTGAGATGCTCAGTTTCTTCCCAGCATAATTGTCCCTAGAATTTAAACTTAATTAGATCAATTGTATCAAAAGATAAAAGGAACAATGATCATTTTTGCATTTAAAAAGAAAACCAACTATGTTGACTTAAAGATTTTGAGACATGCCTTTATTTACTTTCTTTCTTCATCTACTCAGATTTCATTAATCATTATCATCTTTTTCTTTCAAATATCTGTAAATATATTGTTTATCGATCTATCTATCTATCTAGAGAAATATAGGTTAAAAAAGTTTTTTGAGATATACTAGGGCTTGGCTTTCTCTTGGTGAGTTCATATATATACATATATATGTATACATATCTGCATGTATATATATACATATAGATGTGTATACATGTACACACACACACACACACACACATATATATATAAAACATTGTAGAAAAAAACAAACTCTAGGTGAGTTCATATATATAGTAATATATGGAATTTTAGTTGTCGTTAAAGTCACTTCTCAAGGGTGTGTTTCCAAAAACAAAATACTGACTGAACCATCTATTGAATTATCTTAATCAGGAGAACAGAGTTGATGTCTAGATGGGTGTGGATCCTGATATTTCACATTCTTTCCCATCATCAAATGACAGCTTCTAGTAGTATCCTATGAGAAACAGAAAATTGTTTAAGTGCGAAAATAAAAAATTCAAGGGCAATTTTGAAATTTGGAATGTATCTAGTCTGGGTATTTCATAGAAAAAGCTACAGAATAAATGAAAGAATGTGTATCTTCAGATATCTGAGGCAATGAAAATTAAAGATCTAGAATTAAGTTTTCAGTGAGTTAACTTATCACAGTCATTTCCTCATAAGTATAATGATATGCATTATGATAATTATGATGGCCATGATAATAAAAAAAAAATTAATAAGCTACCTTTTGTCAAATGCTTATTATGTGCTAAATACTGTGCCAACAGTCACATAATTTCTTATAAAATAAAGTAAATAAATAATACACATAAAATTAATGTTAAAGGCATTAATTGTTTTGAGTAGAGTTATTCAATTAAAAGGGTCCAGAAATTGAAATGAAACAGATTTGTATGAATTCAAAATCTTTCTGTCTTTGAAAGCTACCAGAATGTCTCTCCTGATTATTGCAGAATCATATATTTACTTAAAATGACAGTGTATATATATGTATGTATATATATATATATATGTGTGTGTGTGTGTGTGTGTGTGTGTGTATTTTCACACACACACACACACACTTAAGATTTCACGAGCTAAAAGAACTGAAAAAAAATTCAAGCCTTGGATTGCAATATTGAAGGATTCTATGGAAAGAAAGAATGAAGAATGCAGGAAGCATGAAAAGAAGATGGAAGAAATACCCAGAATCACTGTGCCAAAAGGAACTGGTTGTTGTTCAGTAGATATCCCATGATTGAGAACCAATAATATTGAAAGAATTCCAAGCTGCACAGAAGGAATTGTTGAAAAACAAGATCCCAGGAATTTAAGGAATACCTATTAACATGTTTCAATATATGGATGCAATGCTGGAAGTGCTCACTCATTTATGCCAAGAAACTTGGAAGATATCTAACCAACAGACCCGAATGGAAGAGATCTATATTTATGTCCATTTGAAAGAAAGGTGATCCAATACAGAATGTGGAAATTATTGAACAATAACATTAATATTACAGGCAAGCAAAATTTTGCTAAAAATATTTCAAAGGCAATTACAGCAGTACATACACAGAGAACTGCCAGAAATTCAAGCCAGATTTAAAAGAGGACACAAACAGGCATATCATTGATGACATCTTATGGATCTTGTTTGAAAGCAAACATTACCAGAAAGAAGTTAACTGTGTTCTATGACTATTCAGAGGCTTTGACTGTGTGAATCATAACAAATTATGGACAATATTATGAACAATTGGAATTCCATAATTAATTGTGCTCATAAAGAACCTGTACAGAAAACTAGAGGCAATAATTCAAACAAAACGAGGGGGTCCTGCATGGTTTAAAATCAAGAAAGGTGTTTCTCAAATTTGTATAATTTCAACACACTTATTCAATCTGTATGCTGAACAAAAAATCTGAGAAGCTGCACTATATGAAGAAGAACATAGCATCAGGATTGGAGGAAGACTCATAAACAACCTGCAATATGCAGACAACATAACCTTTCTTGCTGAAAGTGAAGAACACTTGAAACACTTATTGATAAACATCTACTTCTACAGAAGACTACAGCCTTCAGTTTGGATTACACTTCAATAAGAACCAAAAAGCTGGCTTTACAACAAGATGACAGAATAGGGAGAAAATCTATTTATAGACCCTCTGAAACAAAGAAATGAGAAACCACTTGAAACCGATATAGAAAATCATCCTGGAACCCTGAACTTTGAAGAAAAATTTAAATAAGTGGATCAAATACAACCTAGTTGAAGAACCTAAATGAAAACAGTGAATAAGAAGACAAACAAACAGACATTCAGACAGTCTGCTATCCTGACAGCACAGCCAATTTGAATATTTGCAGGTGGTTTTCTGCTCCAGGCAGAAAGCTACAAATTGTCTTTGCTCACCAAGGACTAGAGGGGAAACTGCCCTGGTGGAGGACAACTAGATAGGCAAACAATAAAGAAGGAGACAAACAAAATAGTGGACTGCCGGTTGTCCTGAGTGCACAGCTATTTTGTATATTTGCTAGCAGTGTTCAGATCTTGGAAGCAAACTAACAATAGGCTCTGCTTGCTGAGAACAGCAAAGTAACTATACTGGAGGTTGATGACTAGAAAGCCTCATCCACTGAATAAGGGTCACCATTTGCTTCTGCACCAACTGAGCAATGACAGACAGTGGCCAATACCAGCCCAACTCACCCCCAATTGCTCTTTATGAACAAGTAACAGAGGTCTGTGCACAGACTCTGTCTATCACACCCACCAGGAGACAGGTGGTGAGTGCTTAAGTATTGCCAACTAGTGGATAGAGGAGAACGATGTATCAAAATAAATAAATAAATAACTTGGGAGAAACACACCAAAGGGCAATCACCAATTATATATAAATAAAAAGTGCCCTAATGTCTCAGAGACAACTGACCATCCCAGTCCACAAAAAGGAGAAATATGAAGTAGTACAAACAAGGGACCAAAATACAGACCCAGAAATCATCCATGAGGAAGAAGCAGCATGAGGACACTCTGATAAGGAATTCAAAAGAATTATATTTATGCACTTTCAACAAATTGAAAGACAAATCAAGGAAAACACTGACATAATTCAGGAAAACAGACAAAAGTCTAAAATAATTCAGGTAAACAATGTAAGAACAAACTGAAAAAATAAAAGAAAAATTAGAAACAATACAAAAACATCAAATAGAAACCCAGAAGATCAATACTAAGATTTCAGAAATAGATAACACAAGGAATGGGCAAAGGAGTAGAATCAAATCAATGGAACACAGAATTAATGTGATTGAAGGCAAAAACCTCAATACTACTTTCTTAAGGAATCAATCATAAAAAAGATCAAAACAAATTTAGAAACCTTAAATTTGTGTGGAATATTATCAAAAGGAATCACCTACATGTCATCAAATTTCCAGAACAGGAAGAGACAAGGAAAACCACAGAGAAAATCACTGAAGATTTGTTAGAAGAGAATTTCCTTAATGTGATGAAAGAGGAGAACATATCCATTCAAGAATTTCAACAAACCCCAAGCAGCATAGACCCCAAAAGAAAATCACCAAGATATATCATAATCAAACTCATCAAAACCAGACACAAAGAATCTTGTAAGCAGCATGATAAAAATAAAAAGCTACCTACAAATGGCAACCAATATGATTAATCTCTGATTTCTCAGTAGAGATCATGGAAGAGAGAAGGCAATGAGATGATATATATAAAACACAGAAATAAATATTAAAAAAAAAATGTCAAACAAGAACTATATAGCCAGAAACATTGTCCCTTAAATATGGTGGTGAAATTAGGACATTTCCAGATAAACAGAAATTAAGGGAATTTATTAAAACCAGACCAATATTACAAGAGATGCTAAAGAGTATTATTCAGATAAAGAACAAACTACAGCAGACACACTGATGATTAACACACATGACTACATAACCCAGAAACCAACCCAGTTATTGTAGCATCCAAAATAAGCTTACAAGTCTGTAAACAGAAGCATTCTCTCTTTCTCTCTTCCTCCTATCACCACCCCCCAACACACACACACACACACACACACACACACAAATCCTCGACCGATGCATGAGGGAACAAAGCTGAGATCTCAAATTCATACCTAACTTTACAAGTGGAGGAATGTGACAAAGAAGTGCAAACTAAGCCAAAAACTACCAGAAGGAACCTCTTTCAGGATGGCCAGGACCCCTTCAGGACTCATAGCGACCCCATGCACAGTAGAATGAAACACTACCCAATCTGACACCAGCTCCACGATCCCTGCTATACCTGAGCCCATCATCACAGCCACCATGTCAATCCATCTCGTTGAAGGCCTCCCCCTTTCATCAACCCTCCACCCTACCAATCATGACATCCTTCTCCAGGGAATGGTCCCTTCTTACAACATGACCTAAACAGATCTCAAATTCATACCTAACTTTGCAAGTGGAGGAACGTGAAGAAGAAGTGCAAACTAAGCCAAAGACTACCAGAAGGAAGAAATGCACAAGGAATTTTCCAGCTGCTGACCCATTGACTACAACATCTCCAGATTATATCTAATTGAAAATCAACCATGAGCTCTGAAGAAAATTTGAATGAAGAAAACATTGCTGAGCACCAAAGCAAATACATTCAGAAAGAAAATTATGTTACTGCTTTATTAAGGTCAGAAGAGGAACTGGGTACATCTGTCTATAGGGATAAAGTCCCCCAAATCCTGGACAAAATAACCTTTTTAGAGAAGGCTCAGAAACCTGCTGGATCCTTGAGCAGTAATATTCAACCTAGCAGTTCAAACTCAATCATTTCTCAAATTGTTTTTTTACCTCTGGAGGAGAGAAAGTGTTTGAATCAGTTTGATGAGGGTAGATGGACAAAATTCTGTCAAGGTGTCATGCAAAGGACTGGAGCCAATTTAGAACAATTAACTTTGGTCATAGACCAAGGCCCTACGTTGGAGTCTCTGGTAAACCAGAATCTTTTAGAGAAGCTCAGATGATTCTTTCCCAGTTTCAGGAAGAAGTTTCGACTACAGATTCCATTCCCAAAGTCAAGACAAGGGAAAAACTGCAAGCCTTGGACAAAGTGCTGCCAACTTGCAGATGCTACATACTGATAACCACCAAAATTGGATCACAATTGCTGGAACCAAAGAAAGTACAAAGGAAGAGTCACATGAAGTTTTTCTTATGTCTGCTGAACAAGACAAGTGTGCTGTAGAGAGGCTATATATGGAAAAGTTATGGCATCCCTTTGTTTCATGGTCATACTGTTGACAAAACCATGCAGGAAGAAGAGGCACATGTACATATTGCACCACCTAGTGCCAACCACACAGAGGTAGTGTTTACTGGAAAGAAGCAAAAGCTAAATCAGTCTGTGGTTCCTGTAAAGGAGTTTTTTGAGGATACCAAAAAGAAAACAACAGCCACAGCTGTGGAGATGAAATGTCAACACAAGTGTACTATAGGGCCTAAGAGCAATTGTTTGCAGGAAATCCTGGGAAATACTGGAGTTTCAATAGAAATCTTACCCTTAGAGAGCATGTCAGATTCTGAGACACTCGAAAGAGAGCCTGAAAGCTCAGAGAGGGCATTTAGTAAGGTCTGTTCAAATGCCACCGGTTATGCTATTTCCTCAATTTCTGCACATTCCTGGATTCACAGATTCATTGTTGGGAAAAACGGTCAAAATATATCAAGAATAACTCAGAACACACCAAGGGTTTTTTTAGAGATTACTACAGATGTTAAAATTACCATAAAAGGACCTAGAGGAGATGTGAATTACATTTGAGAACAACTTGAGGTCATCATCAAAGATCTGACTGACAGGCTGAATTATGAAGAGATCAGTATTGACTGTAAGTTTCACAAATATCTGATAGGAAAGAATAGTGTCATCATAAACCAAATTAAAGAGAGGAATAAAGTTTCTGTGCTAATCCCTCCTGAAATTGAAAAGAATAACTTGATCAGAATTGAAGGGGAATCTCAGGGTGTCCAACAGGCTAAGAGAGAACTTATGGAACTGGCTGCTCATGTGGAAAATGAGCAGAGCAAAGACTTAATTATCGAGCAAAGATTTCATCACACAATCATTGGCAAGAAAGATCAACGGATTCGTGATATCCATACAGAATTCCCAGAAGTTACAATTAATTTTCCTGATCGAACACAAAAGAGTGACATTGTCCAACTCAGAGCGCCCAAGTATGAATTAGAGGAATGCAGAAAATATTTTGAGAACATGGTGACAGACCTTATAGAAAATAACTATTCCATAACTATTCCCATATTCAAAAAACTTCATAAGGATATCATTGGAAAAGGTGGTGTCAATATCAACCATATCTGTGCAGCAACCAACACCAAAATTCATCTTCCATCAGCAAGTAGCAACTCAGAGAATATTGTCACCAGTGGAAAACGGGAGAACTGTGAAATAGCTTATAACTGGATTCTTTCCATGCAGAATGGTATGAGCACCATTTCAGAAGTGAAATTCTTTATTCCTTCCAGTCTCCATAAAGTCCTTGTAGATCCCAATGACTGTTTGATTGATTCAATCATGGAAGAATGTGGAGGAATCTCCATTCACTTCCCAAGGCACAACTCACATCTTCAACGAGTCATTATTAGGGGACCTGCCCAAGTTATTGAGAAGGCTAAGAATATGCTGCTGCAACTAGCAGAAGAAGAAAAAAAAAAAAACCTCAAGAGTTATAGTGTGGGCCTCCATGTCAAATCACAGTATCACAAATTCCTTATGAGTAAAAATGGTGGCAATGCTCCCAAAATCTCTCATGACACTGGAGCATGTGTTATTTTCCCTATCCATGAAGAAAAAGATCTAGAACTGGTAACTATTACTGGGACACAGGAGGCTGTTAAAGATGCACAAAAGAAGGTAGAGGTTCTAATTAAAAACCTAGACAATCTTGTGGAGGATTTACCTCCTGGTAAATCCCAAGTACCACCATCACTTTACCATGAGAAGGGGCCAGGTTTTACAAGAGATGAGTGAGGAGTGGGGTAGTATGATTATTAATTTTTCATGTTCAGAAAAAAAGAACAATGTCACAATCAAAGAAGCAAAACTCTGTGTGGAGGCAGCCAAGAAAAAGATCCAGAAAATTATTGGCGATTTGTGTACCCAAGTCACAACAGGAAGTGTTATTCCCCAAGAGTTCCATCATCTTGTCATGGGACAATGTATTCCCAAGTCCAACAAATCAGTAGAGATTATAATGTTGAAATCAAATTCCCAGACAGAGAGGAAAAGCCAGTTATTAATATAGAGCCAGCTCCTCGGGAAGATGAAGACATTGGGAATTAGAATACTAAAGAGGCTGATTCTATTTCTCCACATAAATGTGACACTATATATATTGTAGGTAGAAAGGAAAAGTGTGAAGCAGCCATGGAAGCCCTTGTGGCTTTAATTCCTGTAACTGCTGAAGTAGATGTGCCCTTTGACCTTCACCATTACATCATTGGTCAGAAAGAAAGAAAGATACATAAGATTATGGATGAGTTTGAAGTTAATATACAAGTCTCAGCAGCCAGATTGCAGTCTCATAATATTCATATCACTGGTCTTGTGGAAAATGTTGAACAAGCCAAGGCTAGGTTATAAGAAAGAGTTGTGGCTTTACAAGCTGAAACAGAAGATCAAGCATTAAGAAATTTTAAACTGTGCTTCAGAGTAGACCCTAAATATCACCTCAAGATCATTGGTCAACAAGGGTTAGTTATTGCGCAGAGTTGTTTGGAATATGAAGTTAGCATCAATTTTCCAAGAAAAGAGAGTAATGAGATACAAGACCAAATCATTATCACTGGATATAAACACAATACCATTGCTGCCCATGATGCAATAATGAAGTTGGTGCGTAAATTTGAAAGAACAGTTAGTAAGGAAATCTCACTAAACCACTGTGTTCATGGCTATGTTATTGGATTCCGTGGGAAGGCCATTAATAAAATCATGAGTCAATTCCAAGTAGATATCTGTTTCCCTCCAGTATGGGCCAAAGATCCAAACTTGGTCATTGTGACTGGTCTTCCTGATAAAGTCACAAAAGCAATTGATCACATCCTCACTCTTGAGGAACGTTATTTGGCTGTTGTCAGAAAGCATGAGTCTCGGCAGAAGCATATGAAAGGATCTCTCCATGTGAAGTATCTAATGCTTCCTCCAACAGTTCTGCAATAAAAGATGCTCCCTGTACTGCAAGTGCAAGTCCAAATACCTGTAACATAAACAGCTGTGAAGAGTTTGCCAGTTTCCAGCAAGAGGTGGCTCCTGAGTCTCCCTTGGAAATGCAAACAATGACTTAAAAAAAAAAAGGAAGAAATAAAATTTAAAAAAAAAAAAAAAAAAAGAAATAGTTCCAGACAGTTGACCTGAAAATGCCTTTTTTCTGACCCAACTGCTGAATAATATGCAAATTTTAGT
>NW_006922026.1:1368652-1380664 GCF_000298275.1 Orycteropus afer afer | reverse complement strand
AATGACTTAAAAAAAAAAAGGAAGAAATAAAATTAAAAAAAAAAAAAAAAAACAGAAATAGTTCCAGACAGTTGACCTGAAAATGCCATAAAACTGACCCAACTGCTGAATAATATGCAAATTTTAGTATACCTTTGTCTCCAGTACCTCCCTCCTTAAATATCTAAAATATTTCATAGTGAAATAGAACTGCTCAATTCTCTTTATGAACAGTAATTAACAATTTAATGTCTAATTTCTACGTAGTACCTGTGCTTGATATTTCTTTTGGATAAACTATCCATTTTTAAATGTAGCTCGTTAAAATATTAAACAAGTACCACTTCCTGAATTACAAAAAATAAAGACTATAGACAGAGAATCAGAGATATCAATTGGTAAATGAAGACAATTACAAACCCAAAAGAGGTAATAAACAGTGTAGGTAAAGAACTTTCAAATTGTGAGGAAGCCAAGACCACTGCAAGATAGAACAGACTGTTCTAAACTTGGGAAGAAAATTATAAATCACAGGGAAACTTCAAAGAAGAATAGCAAACCATCACTCAAAATAAAAAAGAGAAGTAAAAATATTTAGCATATACTAAATCAATAACAAAGAAGAAAATAATTACAAAATTCATAAACAAAAATTAGCTCAGCACAGAAAATTATGTGAAACAAAGAAATCAGCAAAACCATGAAAAACATAACGAAATGACAGCAATAAATTGACACTTGTCAATAACTACACTGAATGTAAATTGATTAAATGCATCAGTCAAGAGATGGAAAGTTGAAGACTAGAAAACATGTCCCATCAATATGCTGTCTACAAGAGATTCACATGAGACACAAAGACAAAAATAGACTGAAAATAGAAAGATATTGTTCTGGTTGCCTAGTGTCGCTCTGACAAGAATATACCACAAATAGGATGGCCTTATCAAACAGGAGTTTATTCTCTTACAGTTCAGGAAGCTAGAGGTGCGAGTTCAAAGTGCTAGGCTCTAGGGGCTAGGTGAAAGCCCTTCAACCTTGAGCTTCAGCTCTGCCTCCTGCTCCCAGCCCACTGAAGCTGGAGGTTTTTCTTCATTCAGCTGCTGGCTGCTGAGACTGACAAGCCTAAGGTTGACAAGTAATAAGGCAAGTCCCAATATTACCAAATCACATTGCAGGCCATTAATTCAAGTTTCTTGAAAGTCCCAAGATAGGCAGAGAATGGCAGCTTACTGAACAACAACTCAGCTATACGCAGGGTTCAAGCATACCATCAGATAGAGACCATTCCCAAAGCTATTTTTTATATACAAGAAGCAGACCATATACCCAAAACAACTACTCAGCTTCTCCAATAGATTCCACCATGGGGTTAATTACCAATCTCACAATGGAGAATAACTATATTCAGCTGTCGAGCCACTCAACCAGACCTAGCCAAGTGGACACACAAACTTAACTACCACAGATATATAAATCAAATGGCAATCAAAAAAAGAACAGGAGTGGAAATACTAATTTGTGATGAAAGACTTGAAGAGAAAAACCATCATAAAAGACACTATATCATGACTAAAGGACCAATTGTACATGAAGACAAAACCATAATAAATACCTATGAACCCAGTGAAAAGAGCCCCAAAATACATAAATCAGACTTTAACAGAATTTAAAAAGAGAAATAGATGACTCCACAGTAATAGTAGCAGACTTTAATACACAATTTTCAAAGAAAGATAGAACTGGAAAGAAACTCCACAAAGACACAAAAAAACTAATTAATACAGTCAACCAACTTGACCTTATAGACATTTACAGAACAATTCACCCCAAAACAACACAATATACATTCTTTTCCAGTGCATAAGGAACATTCTCCAGGATAGACCAAAAAGGAAGCCTCAATGAATTTAAAAACATTGAAATACTGCAAAACAACTTCTCAGATATCAATGATGTATGATTAGAAATCAACAATAGGAAGACCAATGGAAAAATAGCAAACATGTGGACTCTGAAAAACACTATCCTTAAAAACTACTAGGTAATGAAGAAATAAAAATGAAATTAAAAACTTTCCTTGAATAAAACAAGAATGGAAACAAAACATACCAAAATCCTTGGGGTATAACAAATGCAGTGATCAGAGGGAAATTTATAGCAATAGTTGCACACATCAGAAAAGAAGAAAGAGCCAAAATCAACATATAAACCCAACATCTCCAACAATTAGAAAAAGAGCACTGAAAAAATCCTATATCATCAGAAGAAAAGAAATAACAAAGATTTTCACAGAAATAAATTAAACAGATGAAAGACAATAGAAAAAGTCAACAAGACTGAAGTTGATTCTTCTAAAGATTAATAAAATTGATGGAGCATGGCAAATTTAACAAAGGAAAGGAAGGAGAAGATGCAAATAACATGAATAAGAAATGAAATAGGTGACATCACAACATAACAACCTGAAATAAAAAGGATAATACCAGGATACTATGAAGAAATATACTACAATATTTTGAAAACCTAGAGAAATAGACAGATTTCTAGAAATACACTACTGACTTAAACTAACACAGTCTAATGTACAAAACTTGAACCAACCTATAACAAAAAAAAAAAAGAAAGAATTTGAAAATTTCACAAAAAATTTTAAAAAATGATCAACAACAACAACAAAAGTCCTGCCCCATAGTGCAGGACTTTTTTCACTGGAGAATTCTCCATTCAGGGAACAGCTGACAACAAACCTAGTCAAACTATTACAGAACATAGAGAAGGATGAATCCTCCCAAATTAATTTTATGAAGAAAGTATAACCTAATACAAAATGAGGAAAAGACACCACTAAAAAGAATACCACAGAAAAATATCCCTCAAGAATGTACATGCAAAAATCTTCAGCAAAATCCTAGGCAGTAGACTCCAACAACATATCAAAAAAAGAATACTTCATGAGCAAATGAGAATAATAATACCAGGTATGCAAGATTGGTCCAACCTTAGAAAAGCAATCAACATAATCCATCACAAATGTAAAACAAATGAAAAGAATCACATGAACATATCAATAGACGCACAACAGGCATTTGATAAAAATACAACTTCCATTGCTGATAAAAACTCAGAAAAATAGGGATAGAAGGGAAATTCTTCAACATAATAAAGGGCATCTATGCAAAACCAATGTTGTTGTTGTTGTTGTTTGCCGTCGAGTCAGCCCCGACTCAAAGTGACCCCTCCTTGGGTTTCCGAGGCAGTATCACTAGGGAAGTAGGATTGCCCTACCTTCCTTCCGAGGAGTGGCTGGTGGGTTTGAACCCCCAGCCTTCTGGTGAGCAGTCAAGTGCCTCAGGCACTATGCTACCAGAGCTCCTATGAATAACCAATATCCAACCTTATTTTCCATGGAGAGAGACTGCAAGTATTTTTCTTGTGAACAGGAACCAGACAAGAATGCCCTCTATAACCACTTCTATTCAACATTGTATTGGAAATCCTAGTCAGGGCAATTGGAAGGAAGGTTGGCAATCTACTTCTGTAGTGATACCGCCTCGGAAACCCAAGGAGGGGTGGCTATGAGTCAGGTCCAACTCGACAGCACATAAAAAAACAACAACAGTCAGGGCAGTAAGGCAAGAAAGGGAAATCAAAGCCATCCAAATCGGTAAGGAAGAAATAAAACTATCCCTACTTGCAGAGTATGCTGTAGTGTGCCATCAAGTCGGACCCGACTCATAGTGACCCCTCCTTGGGTTTCCGAGGCAGTATCACTACGGAAGTAGATTGTCCCATCTTCCTTCCGAGGGGTGGCTTAATATATGATCCCATATATAGAAAATCCAAGACTCAGCAAGAAAATACTGGAACTTATTGAAAGATTTAGCGTAGTGGAAAAATACAGGATCAACATAAAAAAATCAGTCGGATTCATCACACCAGCAAATAGTTCTCTGAAAAGGAAATAAAGAAATTAATACTATTTATAATAGCTACCAAAAAGATAAGACATTTGGGAATAAATCTTACCAAGAACACAAAATACCTGTACAAAGAAAACTGCAAAATGTTTGTTCTGGTTACCTAGTACCGCTGTGACAAGAATATACCACAAATTGGATGGCCTTAACAAACAAGAGTTTATTCTTTTAGAGTTTGGAGGTTTTAAGTCCAAGTTCAAAGTGCCAGGCTCCAGGGACTGGGTGAAAGCCCCTTGACCTTGGGCTTCAGCTCTGCCTCTTGCTCATGGCCCACTGAAGCTAGAGGTTTTCTCCTCAGTCAGGCAGCTACTGGCTGCTGAGCCTAACAAGCCCAAGGTCAACAAATAAAATGGCTCAGTCCTGATATTACCAAACCACACAACAGGCCATTAACTCAAGTCCATTGTAAGTCCCAAGGTTGGCAGAGCATGGCAGGCTGCTGAACAACAACATGGCTATGTGCAGAGTCCAACCATGCCATTATAAGCTAGAGACCATTGCCCAATGCTTCTGCTTATGTACAGGAAGCAGATCACATCCCAAAGGCAGCTACTCAGCTGCTTGTGGTAGATCCCACCATGGACTTGATTGCCAATCTCATCATGGGGAATACTACATCCAGCTGCCCAGCCACTCAACCAGTCACAGCCAAGTTGACATACAAATTTAACTATCACAATGATACTTCAAGAAACTGTAAGAGATCTATATTAATTGAGGAACATACCATCCTCATGGATAGGAAAATTGAACATTTTGAAAACATCACTATTACCCAAAGCAATCTATACATTCAGTGCAATCCTGATCCAGATTCCATCAGCATTCTTTAAGGATATGGAAAAATCAATAATTAATTTTATATGGAAAGGAAAGATAGCTTGGATAAGCAAAGCACTCACTGCTGAAGAAAACATTAAAGTATGAAGTCTCACACTCCTGGCTGTCAAAACCTACTATACAGCTACAGTTGTCAAAACAGCCTGGTATCAGTACATTGACAGACACATACACCAATGGAACAGAACTGAGAACCCAGAAGTAGATCCATCCACCTATGGTCAACTGATCTTTGACAAATGGCTAAAATTAATTAAAAGGAGAAGACATAGGCTCTTTAACAATTAGTGCTGGCAAAACTGGATAACCATTTGCAGAAAAGTGAAGCAAGATCCATATATCACACCATATACAAAACCTAACACCAGATAGATTAAAGACTGAAACCTAAAAGTATAAAGTTCATCAAAGAAAAAATAAGACAAACTTATGGCCCTAATTTATGGCATAAATAGACTATCAAGCATAACCCAAAATGCACACACAGTAGAAGATAAATTAGATGATCAGGACATTCTAAAAATTAAATTCTTATGTCCTTCAAAATATTTCTCCAAAAAAGTAAAAAGAGAACTTACAGGGTGGGAAAAAAGTATTTGTCAATGACATATCTGATAAGGGAATTATCTCTAAAATTTGTAGAACACTCCAACACCTCAACATCAAAAAGACAAGCGATTGAATTAAAAATAAAATGGTCAGAAACGAATAGACCCTTTACAAAAATGAATATTCAGGTGTCCAATAAACACAAGAAATGTTCACAATCATTAGCCATTAGAGAGATGCAAATCAAAACAATGGAATACCATGTCATCCCAGCATTAATAGCAAAGTTCAACAGTACAGAAAAGAACAAATGCAGGCTAGGATGTTGGGGGATCTGGACTTTTGTATGCAGCTGTTGGGACATTAAAATGATACAACCACTGTGGAAATCACTCTGGCAATTCATTAAAAAGTTGGAAATAGAAATTCTATTGATCCAGCAATCAATTTTCTAGCTATATATCCTAAAGAAGGGAGAGCCAGGACAAGAACAGATACATGCACACCCATGTTGTTTTGCAGCGCTATTCACAATAGCAAAGAGATGGAAACTACCTAAGTGTCCATCAATGGAGGAATAGATATCTGCAGTAGTTAAATTTGTATGTCTACCTGGCTGATTGAATGGCTGAGTAGCTGGTGGTAGTTATTCCTCATGATGAGACTGGCATTCAACTCCATGGTGGGATCTACCGCAAGCAACTGAGTAGCTATCTTTGGGATGTGATCTGCTTCCTGGATGTGATCTGCTTCCTGTATATAAGGAGAAACCCTGGGGATAGTCTCTAGCTTATGGAACACTTAGACCCTGCATGTAGCTGTGTCTTGTGCAACAACCTGCCATGCTCTGCCAACCTTGGGACTTAAGTAAATGGCCTAGTGTGTAGTTTGGTAGAATCCAGACTATGCCATTTCATTTGTTAACCTTGGGCTTATCAGCCTCAGCAGGCAGCAGCTATCTGAGTGAAGAAGCACCTCTAGCTTCAGTGGGCTGGCAGCAGGAGGCAGAGCTGGACCCCAAAGTTGAGGAGCTTTCACCCAGGCCCTAGAGCCTGGCACTTTGAATTCAGATTTCTAGCCTTCCAAATTGTAAGATAATAAACTCCTGTTTGTTCAAGCCATCTCATTTGTGGTATATTCCTGTTAGAGTGGCACCAGGTAACCAGAACAATAACCAAACTGAGGTACATACACACAATGAATACTATGCAACACTAAAGAATGAATAATAATCCAATAATCCATGAAACACTGCATAATGTGGATGAACTTGGAGGACACTTTGCTGAGTGAAATAAGTCAATCACAGAAGGACAGATATTGTGTTAGACCACTATTTTAAGAAATCAAAGAAAAGTTTATATATGGAAGGAATTTTTACAGGGCTGGGAAAATTAGGTTATATGTATATATGTATAAATGTGTGTGTGTGTATATATATATATATATATATATATATAAGATTACTAGTGGTTATCAAGAATAGGAGGGAAAGAGAAAGGGGAAGCTTTTGTTTGCCAAGAATTTAGTTTATGCTAATATTAGAGGAATATTTTGGAAAGAATCACAGTAATGGTGGCCCAACATGAATAATGTCATCAATGTCCCTGAGCTATAAATGAGCAAGTTGTTATGTTGGGGAATGTTTTGATGTGTATGATTTCAGCACAATAAAATAAATAAATAAATAAAAGAAACAAAAATTGTCACAACTGGAACAATAAGCAACATAAGAATAAATGGAGAAAAAAATTGAAATTTTCAAGGATTTCTTGGATCCACGATCAATGCCCATGGCAGCAACAGTTAAGAAATCAAGCAACATGTTGCATTGGACAATTCTGGTGCAAAAGACTTCTTTAAAGTGCTATAAAAGACCTCATAACAGTGTTAAAGGAAAAAGATGCCATTTTGAAAACTAAGGCGCACCTGATCCAAGCCATTGTCTTTCATATGCATGTGAAAACTGGACAGTGAAAAGAAGCCTGTAGAAAAATTGATACATTTCAATTATGATATTGGTTAAGAATATTGAATATACCATGGGTTGCTAGAAAAACACATCTATCTTGAATAATACAGCCATAATGGTCCTTCAAAGTAACAATGGCTATACTTCATCTCTCATACTTTGGTCATGCACTTGACTGCTAACCAGAAGGCTGGTGGTTCAAACCCACCCACCGCTACTTGGAAGGAGGATGGGGCAATCTACTTCCATAGTGATACTGCCTCAGAAACCCAAGGAGGGGTTGGTATGAGTTGGGTCTGACTCAATGGCACATAACAATAACAACAACAATCAGGAAGGACTAGTCCCTCGTGAGGGACATCATGCTTGGTAGAGAGTCAGAGAAAAAGGGGAAGACCCTTAAAGAGATGCATTTTTTAAAGTGGTTGCAACAATTTGGCCAAAGCGTAGCAACAATTATGAGAATGGTGCAAGACTGGGCAGTGTTTCATTCTGTTGCACACTGCATCGGTATGAGTTAAATCCAAATCAATGACACCTAACACAACAACAACAGCATTATGCTGGAGAATAGAGTTGATCACAAAACTCAAAGTGATTTGGAGAAGGAAAAAGAGAGTGTTCCATACAGACTAGAAAATGTTTTTTATTGGTTGGAGAAGAAAACAAATCATCAGGAACATAGCATAAATTTCTGTCAGTGCAGGAGAAAAATGATGCCTGTCATTCATAAAAGAGAAGATTTATAGGCACTGGAAACAAAAATTAATAAAAACATTTGTTTTTTTTCCTGAATGTAGCTCAGATACCACCAAAAAAATCAACCGAGAATAACAACAATTGTTAAAACTGCAAATGTTTCATTTATTATCTATATATTTATCATTAAAAAAAAAAACAATGCTTGGATAAGAAAAGGGAAAACCACATGATGCTGGCCTGAAGTTAGTCTGTGTCAGCATAGATGTTCCATGACTGGATGGATGCTTCTTACGATATTCCATTGACAGATGAACTGACCTTCTGAAATTTGAAACAGGGAAAGTTAATTCCCAATAATTTTTGAAGTTAAATTTACTATCTGTTTTATGGTAATAAAATAGAGGAAAAATAAAAGATATATATATATATATATATATATATATTTGCACAAAAAATTAGATAATATTATTTCTTTTTTATATTTATTTTTGTAGATAAATAAAAATATGTTTGGTGGTCATTTATTTATTTTAGTATGCTGAGAATACAGATGAATATAATGTGCATTTATTATTTTTATATTTAATTAGGAATATTAGATTAGAAAGTACCAAGGCAGTGATTTTTTATTTTTTTATTTTTTTTTTGTTCAAGGCCCTGGTAAACGTTTGTTTGATAATTTTATAATTATTCCAGTAAATAAACATAGTAGCAGGTTTTAAACCTGCATAAATCTGCTAATTTGAAACCAGAAGGGACTTTAGACCCATTTAATTTTGGGATCAGTTTAATTTGATGACAACTAACAATTACAAAAAATTGATTAATGACTGATGAATTCCTAATTCCTATACCTACAAATGGAGTTCTGGTGCCATAGTGCCTAAGGCATTTGACTGCTAACTAGAAAGCTGATGGTTCAAACCCACCAGCCACTCCTCAGAAGGAAAATTGGGCAATCTACCTCCATAGTGATACCGCCTCCCCAACCCAAGGAGGTGTTGCTTTGAGTCTAACTGAATAGATGGCAGTGAGTTTGGTTTTGGTTTGGTATACCTATAAATATGATCCTGTTTGGAAATTGATTTTTGTTATGGTAATGAGGTGATACCAGAGTATTTTAGGTCCTAGACCTAATCACTTCTAAGCACTTTTTATAAAAAAAAAAGTAGAATATATGCAGACACAGACACACACACACACACACACACACAGGGGAAGAAAGATACTATATGAGGACCTATTCACAAACAAAGAAATATCAACCTTTTCCAGAAGACACCAGAAACTAAAAAAGAGACCCACAGAAGGAGTTGACAAAAGGAGAACCTGATCTGGACATTTAGCCTCCAGAATTGTGAGAAAATGAATTTTGGTTCTTTAAAGCCACCACTGCCTTCTATTTGGTGTTGTTGGTATTACCGCAGCATTAGCAAACTAAGATAGTGGCTAATCACGTCAGTGTACATACTGCTGATAGAACAACCAATTAGCATTAGCTTGTCAACTTGATATCAACCAACCAGAAGCGAATTCATTGAAAGAAAAAATGCTTTGTCCTACGAGCATTCATTTCTTCCTTCCTAACTAATTAAACCCAAAACCTAAATCCAGTATAAGATCAGCCCTTCCCATTTCTTCAGAGATATCTTACATGATCAGCATGTTTTTCATTAAATGAGCAATATAGTCATCTTTTGGCTTAGACGTTGTGGGGCAGGATCTTTCTTTCAAAATGTTGGCAATACCACTGATGTCATTTTGAGAGATATTTCTTAGTCAATTCTGTAGCAATATCAGATGAGAAGCACATTCACTGGATTCCTTTAAGCCTAGATTCTGTGTGTCTTTGAATGGGCTGAAAGCTGAGTTAGTCTAAATATTGACTTTAATTAAGATATGTTTCACTCATTTTGAAGTTTTAATTTATTCCCTTATCATAAGATGTGTAATAAATTGTTCCTTGTGAAAGGTCTTTAGATGAAAGAAAAATTGACATAAGAATTACTAGAATCATTCTAAATATTTGTCCCAATGTAGTATTAGCAATAGAGAGTTTCATTATATAGCTGACTCCACCCAAAGGATTTTAAAATCCTCCATGGCTATACTAGACTCCCAGCTGCAAACAAAGGAGGATGTTCCTGTAGGTAATTAACTTCACATTTGCAAGCATGTATAGATACAGCTAAGCGTTTATATCAATTGATTATGTGTACCAAAATAATGTTAGGTTTTGTTTCCTACATTATTCCCTTGTTGTCTTCTTTTCCATCAACAATCACTTTTTGTGTGTGTGTGTGTAATTTGTCATTATTTTTTCCCAGACCTAAACTTCCTTCCTGAAGGTAGCACCAACTTGTTTAGGCAGAGGATGGACTCATGAATCTTATAGCAATAGAGATCTATCATATGTTCTCCCTTTTGTCCATTCTTAGTCATACTAAACAAGGTTGGGTATATAATAGCTTATAGGATGGTTTCATTTGTTGTGTAGAAAATAAGCAGCAATAATAGCTTAGATGAGGAGAATAAACAATTTTTCCCAATATTTCTTTAGGAATTCAGTCAGTAATAAATGTTATTATATATTTATTCAATCCCTTCAGCGTTATTACATCAGTTTAGTGAGCAGGTGTTTCAATTGCCCATACCAACCATCAATTAGTCTACTCCTTTGTGGATGGTAAGGTATATGAAAATTCCATTTTATGGTGTTAGCCCATCGTTGCACTGTACCAGCAGTAAAATTAGTTTTTTGATTAGATGATAAATATGAGGTCCAAATTGAAATAATATTTTCAATTCTAGCCATTTTATGATGTTAGAGATGTTTGTTTCATTAAATAGATATTTTATTGAATCATTATCAGTCCCAATGAAGACTCATCAGAATCCATCTGAAACTGGGTAATGGGCCAATATAATCTACCTCCCATCTATGAGCCTTCCTTGTTTTCTCAGTAGAAAGCAGATGATGGCTTTCAGTTATTTGCCCTGTTGACAAACAAGGTTATGATAATAATCCGATTGAGTTTCTTCCATATCCCTGGATCATTTTACCCATTCTGATGCAAATGTTCTTCTCTCCCCTCTGTGCAAAGACGCCTTGATCTATACCCACTCAGGCCATAATTCTCCACATTTGATGACATCCCTTTTTTTTTTTTTTTTTATCCTCTCCTTTTCATTTCACAAAGTTAGAATACTTTAAACAAATCTATGTGATTTTTAAACAGTTTGAGAAGTTGATGAACCAGATAGATTATGTAGTTCTCATAGTAGTCCATCAAAAATGTAGTGATTATTCCATTTATATCCTTGATTTTTATGCAGTTTTTAATGACAGTTCAAACATGTTCAACCAGTATAATTTTTGTGAAGTTATTTCACTGCTTTTATTTTTATTGTTTTCTTTCTTAACATAATACTAATCTGTTGCTTTACCATTTAGGGAAGCTGAGCAAGGAAAGCCATAGTATGCTTTTCTCCCAATAGTCATATAAGGAGCCTTGGCAGGTGGAGCTATTGTTTTTATAGTATTAATTCTAACTTGCATTAAAAGTAAAAGAAATTTGGTAAATAGCTAAGATACAAATTTGTTGCTGCTGTCAAGGTGATACCAGTTCATGGTGACCCTGATTAGGCAGAGTAGTTCTGCCCCATAGAGTTTTCAAGGCTGTAAACTTTCAGAAGCAAATCACCAGGTCTATTTTTCTTGGTGTCTCTGGGTGGGTTTAAAGTGGCAGCCTTTGACTAACAGTTGGAGCCTAACCATTTCCACCATTCAGGGATTCCAAGGAGAAAGTTAGTATTATCATATTACCAATCCAAACTTGCTTGAATTATTAGTTTTCAACAACATCACAAGTAGCATCTGACCCTTTATCAAGTATACATAGTATACTTAGTCATATAATTTTTATATAATTCTCAAAACACTATATACATATGTATATATTATATATATATTTATAATATTTTGAGAAT
>NW_006922026.1:1366167-1367272 GCF_000298275.1 Orycteropus afer afer | reverse complement strand
ATGTAGGTATAAATTCATGGGTATGAGTTTATTTTGTCCTGATGAAATAATTTTTTTCTCTTTCTTTGGGGTGGGATGACAGTAGCAGTATCCCTTTGGATTCACACTTATCTGAAGATGTGCTCCCAAATTCATGAGGGTGTTATTTTCCAAAACTCTCCACCTCAGGCAAATACCCTTATCAATCATCTCTCCTAATTGCTCTGCATACCCATGAACATCTACAATCAAATTTACCAACTTGGAAAGCATATACCAGGTACAGTACTTTCTAAGTGTCATTTACTAATTCTTGTTTTCGGCTTGCTTATATTTTGACAAAACACTTCTAATTTTCTCACCAGAGTTTTCATATTTTTATGATATTAAACTTATTCTTAAATCTTCTCTCCCAAATTATTGTCCCTCCAGTACCATTTTTAAGTGAATATATAAAAATATATATAATTTTACCTTTTCAGAAAAAAAAAAAAAAAGAGAAAAACCTAATGATAAGTGAAGATTAGCAGTATGTGCCTGGGCCTTTCTCGTTGCTATTACCCATGATATTTGTAGTCAAGAGCCTGATATTACACATAGAAAATGTGCAATAAATTCAATTGATATCTGATTATATTGTCTCCTGCATTTTGGGGTACTTTCCTTACAACATTTCTGTAACATTAAGTGGAGTGAAATTTTTATTATGCCTTTTAAAACTAATTAATTGATGTACTAGAGGCTGCCAGGAATGGAATTTGAGAATAATGATTAAATTCTAGTTAGGAGCATAACTTCTAAATAGAGTGATCCTGTCTTTTTTCCTACCTCAAACCATATATATAATATAATGATGCTATACACAAATTGGAAAAACCTGTGGCAAAAATTGATCACAGCATTATTTCCTTTTGAGTCTGTACATAATCTGAAAATCATTCAAAACATAGAAAAAGTCATTACCAACACATCATCATTCACATATGAGGTGAAAGCTATTTCTTTGCACTAAAATATTTTATATTTTAATATTTTCCTGTTTAAACTGGCTGATAGAGAAGTGATTCTTCAGGAAAGATTTACAAAAGACAAAATGGTATAAGAATATTTGTTAAAAATTTTATTG
>NW_006922026.1:1358513-1364242 GCF_000298275.1 Orycteropus afer afer | reverse complement strand
AACAGCTAGTAGGTTTGAACTGCCAACCTTCTGTTTAGCAGTAAAATGTCTTAGGCACTGTACCACCACAGCTCTCTGTCTCTGTCTCTGTCTCTGTCTCTCTGTCTCTCTCTCTCTCTCTCTCTATATATATATATATGAATATATACAATTGTGGTTATTAATATACATTACATATAGCCCAAAAAACTTGAGAGATGTTGTAGGTTCATTTCTAGACCATTGCAATGTAGCAAATATCACAATAAAGAGAGTCATGTAAAATTTTTTGGTTTCTCAGTGCATATAAAAATTATATTTATACTATACTGTAGTCTATTAAGTGAAAATAGCATCATGAAAAAAGTATGCATTGTCTTGAAAATTACCAAAATGTGACACAGTCATGAAGTGAAAACGTATTAGAAAAATGACACCGATTGTCTTACTTGACTCAGGGTTGCCACAAAACTTCAATTGGTAAAAAACACATTTACCTATGAAACACAATAAGGTGAAGTGCAATAAAATGAGGTATGCTTGCACACACACACATACATACATACATGTAATTATATATATATATATATATATATATATATATATATATATATATATATATATATATATATATATATATATAGTTGTGATTGTTAATATATGTATATATATATAATATATTCCTTTCCTACATACACACACAAACATATATTTGTCATAAAAAGAAAGCATTATGTTATCTATTGTTACTATTATGCTCAATTTTTTGTGTCAACTTGGCTAGGCTATGATGTCCAGGTATTTGGTCAAACACTAGTCTATGTGTTTTGTGCTGCATATGAAGTAATTACATGTAATTAAATCTTTTCCTTAAGTAAAATTTAACCCTGTATATTGTGGATGAATCTCATCCCATCAGCTGAAGGCCTTAAGGCCAAGAAAAGGAATTTTCCCTAGGATATATACTTCTCCACATTTACATTTTCAGGCTCCTCCACTTCTCCTGTTATCTGACCTACAGGTTTTGGGACACAAGACTCCAGGAATCTTCAGCTTCTCACCTGACCTATGAATTTTGGATTTGTAAGTCCCCTATAATTATATGTCATACCGTAACTATCTATATCTTTATCTATATCTATATCTCTGTATTTGAGAGCTCTGGTAGCATAGTGCCTAAGGCACTTGACTGCTAACCAGAAGGTTGGTGGTTCAAACCCACCAGCCACTCCTTGGAAGGAAGATGGGGCAATCTACTTCCATAGTGATACTGTCTCGGAAACCCAAGGAGGGGTCGCTATGAGTTGGGCCCAACTCGACAGCACATAACAACAACAACAATATCTCTATATTTATGTCTGTATCTATATATCTATCTATATCATCTATTGAACAGATATATATTTGCTGGTTCTGTTTCTCTAGGGACCCTAAGACATTTATCCTTTTAAAAACTATAAATTTTAAAAACATTCCTGATGTTACATAACTGTAACTCAACTCACAGCCACTGAGACAATTCCTACCCATAATGACCCCCATTGGGTTTCTGAGGCTATACAACTTTACAGAAGTAGATTGCTCCATTTTCCTTCTGCAAAGTGGCCGGTAGGTTTTAACTGCTGACCTTCTAGCTAGCAGCCAAATGCCTTAAATTATATAAAATTAGGGTTCATTATTGCAAAAAAGACATGGAGGTGGCATCCTGTAACCTCACCTAACCTTCAAAGTGGGAGAGAGAATCACTATCAACCCAAGGTTAATTCGTATGAGGTGAAAGTCAGACATACTGCCATGCTCCAATAATTTTTACCAATTCTGACACTGTCTGTCCCTCCCACAGCACTGAGTACTTCTCTACTAGATTTGATGATTCATTACAATGGCCACACGGAACTCACAAATACTCATACTTATAAGGTTTATTAGGTAAGAAACATGTTAAAATTCAGGTTCAGAAACACTCAGAATAATTCTTCAATCAGGAAAGCCTCTCCTTGGGCATGCCTGTAAGCACATCTCTTTTTTGGTCTTTGGCCTCTCTGTCTGGCCTCTACTCTGCTTGGGCAAGTATTACAAGACCCTTCTAGCCCTGCTAAAACTCTACCAGCAAGTCTCCTGTCTGTGGGCCAGCAAACCTGCCTCTATTTCTTGCTGGTCTCCTCATTCTGATGTCTCTGTTGCTGCCATCTCTCTGCTGTCTGTCTTCTGTTGTCTCAATGCAGGGATCTTGGGTCCAAAGATGGACTCCACTCCAGGTTCTTCACTGCCCTTATGGTAGTGAGATCTCCAATTCCCACCTCTCTGATGGCTCATTTTAAGCCTAGAGAGATGGCAAAACTGACCAATCATCACATTAGAATTGCATACAACTTATTTGCATCCCCATTAGGGTACCATGTACCTAATTTACATAATTAGCAAATTACCCAATTCCTTTGGTTAGCCACAAGCACCTTACATTTGTATAGTTTCACCCAGTCATCTGGAGGGAGTCAGTAAAAGAGCCATACCAAGTAATTCACTGCACCACAATTGTCTTAGTGGATCTAAATATATTTATATTTTGAGTCCTTTGTTTTTGGTAAGTGTTAATTACAATTTAAATAATGCTGTTGGAAGTTTTTGAATATTCTTTAAGCTACTTCATTGTACATGTGTATATGTGTATTTAGAAATAGTTAAAGCTTTGGCTGCTAACCAAAAGGTCAATGGTTTGAACTTACCAGCTGCTCCATGAAAGAAAGATGTAGCAATCTGAATCTGTAAAGATTTACAGCCTTCACACCTTTTTGGCAGTTCTATTCTATCTTACGGAAGCTCTGGTAGCATAGTGCCTAAGGCACTTGACTGCTAACCAGAAGGCTGGCGGTTCAAACCCACCAGCCACTCCTCAGAAGGAAGATGAAGCAATCTACTTCCATAGTGATACTGCCTTGGAAACCCAAGGAGGGGTCACTATGAGTTGGGTCTGACTCGATGGCACATAACAACAACAACATTCTATCTTATATATTCTACTCAATGGCTATAGATTTGGTTTGGATTACCATTTAGTGCATCTATTCCTGAAGGGTCTTGGCCATTAGTAGTCATGTTGGAATTAGGTTACTGTAGTTTCCTGATGACTTTAATTACAGGGCTTGGAGTACTTACAGATACCATAATAGGGCCCCTGTATTCCGGATATATTCTTTACTTCCACTATGTAATATCAGTTAAATTTCCCCTCAGTTATCAGGATCTATTACACCAACTTGTATGGTAACTCCCTTCTTTGTCTTTTTATCCAGAGGGATAAGAAGCCCAAAGTGGCCAGGTGGCATTCTGAACTTAGAGTTATAGTGAATCCTGGTGGGAACATCTTTCCCTTTGGAACGAAGACATCTAGATTTGCAAACCATAGGGTTGTGGGGAGACTAAACAAAAACAGTTGTTAGTGGGCAAGTAGGGGTGATAGTGAGTAGTGCCACACCCATTTCCACCATTTCATTCCTAGACCCATGAGTCCCGGATATAGAGAAAACAGCAATATACATTGCATACTAGTGGAGAGCACATACAGCCTTCTGAAGAACATTGGCCCAGACCATCAAGGTATTTCCACCTACCTGGCATTGTAATTTTGTCTTTAAAAGGCCATTCTGTCACTCTGCCCATAGACTAGATATCATCTTCAAGACTATGGAGAACATGTTAAGACCAGTGAATTCCATGAACATGGCCCATTGCTACATTTCATTTGCTGTGAAGTGAGTTCCTTAATCCTAGTCAGTGTTATGTGAGTTATCACAGCAGTGGATAAGGCATTTAGTAAGACAATGGATGGTAGTTTCAGCAGAGTATTGCATGCAGGGAAGGAAAATGGTATATCCATAATGCTGTAGTCAAGGTTATGTGTCAACTTAGCTGGGTCTGGTTTTGAGTTGCTGGGCAGCTGGTTGTAGTTATTCCCTATGATAAGTCTGTCAATCAGCTCCATGGTGGAATCTGTCACAAGTAGCTGAATAGCTGCTTTAAGCATGTGGTCTGCTTCCAGTATATATGGAAAAGCTTTGGGAATGGTCTGAAGTTTTTTGGCACACTTGCAGACAAGTCTTCATTCAGCAGTCTGGCTTTCCCTACTGATATTGGGACCTTTTTCTGAACTTTAACTAGTTGATTGATGTGTTGCTTGATAATATTTGGACTGTGCCTTTTTGTCAACCTTGGGTTTGTCAGTCTCAGTAGCCAGCAGCTGACTGAGTTGAGAAAAGCTTCAGTGAACTGGGAGCTTCAGTGGACTGGGAGCAAGAGTCAGGGCTGAAGCCCAATGTCAAGTGGCTTTCACCCATCCCCTAGAGCTGGCACTTTGAACTCAGACTTTTAGCCTCCTAAACTGTAAGAGAATAAACCCCTGATTGTTAAAGTCATCTCCACTTGTGGTGTTTTCTGTTACAGAAGCACAAACTAACCAAAACACAGTGTAAATGTTTACCCTTCTAAGAACAAAAGACTCCCCTTTCCATCAATTTCCATGATGGAAGTAGTCCAATATAAGCAGGTTACTAGCTGATCCCAGAGGAACGTTGTTGTATTGAAACTCAATTGGTCTCTGCACTCAGCAGTGGCAGTAGTCAAATTGACTTTGGTGAGTGGATGTCCATGTTGATCAGCCTATGCATAATTTCCATTATTGCTACTAATATTACTTTGTTCATGAGCCTATTGGGGAATTATAAGAGTGGTTGTTGAAAGAGTCTTACTAGTATTCAAAGAATGTCTAATCCCATCCATTTGATTATTAAAATTCTACTCTGCTGAGATCACTTTTTGATAAGCATTCACATGAGGCACAAATATTTTCACTTTTTGGCCCATTCAAAGAGGTTTATCCACATACTTCTTTCCCATATTTCCTCACCAGTTAACCAATTATTGTTCTTTTAAGTCAATGACCATCCAGGCAAATCATTGGCTACCATCCATGAACCAGCACATCTGGTCATTTCTCCCTTCAAACAAAATGAACACTCAGGTGCATTGTTTAAAGTTCTGGCGCTGGAAGAATTTTCTTTCACCATTATCCTTCAAGGATGTCTCAAAAAAGGCTGCAGTGTAGCTATTGTCCACTTTTGAGTGGCATCTGCATATTACTTTGAACTTTCTGTAAACCTTGCACCAGTTTTCCCTTCCTCAGTCAGCTGACCATAAGGAACTATCACAAGGCTGTAGGTGAAGAGTGGGAGAGGGAAGGTAATGAGGCAGGAATGAGGACCATACATCTTTGGGCCACTTTTTCATGTGAATTACTTGTACCTTTGGTTGTGTAAGGTTTTTCTCAAGCACAATCTCATATATATCACTTGCATTTAATGATAGGGTGTTACTATGCATGTTCAACTGCAGGACTCTGTAAGTTAGACAACACCCAGTTCATGATGGGAAACTCAGCCTGCATAATGACTTGGCAACCCATGGTTAAGTTCTCAGTCTCTACTGAAGACCATCAACAATCTAAAAGCAGTTTTTCAAAAGAGGAATAGTGTTATCTGCAGAAGATGGCAGGCTTTGTTCCCAAATCCTAAGAGTATGCATTGTGATTCAACAATAAGGGCCAGCTAAAGACTCCAAACAGCATATCTATCTGCCACTGACACAATAAGCATTGACTGATCAACCACATCATATGGCCCAAGTGATAGAGCAGCTTGCACGACAGTCTGGACCTGTTGAAAATCTTCTCTTTTTCTATTCCTACTCAAAATTAA
>NW_006922026.1:1354549-1358413 GCF_000298275.1 Orycteropus afer afer | reverse complement strand
AAAAAAAAAAACAAAACATAAAACAAACAACCAAACAAAAAACATTGACATCAACTTGATTCATAGTGATCCTGTGGGATAAAGTAGAACTGCTCCATAGAGTTTCCAAGACTGTGAATCTTTACAGAAGCAGACTTCCTCATCTTTATCCCACAGAGCAACTGGTATGTTCAAATTTCTACCTTCTGCTGGTTAGCGGCTGAATGCTTTATTCACTGCACCACCTGTCTGAAGCAGCACAGTCAAATATGTGCTATGTTGTCTCCAAAATCCAAAAGAAGCTTCCCAAGCTTTTTGCTTCCTTTTTAGATGTAGGAGGTGCCAGATGCAACAACTTATCCTTCCTTTCAAAGGAATATCTTAATACCACCAGACCCTTAGAAATTTCATATAGGTGCCTGAATTCTTGTTGGATTAATTTCCCACCCACGAGCACACAAATTTCATATCAGTAAATCTAGAGTAATTGATATTTATTCCCTACTAAGTCCAATAAGCATAATGTCATAAGTCTAATAGACCAGTGTGACATCTTGTGGAAAGGAAAGGCGATCAAGGACAAAATTATGATACAGGGCTAGAGAGTCAATAAATCCCTGATGTAGGATAGCAAAAGTTTATTAACTGCTTCTGATTACCTGTACAAAAAGGAATTGAGAAAAAGGCATTAGACAGATCAATAGCTGCATACCAGGTACCGGGAGATGTATTATTTTGGTCAAGGAGTGGAAGTGCAATTGGAACAGCAACTACAATTTGAGTCATCACTTGATTTAGTTTAAAATAACCCAATGTTATTCTCCCAGATCCATCTGTTTTCTGTATAGGCCAAATAAGCAAGCTGAATGGAAATATGATGAGAATCACCATCCCTACATCCCTGATGATGGCACTAATCTCTGCAATTCCTCCAGGAATGCAGTATTGCTATGGTTTATGAGTTTGCTAAAATAAATAAGTAAATAAATAAATGGTCAGTGCTATTAAGTTGATTCTGACTCATAGGACTCAATAAACCAGAGTAGAACTGTCCCTATAGAACTTCCAAGACTGTAAATCTTTATGGAATCAGAGTGTTTCACCTTTCTGCCATGGAGCAGTTGGTGAGTTCAAACAGCCAAACTTTGGGTTAGCTTTAACTACTGCACCACCAGAGTTCCTTACTGTTTGCGTAGGGATAATTCTAATGGTTTCCACTGTATTTTTCCTTCCATAGTAGCCCTTATTCAACATGTCAGGAATCCAATGTGGGAGTCTGCCAATTGCCTAGTATTTTTATTCCAGTTATGTGTTTTGGAACCGAGTAAATCACTTGATAGTTTTGGGGTCCTACTGGACCCACTGTGAGACAGGCCTGAGCTACCATTTCATTCGTATCTGACCTTTTGCAGCCCTACTGACTGGTAGGCCACAATGATATCTTGGGACCCCTCGGTTTAATGTCAGTTCAGAGTAAGTGTCCAATTCCAATAATCCTCAAAGACTCTGATTATTTCCTTTTCCCCAGTGAATACTTACTCTGGTAAAAGGGAGTAGATCCCTTTGGCAATGACTGGTATAAAGATTAAGAGTTTACATTTTTATCATGTTGTAGGGTCCTTTCTCAAGTGACTCAGTACCCCCTTCATTTACATCTGTAAACTGACTCAAGTTTGGACATTGATTGAGGGGCCATGACTTTCTATTCCAGAAATTCAAGTTAAACTGTCATTTGCTTGACCTAGAATTATATGCTTATACAGACCAAATAAATATTTAGTAGATTTCCCTTCTATTTCACTCCTAGGGACACCAACTTTGTAAGTTCATGCTGGTCAGACTAAAAAAATGCATTCCACATTTTAGAAAATGCAGTCAAGAATGGACTAAAGTGCCTTTCTGTGTCAGTGCATAGGACAGCTGATGATCAGCAAGGATCATGTTCTTTCATGTTACTTGTAGTCAATGCAGTAGTATAGTTGTAAGAAAAAGCTAATTCTCTTCTTTCTAGTAATTTTCTGGGATAAATGCTTAGTTATTTAATGAAAAATATGATGCTAGTAGAGGCTTATGTCAAATTAGTCTAGCTAAAAACTTTATTTTATACTCAAAGCCTTCTAAAGACCAGGGAAAATTAATATCACTTACAAAATCTATTATTACTGTTAATTCTTTAAAGTCTTTGAATGTTCCTATATTCTATTTTCCTTAGCTTTGCATTTTCACACAATCAAAATATGGAATGAAGTTTGAACTCCTACAGATTATATTTAAATCTTGAAATCAGAGTCAGAACTGACTAGGCAAGGATATTTTTATTATTTTTATTTAGACAACATGAAGCTGAAACACAAAAAAAAGTATACTATTCACACATCTAAAATCATATTTGAAGTTAAGAGAATAATTGTATTTGAGTTTTGTGGGTCAATATTCTAGAAACATACAAACACACATATCTAAAAATATATGGCTCATAATAATAAAGTAATGGACCCATAAAAATTAAAGAAAGAAAATCAAGAGCCCTGATCTTACAAATAAGAACAAATCTGGTATAAAATTTCTATGCCATCTTCAAAAGCATGCAGAAGCAGAAGTGTTTTGAAACATCTGGCCTTTTATTAAGAAATTATCATAGCATAGAAAATTATGACTTGACAGCAAATTTAGTACAATGAAAAGAGAGATCTTCCTTAGAGAAATCAAATAATATTACAATATTGATATTTTATGACTTTTTAAAAATAGATTATTTAAAGTGAGTTATGTGATGTTTTATTTACATGGTTATGCAAATATTATGAAGTCATTGGTCCAGTGAAAATAATAAATTTTCTACTATCAATAAAACATTAATAAAAATTCTGTTCCTTCTTGGAAATCGTAAATTATAGATCAAATGTATCAACATTACTTTTATTTTTTTAAATTGCAAAAACAAATTGCAGTTCTTAATGTACTCCTTAAAAACATAATGAAAATAATTAAGAATTTATAGGCAAACATTTTTAATACTTCACACATTTATTTTTATTAGAAATGTCTTTAGAACTTCTGGGAATCATACTTCATATGTAATTTTTTCATTCTTTTCTACTGTACTCTCCTCCCCACCCCCACCCCCCTGAAATCATGGATCTGGGAGTCATCATTGTATAGGGTAAATTGTATCTCAGAAAACCAGCGTTACCTTTTTTTCTACTTTTAATTTTATACATAGTGCCTATGGCACTTGACTGCTAACCGGAAGGCTGGTGGTTCAAACCCCCCAGCCACTCCTCAGAAGGAAGTTTGGGCAATGTACTTCCGAGTGATACTGCCTCAGAAACCCAAGGAGGGTCGCTAAGAGTCAGGTCCAACTCCAGGGCACATAACAACAACAACAAAGTGTGTAATGTACACATAATTTTCTGAAACTGAACTATTAATTGTACCATATATTTTAGTAACTTTAAAGAATCTAATATATTTTTAAGGTATATTTTACATCTGTCCTGATTTTAGCAAAATCTGCATATTGAAGTAATCCAAGCTTTTTAATTAAAAAATGTTAATCCCCCCCAAAGAAAGTCCTGGTAGTCCCAGCTGTTATTTCACAGCACAGAGATGATCAGAAAAATTATGTGGGCACTAAATAATGGCTACATCTTCCCTTCTGCTTTCCAAATTTCACAAAAATGCACCTTGGAGCCCACTCTATCTGGAACCACATACAGAAAAAAAAAATGTGAGAAATAGAATTCAGCCCACTTATGTTGATACCTTTGAAAGCTATCACACATAATATGCTTCTGAATGTTAACATTTCCCCAGTTTGATGTTTTTAAATATTTTTTTTGCTTTTTTGCAGTTCAATTTTTAATTATTTTTCATTATTTTTCC
>NW_006922026.1:1345352-1354449 GCF_000298275.1 Orycteropus afer afer | reverse complement strand
AAATGTAAGATTCCCTTAAGAATTATTTCAGAGGTAGAACTATAGAGGCTATTTATCTGAGGATTTAAAAAAGCACACATGTATTTACAATATAAGGGCTGCATTTCCAAGAACAATGACAATTTTTAAGCTATATATGTATTAAGCAAAAATGTTTCATTTTTAATTTTATATTGCTAATCTTGAATAACAGGAGCTCGGGTAGCATAGTGCCTAAGGCACTTGACTGCTAACCAGAAGGCTGGCAGTTCAAACCCACCATCCACTCCTCAGAAGGAAGGTTGAACAATCCACTTCTGTAGTGATACTGCCTCAGAAACCCAACAAAGGGTCGCTATGAGTTGGGGCCAACTTGATGGCACATAAAACCAATAATCTTGTGTAACATTGCTTCAAGTATTTATTGAAAATTATATCATAACTCTGATGAAGATTTTCTTATTAAGTGATTTTTGAAGATTATTGTCATAGTGAATATATTGTTTTTATCAAATATATTTTAAATATTTTTACTGAACATACTATACCGACTTAGAAAAAAAAAAAAAGAAAGAACTAATCAGTTACCAATATGGAATGAAAGCTTGGGCAAAGGCAACAATTCCTCAGTTATTTGAATGATAAGTTGTTTTTTTTTGTTTTTTTTTTAATAATCTCTTTCCTGATAATGTTTAACTTTACTAAAAAACCTAATTAAAAGAAGTTTAGAATCTGAATTATACACTATGGATTAAAAATTTTCTTTAGTCCTCTAAAAGCTTCAAAACAGAAGCACAATCCAGGATTAGATGACATTAAATGTTGTTTCTGCCAAACATTTAAGGATGAAATAATAGTTTTTATGAGCTATCCAAAAAATACAAGAAGAAGACTGTTTCTCATTTCACTTTAATAAGCCTAGCACTGATTTCATCTTGAAACAATGAAATGAAAAAACAAAATAAGATAAAATTGTACCTATTTGTAGACAACCTGATTATTTATATAAAAAAATTCCAAGAAATGTGTAAAAAATCTCTTAGTCCTAATAAATTTGTTTAACAAGGCTGCATGATACAAGATAAATATTTAGAATGTCAATCATTCTTTTATTAACAAGCAATGAAGATTGGGAACTAACTAAAATAACTATAATAACATTTACATTATTCCCACTACAAACTACTATCTAACACGCAGTCATTTTCTACTCCTAGCAATCCGGTAGGACAGACAAGAATTCTCCATAGTGTTTCAAAGCCATTAAACTTTGTGGAAGCAGACTGCCACATCTTCCTCACAGGAGAGGCTAGCAGGTTCTAACCACTGGCCTTTCATTTAACAGTGGAGTGTTTAACAGCTGTAACACCAGAACTCCTGTTCCATTTGAATTAACTCCCTCAAAATATAAAATATTAAATTTTAAACCTAACAAAATATAGCAGGATCTATATGCTAAATTTTTCAAAGTACTCATTAAATGTTTAAAACAATGCATAAATAAATTAAAGATGTATCATGTTCACAGATTTGAAGACTCAATATATTTAAGATGTTAAATGTCCCCAAATTATCTACACATTTAAAGTAATCTCAGTGAAAAACTCAGCAGTACACTTTATAGACATAGGCAAGCTGATTCTGAAATGAATATAGATAAAAATTAAAGCATATTAGCCAAAACAATTTTGAAAAAGAAGAAAGTTGGAGTACTACTTCTTGATTCTAAAGAGGTATTATAAAATAACATTATTCAAAGTGGAAGAGACAAAATTACATCCTGCTAACACATTTCACCCAATACCTCTACCACTAAGACCTGGAAAATATGAGTATAACATACAAACAAGCATCCTGAACTCTGAATATCAAATGAGGGCATAATGAATAAAATTGATCACTGATTGGAATGGGAGACTGAACAACAAAAATGTCAGGAGAAAGAAGAAGCCAGGACCAAAAAAAAGTGTGATCATTTTGAGGCAAAGAATGGATCATCCATGTAGATAAGAAGAAATTAAGTTCACAGATTCCACACTACAATAGCATCATATAGTGTGGGCAGAGTGCTTGCATCCAATGGGAGGAAAGCATTAACTCCTCACTAGGAGCTTTGATGATGTAGTGCCTAAGGCATTTGACTGCTAACTAGAGGCTGGTGGTTCAAACCCACCAGCCACTCCTCGGATGGAAGACTGGACAATCTACTTCTGTAGAGATACCACCTATTCCAACTGTGAGTTGGAATAGACTTGATGGTAGTGAATTTGGCTATGTTTGGAGTCCGCCATATCTACTGCATCTACTACCTCACACAACAGACAAGCACCATCTCCCACACCTGAAACAGAGATCAGTGACAGAAGTTAACAACACCTGCTCACCCTACCATCATCTCATCTTCATGACAATAAAGATACTTAAAAGAGATATTAATGGCTGTTGTTTGGACAAAAAAAAAGAAAATAATAGCTTTAAGTGAAGACACATGACAATATCGCCCAGAAACAAGCTCAGAAAAAGAATTTGCAAAACTAAAATAAGCTTACAAAATAGAAAACAGAGAACCTGAGCATCAATCTGTAAACAACAATTGCAAAACAAAATGAGGGAATAAATGATATAATTACAGAACATCCAACTGAAAAGGAAATTAGAATGATATCAATATAGAACAGATTTTTTCAAACTTAAGAAGATAAAAATTTACTGCAGAGTAACCACACACAAAAAAAAAAATCAGCTTTCTAACCAAATTAAGAAAAAAAAAAGCACAAAATCAACAACAATGAATAAAATGAAAAAAAAACCTGATAACAAAATCATCTCAGCCAGAAAAAATATTCAGAACAAAGAAACGATCAACAGTAGAATGAAAAAACATAAAAGAATGAGAGCAATAAATTCATACCTATCATTAATTACACTGAATGTGAATGGATTAAATGCCAAAATGAAGAGAAAGAAAATGTCTGACTGGATACAAAAAGAGCACCCGTCAATATACTGCCTACAGGACACTCACATTAGATAGAAAGATAAAAATAGATTAAAAAATCAAGGTATGGTAAACAATACATCAAGATAATTGGAATGGAAAAAGGCAAGAGTTGCAATATTAATTTCTGATAGCATAGACTTCAGTGCAAAATCAGCATAAAAGACAAGGAAGGACACGACATAATGATAAGAGTCAGTACACAGATAGGACATAACCATAATAAATATCCATGCACCTAATGAAAGAGCTTCATATACACCTATGTAATATAATATAATACAATATAATATATACATAAAATTGAGAAGAAATATAGGCAACTTAACAATTGCAGTAGAAGACTTTAACACACCATATTTAATGAAGGAAAGAACAGGCAGAAAGGAACTCAACAAAGATACAAAGGATTTCACCAACACAATAAAAACTTAACCTTATAGATATATACAGAGCACTCCACCCAACAAAAATTCAATACACATTCCTTTCTAGTGCATATGGTCATTCTCCAGACTAGATCATGTATTAGTCCAAAAAAAAAGTCTCAAAAAATGTAAAAATATCAAAATACTATATGACATCTTCTCAGATCACAATGCTATAAAATTAGAAATATTTAATGGTAAAATCAGTGAAAAAAATAAAATACACTGAAACTGAATAACAATCTGCTCAGAAATAGCTGGGTAACAGAAGAAATAAAATGTGAAAAAAAAAATCTGGAAGCAAACTAAAATAAAAATATAACACATAAAACCATTGAGACAGAGCAAAAGCAGCCCTCAAAAGTCAATTTATAGGAATAAATGCTCGCATCAAAGATGGAAAAAGAACCCAAATAAATATCTTAAACACCAACACCAAAATTAGAAAAAAAAAAAAGCAGCCTACAATCTCCAGAAGAAAGGACATAATAAAGATTAGAGCAGAAAAAATTTAAACAAAAAACTGAAAAATAAACAAAAAAACAAGACTAGAAGTTGGTTCATCAAAAAGATTAACAAAGTAAACAAAACACTGGTAAATTTAAATAAGGAAAATAAAGAGAATATTCAGATAACTTGAATAAGAAATGAAATGGTCACTCCTAACATCATAGCAGAACCAACCAAAATGAAAAAGATAATAATAAAAGAATATTATGAAGAACTGTAGGAGCTCTGACGGCATAGTGCCTAAGGCATTTGACTGCTAACCAGAAGGCTGGTGAACAAATTTGAGAACTCAGAAGAAAACACTTACTTAACCAACACAGACTGAGGTAGCATATTTTATCTGGGTCATAACAAGGAAAGAAATTGAACAGGTCATTAAAGAAAAAAAAAAAAAAATGCCAACAATAAAAATTCCTAGCCCAGAAAGCTTCATGGAAGTAATCTAGAATTCTACAAAATGATTCCAGAGCATAGAAAAAGATAGAATACTTTCAAAATCATTTTATGAAACAAGTATAACCCTGATACCAAATCAAGGCAAAGACACCATTAAAAATGAAAATTCAGATCAATATCCTGCAAGAATATAGATGCAAAAAATTTTAACACAATCCTAGCAAATAGAATTCAACATTACAGAAAAAAAAAAAAAAAAATCAATACATTACCAAATGAGATTCAAAATAGTTATACAAAGATGGTTCAACATGCGAAAAACAACATAATCAGATAAATAAAACAAAAGAACCACATGCTCATATCAATGCATGGAGAAAAGGCATTTGATAAAATCCACTACCAGTCCTGATGCAAAATAGGAATAGAAGTCAAACTTCTCAAGATAATTAAGGCTATGTATACAAAATCAACAGTCAATATTATTCTCAGTGTAGAGAGACTGAAAGCATTCTAACTTAAGTGCCTATCAATGGATGACTAGATAAACAAACTATGGTCATCACACAATGGAATATTCTACAATATTGAAGAATGATGAAGAATCCACAAAACACCTCATAACACGGATAGACTTGGAGGACATTATGCTGAGTGAAAGAAGTCAATCACAAAAGGATAAATATTGTATGAGTCCACTATTATAAAAAGTCAAGGGAAGGTTTACACTCAGAAGGAAAATTGTTGATTACCAGGGATGGGAGGGGAGGGGACGGAAATTTGCAAGCAAGGTAAGAGACACATATTGATTTGGGTGATGAAAAAGGTAATATATGGACAGTAGGTGACCAGAACAATATCACTAAGGAAAAGGAACACACGTAGAGGTACACAAGAGGAACAGAAAACAAAGATAAACACTACTGCATACGTAATACTGCATTATCAGTCCTAACAAGCATTAATCTACAAGTGTACACATCGGTAGATATGTAAGATGATCAGTTACGGGTAGGTGAATGGAATGATACCCATGACCATATACAGATTTGGCAGGTGGTATTTCTACATGTATGCACTATAAAAATGTCCATATATAAATAGAGTTAACAGGGGCAAAGTTATGATAACTTTTTAGCCACAACAAAAACCTTGAGGGAGTTGTGTTCTCAGGACCACAGTAACAAGGGACATCAAGCTCAATTGGCATAACAAAGTGGACAAAAGCATTGCTGTACATCCTACTTTGGTGAGTAGTGACCAGGGTTTTATATTCTTGAAAGTGGCCATCTATGATGCAACCATTATTTTTTTCCTCATTTAGAGCAAAGGAGAGTGAAGAAAATCAATGACACATTGAAACAATTAGTTCAAGGAATCAGTGGATGAAGGGAACCTCAGCCTGTATGACTCTAAATTCAGAAGAATTAGATGGTGTCTGGCTACCACTGCCAACCACTAGGAAAGTGATTAAAATTGGAGATCCTGGGTAGAGTGGGAGAAAAATGCAGACCAAAACTCAAAACCATAAAAAAGACCAGGCTTACTTTTCTCCTAGAGACTAGTGAAACCCTGAGACTATGGTCTGTAGTCACCCTTTGGGCCTGGAATTGAACTCACTCTCATGGCTCAACTTTCAATCAAACAATAGACAGGGCTACAAGATGAGCTAGTACACCAGGGAAGTACATATCCCTTAGAACAAGCAATCATAAAAGATCCAGAGAGCAGCATTTATGCAAGGATTATGCTCAGAAGGAAGGAATGCATAGGAAAGAAGGTCATAGGAAAAAGATCAACACAGGCAGGAAACAGGAAGAGAGCTGTTACATTGTGGGGATTACAATCAGTGTCCTGAAAAAAAATGTGTATTAATTGTCAAATGGAGAATGAATTTTCTTTGGAGACATTCACCCAAATCACAATAAAAAAAAAAAAAAAAAAAAACTACATTAGTCAAGCCAGTGTGGTACTAGTGACAGTATAATAATGAAAACCATGACACAGAATAGAAACTCCAGAAATAAACTCAGGAGATTAATTGATTTTTGCCAAAGATACAAAGACAACTCAATGGAGAAAGGGGAGTAATTTCAATGGCACTTGCATAACTGGACACTGCTAAAAACCGAAACAAAACAAATAGACATACACTTGACCAGTACAAAAATTAACTCAGAATGAATCATTGATATGAATGTTATAAATGAGACTGTAACAATTAAATCTACAAACAATTAGAAGAAAATATTGGAGAAAATTTTTGGATTAAGCAAGGTGCTCTAACATCTGATATCAATGCAAAATTCATGAACAAAAAAAAAGTGATAAAATGTCCTTCACAAAATTAAAGACTTTTACTATGTAGATGGGAGCCCTGGTGACATAGTGCCTAAGGCATTTGACTGCTAACCAGAAGGCTGGCAGTTCAAACCCACCAGCCACTCTTCAGAAAGAAGATTGGGCAATCTACGTGTGCAGCGATACTGCCTTGGAAATTCGAGGAGGGTTGTATAGAGAACAGAATATAAAGACAAATAAGAGAATAGAAGAAAATGCATACACAGTACAAAGCAGGCAAAGGAGAAGTATTCAGAATATAAAAAGAACAATCAAAGGTCAACAATCAGAAAAAAAATCGGATATAAATTTTGCAAATGAAGTGAAGAGACACTTCACAAAAATACAGAGTATAAAAAAGTACATGAGCAGATGTTCAACAACACTAGTCATTGCTGTTGTTGTTATGTGCCATCGAATGGTACCCGACTCATAGATAGTCATTAGGGAAATAGAAATCTAAACCATGTTGAAAGAGAACCAAACATCAATTAGAATGGCAAATATAAAGAAATAAATTAAGAGATCCAATGCTGACCATCATGAGAGAAATAGGGAGAGTCTGTCATTGTTGTAGGAGGTACACGTTGGTACGGTCACTCTGGAAAACAGTAGTGTGCAAAGTTAAACATATGCTTACTTTATGACTTAACAATTACACTTCTTGGTGTTTATTTTAGAGAAATGAATACTGATATTCACACAAAGACTTTTACACAAATATTTATAGCAGCATTAGTCATAATTGCTCCAAAATGAACAGAACCTAAATTATCTTTCAGTCAATGAGTACATATATATACACACACACACACACACACATATATACATATATATATATATACATATATACATAAACTGTGGTTCATTCATGTTATGAAATATTATTCACCATTAAAAAATATAGTGTTATGCAATAATATAGGTGAATCTCTACTCAATTATAAAGGGAAGAAAGTCTCAAAAGATTGCATATTGTCTGACTCCATACCTTTGACAGTCTGAAAAAACCAAACATATAGGAAGAGAGAACAGATCAGTTGTTGCCATGGATTAGGAATTGAAGTAGGACCTGAATACTAAGAGACAGCATAAGGAAAATCTTTGGGTTGTTTGAGTTTTTCTGTATTCTGTTGGTAATAGTGATTGCAATAATCTACTTATGTGCACAAACTCATAGAATGTAGACCAACAAAGTGAATCTCACTTATGAAAATTGATTTTTTTTTTTTACTGATAAAACAAATTGGGGAAATCAAATTTATTAAAAACATTTATATTTAAAATTAACTTTAGGAAATAAGTAATAATAGGAAAACCTTGTCAGTGAACCTGATGTTTCTTTGTGCATCTTACAAGCAAGTAGGTGTTAAAAACTCAGAAATCCTTCATAAATTATGAGGATAACTACTCATCTTTTAAAAAGTTTTCTTGTAGCATCACTGTATTTATCATGTTGAAAGAATTTATCTATAATTCTTTTCCTAGGATTGGTTTGGCATATAGTATATTTTTCCAACCTATTTCTTAGACATTATTTTTTAACAATTAAGATTGTTTATTACTGAAAAATAAAAATTATCAAAACAGTGAAGGCACAAATGAAATTTTGTCCCTAATGGACTCACTAAAGGGTCAAATAACATCACTTTATTTCACAAAAACTGTACTCTGATCTCAAAACACAGAATTGAATAAATTATGCTTATTTTCTCACAATAACACTGTTATGATTAAACTATCAAACAATTTTAATATAGAGTTAAGCCCTATAGAGCCATTTCTGCATTGTTAGATCTGAAACCTAGGAAATTACAGTCATCTTTATTTTTTGCTCTGAAATAGTTTGCATACTGGAGTAAATAATACCAGATTGTCGAGCAAAAAGAAAATGTGTTATGTTGTTCATCTTCTAAATACTAATGAATGTCAACTTATGTTCTAATGATCCCTCTAAGGGGAAGTCTATTGATCAAGAAAAGGCTGCATACCAGAAAAAGAATCCCAAGGCAACAATTTTGTTCTAGTCATAAAGGAAATTATAATCAAACAGACAATAGCTTTTACTTTTTACAAAACATAACTTTTAATATATTGTAGTTCATAACAATGGATTTATTATTAAGGAAAGTGAGTTTATAGAGTTATTTAGTTTTGCAGGAAAGCACATAGTATGGAATATCAAGTTTTGGGCACATGCCTACCAGATGACATATTGCTGGTTTAATTAGGTTAATTTTCAGTGTTGTTTTAATATCTATTCATTTGTCTTTTTCTTTTAAAGGTAAAATAAACATACACATGTTTCTCCACACTTATTCAATCTATATGCTGAGCAAATAATCCAAGAAGCTGGACTGTATGAAGAAAAACGTGGTATCAGGATTGGAGGAAGAATCATTAACAACCTGAGATATGCAGACGATACAACTTTGCTTGCTGAAAG
>NW_006922026.1:1326759-1343896 GCF_000298275.1 Orycteropus afer afer | reverse complement strand
ACTCGACGGCACATAACAACAACAACAACAATAAGAGAAAAAGAAAAAATAAAGCAAATTAAGGAAAATTGAGATGAATGGGATTATATTTAAAAACAGCAGTGGCAATCTGCATCATTAAAAAGATGATATCTGAGCAAACGTTTGAAAAGAGTGACACAGGCAAGATTGTAAAGAACATGAAATTGAATTGGCTTGAAAATATTACAAAATGAATCCTTAAGCTGAAAACATCCTTGGCTCCAGAAAAGTGAATGTACATAAATATTTTCAATTAAGAAAAAAAAAAAAAAAAAGACAAGACATGCTAATGAATTGTTCAGCTATATTAATATTTTTGAGAAATCATGGGATTAGATTTGCAGTTTACTTATAAATTTCATATAGATCTCCTTTCTATAAGCTTTTTTAAACATATGAGAATATCATGGCCAAGCAGTAAAAGAATAGCTTGAGTCCTGTAGCTGCCAAAGTTCTGCAAAATTCAAAGTAATAAACACAAAGATATTGTAGGTTGGGACTATATCCAACAAAGTTAGTAAAATTGTTGGTGAAATTCCTCTATGTTTCTTTTCTCCTCTGACAAGAAGTGTCAAGAAGAAGCCTGCACAACATTCAAACCCCATGAGGCAGAGAAGCCTTGAGAAAAAAGAACAAAGGACATGACCAGAGTGATAGAAGTACTTTTTTCCCAAAGAAGCTGGAATCTTCATTCATTTATAAGAAAACAGCAGCTACAACCTTCAACACTATTTACTATCTTTTTAAGTGGCATAAATGTTTTGTCAAGAATGAGAAAGAAAATACCATTTCCTTCAACAATCCTACTACTAGGTATATATAATAGACAAGTAAGAGCTGGGCACAAATAAATTTATGCATTCCCATGTTCATTATGCCATTATCCATAACAGCAAAGAGATGGCAACAACTTAAATTCCCATCAATGGATGAATAAATAAAAGAAACTGTGAAACATACAAAAACTGGGAAAATATGTGACCTTAAAGAATAATGAAGGATCCACACAAAAAAAAAAAAAAAAAAAGACATAGCATGAATGAATTTGGAGAATATTAAAAAAAAAAAGAATAAAATCAATCACAAAAAGACAAACACAGTATGAGTCTGCTGTTACAAAAAGTCATTGAAAGGTACACACACAGAAATAAACATCCTTGATGTTTACCAGGTATAGGAGGGGAGGAGAGGGAAAATCATTAACTAGATAACAGACACATATTAATTTTGCTGAAGGGAAAAGCAATATGCAATAAAATGATCAGCACAATATCACTAAGGCAAAGCAAGACATGGAGAGTTGCACAAAAGTAAGTAAATACTATTACATAATTCTTCAATATCAGTAATAGGTATTAATAATAATAAAACAATAATCTAGGAGTGGATACAAAAGGAGAATGGGACTATACCCACAAGCATGTATAGGTTAGGCAGAAGATATCCCTACATACACATTTGTATGTAGTATAAATATATTCATATATTTAATAGAGCAAACAAGGGGCAGATTTATGAAAACTTCTTAGCCTTTAGCTTGAAGGAATGTGTCACTGGGCTTGGGAACTTAGGGTCACAGTCTCAGGCACAGCTAATTCAACTGGCATGACATAGTTGGAGTCTTAAAAGATAGTAAGCAGCCATGTAGGGTGCAACTATCGGTCTCTCCCCATCCAAAAAAAGAATAGTGAAGAAAACAATCAAAGATGCATGGAGACAAATATTCCAAAGGAGTAATAGACCTTATCAACCTCAGCCTACTTGACCCTGAGATAAGAAGAATTAAATGGTACTGGGATATCATTAACAATTGTTCTAAATGGGATCATGATGGAAGTTCCTAGAAGCAGCTGAAGAAAAAGTGTGGAACAAAACTCAAAACCAGGCTTACTGGGCTGATTGAAAATCCTGAGACTATGGTCTTAGACACCTTTCAAACCTGGAACTGAGCAGATTAATTTTACTCAAATTTTTGACAAATCATAAACAGGCCTATGAGGTGAATGGTGACACCGGGGAGGTACACATCAACCATACAAGATCAGAAGGGCAGTATTTGCCCAAGATTAAAGCTTAGAAGGCAGAAAGTGTTAAGAAAGAAAGACAAATGGAAATGGTAACCACAGGGAGAACATTGAAAGAGTACTATTACATTGTGGGGATTACAATCAATGTCACAAAACAAAATGTGTAGGACGTATTGAATGGATTTGTTCTATAAACTTTCACTCAAATCAAAATACAAGGTGAAAACAAATCAAATAGAAATAGAGGTTATTGCAGACTAATTATGCTGGTTTGGGAACACATACAAACAATGTTATTTTATTTAATGTTAAATATATGTTACCCAATAAAACATCTAAAGTATATTGTAGCATAACCCTTTCATTACCCATGGTACATATAAATACCACTTACATTTTCAGCTTCTTGAGTTTCTTGGTAGGCTTTTTCCCATGTATAACATGTGCTGGCTTTGGAGTAGGAACTTGCAAGACTACATAATATGGAAGAAAGTTTGTCAGCACCATTTTTTCTGGGTTGAGATGTAATTGTATGAGGTGGTGCATCCTAAAAGAGTTAAATGTGTAAAACTTTTGTCTCTTTGGATTTCTATACAGAAAGGTAAGGCTTGTAAGTATATTTACTATTTCCTGTGTGTTATTGGGAAAGTGCAGTGTTGGGAATTAGGTTATATTCAAATGAATAATTTATTTTAAGGTGCAATAATATGCCAGCATGAGGCCTTGACTTACTTCATGATGACAGGTACATATAAACACGATTTACATTTTTCTCCTATTTCTCCTCAGTAATCACTTGGCCAAGGGAAGTTGCTGAATACAACACAATTATAGGAGGAGTGGACCACCTTGACCAGAGATATGCAAAAAAGTACACAATTGGAAGGTTCTCTCTCAGACGGTGGCGTGAATTGCTATACTTCCTTACTGACCTTGGTACTATAAACATTTTTACAATATGTAACTTTTAACAATGGATGTAGTTGTGAACAACTGTCCTTCAGGATCTCTCTTATTAAACAGCTTACTGTGGACCAGGAAATCAGAAAAAGAGGAGGACTCTTCTTTCTTGTAAAGAATAAGTCAGGAGTCAGCAGGGTGTCAAATGATGTCTTTCTCTGACAGGTTGGAAGTCATTTACCTGTCAAGGGAATCAGAAGGTTGTGTGAGGAATGCAGCACTAAGAAGAAGCAGACTCAAACAATGATGGACACCCATGGCAGGGTATCTTTATGTGTTAGCCCTCATTTTCAAAAGTTTCACTGAATAAAATAAAATTGCTAACAAAATAAAGCTATTGAGCTACCATCAAGTTGATTTAATTTCATAGTGAAGTCATTGGGTTTCCAAAGCAGTAAATCTTTATGGAAGTAGATTGCCCTGTCTTCTTTCTGTGGAGCAGCTGATGGGTATGAACTTCCAACCTTCTGCTTAGCAGTCAAATGAAATGTTTTAGGCACTAAGATAGGGCATTTATTTTTTTAATCATGTATCATTCCAGCTATCCCAGCACCAGAGTCACCTGGGACATATTTGTCACAAATAATATTTATCAAAATCTATCATACCTAACAGGAGCTCTGGTAGCATAGTGGCTAAGGCATTTGACTGCTAACCAGAAGGCTGGAAGCTCAAACCCACCAGACTTTCCTTGGAGGGAAGGGTGGGCAATCTACTTTCTTGGTGATCCTGCCTTGGAAGCCCAAGGAAGGGTCACCATGAGTTGGGTTTGACTCATTGGTGGTGACATTGAGATCATCCCTAACAAATTTTAAAAATGATTCTTCATGCAGTCAATTAGGAAAAAACAATATATCTATAAAATCTTACAAGCAGAAAATAATTTAGTAATAAAAAAACAGGATAAAGAAAGGACAACAATCAGGAGGTACATGTTGTTGTTGTTCTTGGGTGCCACTGGGCTGTCTCTGACTCATAGTAACCCCGTGCACAGCAAAAGGAAACATTGCCCGGTCCCATGCCAGCTCCGCGATCCCAGGAGGTACATACAAAGAATTATTTCAGTAAACTTCATTTAAACTAATATTTGATTGACTCTTAATTCAGGAAGCTCTTGAGTTTCTTTTGGTTGTCTGTTTTGAAGGTGTCAACATCCATTAAAGTATGAGGATTGTTAGAAGGTGTTTCCCTCTTTTGTATTGATGTGTTGTTGGTTGCAGTCAAGTCAATTTTAACTTAAGGTGATCCGGTGTGTATAGAGTGTTGTTGTTGTTATATGCCATGGAGTCAGCCTAGACCCATAGCGACCCCTCCTTAGGTTTCCAAGGCAGTATCACTATGGAAGTAGATTGCCCAACCTTCCTTCCAAGGAGTGGCTGGTGGGTTTGAATGACAGCCAATTACAGGCATAGAGGCTATGATTTACAAAACATATTTTGGGTGACACAATTCAATACACGAGCAGTGTATTGTTTGCCCCCACTCCCAAATTAAAGTCCATTCCACATGCAAAACACATTTATACCATCACATCATCCCAAATATCTTCTGTCAACTCCAAGTGCAAAATCTCATCTTCTGAAGCATGTAAATACAGTATAGATGAGACATTAGGTGTATTCCATCCTGAGGCAAAATTAATCTTCATCTGTGAATCACTGAACATCTAGAATACAAGTTATCTGCTTCCAAAGTGCAGTGGTTGACTGGGCATAAGGCCTAAATTTCTATTACAAGTGGGAGAAATTGGAGGGAAAGAAAGGATAACAGGAATCAAGCAAGTCCAAAACCTAGCAGGAAACATTATATTAGTTCTCAAGGTGTGAAATTAACCTCTGCTCTCTGAGACCATCTAAGCAATGGCCCTGCCCCTCCAGACTCTGGATGCTGGTCAAGCTCTCTGGTAGAGGACCCTGAGAACTGGCTTCAGCTCTGCCTTCCAGGTCCACTGGGATAACAACTCTGCTCTCTCGGCTTCAGGTGGCCCCATTTTCCTAGTTCATCTGAGAGGCAAGCCCACCCCGTTGGCAGCAGTAGGCCCCATTTTTCTGTCCATTGTGGATGAAAGCTCCACTCTATTAGCTTTGGACAGAAGCTCCATCCTTTTGGCACCCTTCAGTGATATCCCCACCCTCCTGAACTGAGTTAGTAAAGGTCCAACTCATTGAAACCTAAGTGGCTGTGGACCTACTCTTTGAGATCTAGGAGACTGTGGTTCTACACTTTGAGATAGAAAAGGTCTCCTTCCAAAATTTCTACTAATTTCTAAGCTTCTCCAGTGATGGTCCTTTTTGTTTTCTTAGAGGACAACAGATCTGATTCTTTTGGCCTGTTTCCTGCCTGTAAAATTTCAAAAGGCAGACAGTATTCTTTTCTCTCATCCTTTCTCCATCTTCTTCAGTCTAAGCTGATAGGTTTTTCTGCTGTGGTATTTTGTTAGATCTATCAGTCATTGGTTTAATCTCTTTAACAAAAGGTTGTGTAGCCATGTCTTTGGTGAGCATTCTAAGATACATGTCTTTAGTTTATACAACAGAATTTTCCAAATCTTTAAATTTTGTTTTCATTTTTCACAGTTCATTTTGAAGTCCACCTGTTTTATCTTGATTTTACTGTAAGCATTAAGGAAAAACCACACAACTCCTTTAAGCTCTTACTTAGAGGTCTGCTCATCCAGATATCCATGTTCATCACTTACAAGTTTTACCTTTCACCAAACACTTGAACCTATCAGACAAGATCATTGTCACTGGGAAGAAAAATAAAATAGTTGTTGCTTCATTGTCTAATGACATATTCAATATTTTATTTTAAAGCTGCACCAAAAAAAAAAAAAAAGTCTGCTTTGTAAATGTGCACCAAAATAACAATTAAAAAATTTAAAAAAAAAAAAAAAACACCTCACCAGAAGGACGTTTAACAACTTCTTTTCAAGCAACATTCTGTTGCTGGTGTTATATGTTTTGTCTAAGATGATAGACTTAGTCTATAACTCTCCTCACTTCTTTCTGAGCACTCACCAGAACTGTCTTTGACATCCATGTCTCTACCAACAGTTTCTTCAAGACAATGTAGGATTTTACTATTAGGCACTCTGCCATCCTCTATCCATTAGCCAAATCCAAATTCAAAGCCACGTCTAACATTTCAGTTATTTTTTAAAGCAGCATCTCCACTTCTCTGTACCCAATTCCGTTTCAGTTAGCTAGTTGTGCTATAACTGAAATACTACAAGTGGGTGGCTTTAGGAAGCAGAAATTTATTTTCTTATGGTTAGGAGACTAGAAGTTTGAATTCAGTGTACTGGCTCTAAGGGGAGATTTTCTCTTATAGTTCTGGAGAAAGGTCCTTGTCTCTTTTGAACTTCTGCTTCTGAGAAATCTTCATGTAGCCTGGCAGCTCTCTTCTCCTGTTTCTTCTTCTTAGCTGGCTTGCTTTATGACTTCATTTCAGAGGAGATTAATTCCAGAAACACCCTACACTAATTCTGCCTCATTAACCTAAAGAATACAACCTGTTCCCGATGGGATTATAACCACGCGCATACAAGTTAGAATTCACATTTATTTTTTGGAACACAATTCATTCCATAACACTACCCTTCTATTTCTGAATCCATTGGAGAATATAGACGATGGCCTCTTCAACACTGCCACACTAGCCAGTCATCTCTTAAACCCTTAAGATGGTAAGGTAAGTATACACAAATTTCATATCTGAAATTATTGTTGTTATGTGTTATAAAGACAGCTCCAACTCATAGCAACCCTATATACAACAGAACACAATACTGCCAGGTCCTGCAAGATCCTAACAATCTTTGTTATGATTGAGCCCATTGTCACAGCCACTGTGTCAATCCATCTCGTTGAAGTTCTTCCTCTTTTTTGGTGACCTAGGGTGATATCCTTCTCCAGGGACTGGTTCCTTCTGACAGTATGACCAAAGTATGTGAGAAATTTGTCCATTCTCACTTCTAAGAAGTATTCCTGCTGTACTTCTTCCAAGACAGATTTGTTGTTTTCTGGAAGTTTATGGTATTTTCATTATTCTTCCCCAACACCACTATTCAAATGTATCAACTCTTCTTTTGTCTTCTTTATTCATTGTCCAGCTTTCACATATATGTGAGCTATTGATAATATCATGTCTTGGGTCAGGCCCACTTTAGTCTTCAAACTAACATCTATGCTCTTTAACATTTTAAAGAGATTTTATGGCAGATTTGCCTTATGCTATATGTCATTTGATTTCTTGACTACTACTTCCATGGATGTTGATTGTGGATCCACCTAAAATGAAATCCTTAACAACTTGAAACTTTTCTCCCTGTGATATAGCTTGTCGGTCCAGTTGTGAGGATTTTTTTTTTTTTTTTTTTATATTGAGTGTAATCCATACTGAAGGCTGAATTCTTTGATCTTCATCAGTAAGTGCTTCAAGTAATCTTCATCTTCAGCAAGCAATGTTGTGACATCTGCATATAATAGGTTGTTAACGAGCCTTCCTCCAATCCTGATGCTGCATTCTTCTTCATACAGTCCAGGTTCTCAGATTATTTGCTCACCATACAGATTGAATAAGTGTTGTGAAAGAATACAACCTTGAGGTACACTTTTCCTGATTTTAAACCATTCAGTGTCCCCATGTTTTGGTTGCCTCTTGGTCTGTGTACAGATTGTTAATGAGCACAATTAACTGTTCTGGAATTCAGTTTCTTTGCAATGTTATCCATAGCTTGTTATGATCCACTCAGTCAAATGCCTAAAACGCAGGTGAAACATCTTTCGAGTATTCTTTGTTTTTAGCAAAGATTCATCTGACAACAGCAATGATATTCCTCTTTGTATGCCTTCTTCTTAGTATGGCTAGAATTTCTGGCAGTTCCTTGTTAATATACTGTTGCAACCATTTTTTTAAATTATCTTCAGCAAAATTTTTACCAGTATGTTATATTAATGATATTATTCAATAATTTCCATATTTTGTTGAGTCATCTTTCTCTGGAATAGGTACAAATATGGATCTCTTACAGTCATTTGGCCGGTAGATCTCTTCCAAATTTCTTGGCATAAAGAAATGAGTGCTTTCAGCACTGTATCTGTTTGTTGAAATACTTCAGTGGGTATTCCATCAATTCATGTTGTTGTTGTTATGTGCCATTGAGTCCGACCTGACTCATAGCAACCTCTCCTTGGGTTTCCAAGGCAGTATCACTACGGAAGTAGATTGCCCCTTTTTCCTTCTGAGGAGTGGCTGGTGGGTTTGAACCACCAGCCTTCTGGTTAGCAGTCAAGTGCCTTAGGCACTAAGCTACCAGAGCTCCTCCATCAATTCCTAGAGCCTTGATTTTTTTTCTGTTTTCTTTTACCCATTCAGTGCAGCTTAAACTTCTTTCTTTGATTCCATTGGTTCTTGATCATATGTTATGTCCTGAAATGCTTGAACATTGACCAATTCTTTTTGGTATAGTGACTGTGTGTATGTATTCTTTCAATCTTGATTTGATGCTTCCTGAATTCCTTAATAATTTACCACAGAATACATTAATATTGTACCTTTAGGTTTAATTTTTCTTTTTCTTTTTTTTTTTTTTTTTCCCAGTTCTTTCAGCTAGAGAAATGCTGAACATGTTCTTACCTTTTGGTTTTCTAATTCCAGGTCTTTGCACATTTCATTATAATACTTTATTTTTTCTCCTCCAGTTTCCCTTTGAAAACTGTTCATCTTCATTTATATCATTTATTTTAGCTACTCTCCTTTTTGTTTTAACTTCCATTTGTTTTAGCTATTCTCCATTCAAAAGCTTGCTTCAGAGTCTCTTCTGGCATCCATTTTTGTCTTTTCTCCTTTTTGTATTTTTTAATGACCTTTTGCTGCTGAGTGAGTTTGAACCTCTAACTTTTCTTTTATCAGCCAAGTGCCTAACTGGTGTGCCAACATGGCTCCTTATAGTACACTATACTAAACACCAAACCAGACCTACTACCATCAAGTCAATTCTGACTCATAGTGACTCCCACAGAGTTTCTAAAGCTGTCAATCTTTACGGAAGTAGATAGCCCCACATTCCTCCCAAGGAACAGCTGGTGGGTTTGAACCACTTACCTTCTAGTTAGGAGACAAAATGTCTTATTTAGTACACTATACCAAAAACCAAACTCACTGCTGTGGAGTTGACTCTGAGTTACAGCCACACTTGCTTGCCTTTCCAAGGCAGTATTTCTACAGAAGTAGACTGCCCAATCTTCTTTCTGAGGAATGGCTGGTGGGTTTGAATAATCAGCCTTCTGGTTAGCAGTCAAATGCCTCAGTCACTACCACACTGAAAATTGCATAATATTATATACTACATTGTTAAATATATACTGCATTACCATATATAATCCATACTCTTTGTCAAGTGTTTTTGAAGTAACAATTAGAGAGACCAGGACACTGACTAGAGTGACACGAGGCACTTGCCATTGGCACAAAAATTTAAGGGAATACCAAGAAACTCATGAAAGTAAAAATAAAGAAATATGATGGTTTTTAAACCAATGATATTAAAAAATACATTCATGATTAAATAAATAAAATTTTCAAATAAAGTTTGTTTCTAAGCCTGCACTTGCACAACTTAGCCTCACTAGCTCATCCTAACTTTGTTCCTAGGTGGAATACAATTTAATTCCCCATTGATGTTGATATTTTCCACATAACTTACTTTGTCCAATGAAATGTCACACTCCGTGGAACAGAGTTTTTCAGTGTTCTTGGATAATAGGGCTGTGTCTTGTACTCCTCTGATTCTGGAATAGAAGAAAATGCCTTGGAGAGTAGTTGGTCTTAACATATGAATACAGGAAACACAGAGTTAAATATAACTCACAGCTTGGGGCAAGTTCAGTCAAATTTTCAAACATCAACTGAACCCTATTACAATGCCACCAACTTCTAATCCATGATGAGGAAATAAATTTGTCTTATTAAATGTATTTTTTATTTAATTTTATTATATAAACAAATTTGCTGTTTAAAGGGACATAAAACTGTAGTTTGTTAAACAGTTTTATTTTCACAATAGATGAGATCTGTAAGTAGGTAGCATACCTAAGATTTTCTAATGCACTGAAGGAATGAGAACTAGTAGACATAGTAGAAGTAATACATTGAAAACCAAACAACCACATAAACTAAAAAGGAAAACCAAATTGGAAAACAAGTCATCATAATATATTACAATGTTTAAGGTTGGTACTTCCATAATGATACCCCCTCGCAAACCCAAGGAGGGGTCCCTATGAGTCGGGTCCAATTCTATGGCACAAAACAACAAGGACAACATGGTTTTTAAATAGTCACAGAATGTATAAACATGTTTTTAATGAAGTTTTTGATGGAATTTATTGAATATATTGAGAAATGCACAACCACAAGTGTGCAACTTTAGGATGTGTATATATACAGGGACCTACAATTCAAGTTCATATGTAGAACTTAACCGCCAGCCCAGAAAATCCATTTTACTCCTTCTTATCCTTTAACTTTACTCTCTGTCTTTAGAAGCCATCATACCACCTTCTAACTTAATTTAGTGGTTTGATCACAGGTGGACTTTATATTAGAGAACTCATACAGCATTTTTAAACACCCAATCTTCACCTTTGTTTTTGGTATTAGTGGTAGTTTTTGTATATTTATTATTCTAAAGTTGTATTGAAATGTATATGTATTCACTCATTCTCTTACAGATGGATGTTTACTCTTTTTTTTTTTTTTTTTCTATTTTGTTTTTACTCTTTTTTTTTTTTTTTCTATTTTGCTGTTATTCTCAACATTGATATTAGTATTTTGGGATGTATCCTTGGTTCACATATGCATGTATCCCCTTTGGGTATGAAAGTAGGATAGGAATTGGTCAGGTATATTTTATTTGTATTTGCAACTATGGTCAATGTTGCCCAAGCACACTCTCGATAGTGCTTTTTGAGTGTGATAAGGTATAAGTAAATGGCCACTACTTATAGGCTTATCAATTTCTTCCAACTTAATAGAGATAATTTTTTCTTTATGTATCAACAACTGAAAACCTGATTTACTTTTTCCTTACAATTTCTATCCTAGATATTCTTTATGAGGAAATAAGTATATAAGACTACAAAGATAATTATATAAGGATGTCCAATTTTCATATTATGATAATACTATCACTGTTGTTTCCCATAAAATTAATTCTATTTCATGGCAACCCCATATATTCCAGAATAGAAGTGTATTTCATGGTATTTTTCAAGACTAACTTTTCAAAAGCACATCACCAAGCAGGGCTTCCTTGTGAAGCATCTCTGGATGACAGAAGTGTTTTATTTAGCAGTTCAGGTAGTCAACTGTTTGCACCATCCAGCAACTTCCTTATGATAATAGAAAATTTTAAGAAACAATATAAATTACATTCATTAGAAGTTAAACAATTTGTTTGTGAATGGTATAAAAATCATGTTTCAAGTGTTTATTATATAGATTAATGCCATGTCTTAAATGTATATATCTGTATATAAAAGGAGATTTTTTAAAGTAAATGTACTGAATAACTTATGTTGATCAAGTCTGTGTATCTCATTTCTTTAAAGAGAACTATACAGAAGAATAGGAGCTCTGGTAGCATAGTGCCTAAGGCACTTGACTGCTAACCAGAAGGCTGGCGGTTCAAACCCACCAGCCGCTCCTCGGAAGGAAGGTTGGGCATTCCTACTTCCGTAGTGATACTGCCTCAGAAACCCAAGGAGGGGTCGCTATGAGTCGGGGCTGACTAGATGGCAAATAACAACAACAACAACATACAGAAGAATATACAATACAAATTTCAGAATCTTTTAAAAGGGAGAATATTTGAAATGATATTTTCCTTATTAAAACATTCTATGATATAATTAAAGTATATATAATTCATAATAATGCAAATGTAAAGAATTGAGATTTAGTGACAAAATGGTTAAAGCATTTGGCTGCTTATCAAAAGTTTGAGTATGGACCCACCAGCCTCTCCATAGGAGAAAGATGAGGTGGTCTGATTCCATAAACATTTACAGTCTTGGAAAATTTAAGGAGTAGTTCAACTCTCTCCTGTAGGATTGCTATGATTGATAATCAACTGAGTGGCATTTTTTTTTAATATAAAGAAATAATATTTTTCATTTCACTTTACATTAAATACAATTCAAATGTATTTCCTTTTTTAAAATGTTCACTAATATTTAAAATTATTTTTTTCTGTACTCAATATGAGTTTCTTATGAACAGAGGCTTCATTCTTTTGTATTTTCACAACTCCTGGAACATATAAGAAGACTGTGGGATAGGTTGGATATTTTACATAAACAATTTGACTGGAGTATTGCTGATTTTGAATTTCCTGAGCTGAATTAAGACATCAGCACATACAGCATTATAACCAGACTCTCATTCTCTACCTAATAAATACTTGATTAATGAAAGATTTTGGCAAGTTACTTAATATTGTAATCCTCAAACTTTGTTCCTTGTAAAAAATAAATAATAACCACATTGTGATATTTTGGTAAGAATTAAAGATAATCCATACAAACTTCCTGCAGCATTGCATATATTGAGTTGTTAGAAACTCAATGAATATTGATTTAAATGAAATAGTAATGGCATTTTTTTTTTTTTGCTTCAACATAATTATGTTACTCAAACAAACAGAAATACAAAGTATACTAAGCTTACCCAGTTTCCCAAGACTAGATATTCTGAAAAAGACTTAAAAAGAAAAAAAAATCGGTTATTTACTATGAATTAAATTTAATTAAAATCAAATTGAATTTATGAATTTGTGTCTAACATTAATCTAAATGACATTTAGTGGTTTCTTTAATGCCCAAAATATTCAAATAAACTTATGACTGCCTCAGAACTAAGAATTAATGTTGCCAAGTCTATTTACTGAGAAATCAAAGAAAAGCATTAAACATAAATAAATCTTAAGGAATGAGAAAACAATCTTAATTAAGACAAGAAATCAAAAAAAAATTTTGAGAAAAAGATACATATCTGACTATAAAAATTTACAAAAATTTGTATGTGTTAAAATTACCATTACAAGTCAATAGACAAAAATGCTTCAAACAGGATTTCCTGTGAAGGTATTCAACAGATGGACATTCATTCAGATCAGTAAAAATTAGACAAAGAAAAAAATATCAAAAAATAAATCATGGAATATAATTGATATTCACATATCTGAATATCCTATAAACATTTTAAAAACTTCAAATGTGTTGTTGCTGTTGTGTGAGCTTGAGTTGGGTAAGACTCGTAGCGACCCCTCCTTGGGTTTCCAGGCAGTATCACTACAGAAGTAGATTGCCCAAACTTCCTTCTGAGGAGTGGCTAGTGAGTTTGAACCACCAGACTTCTGGTTAACAGTCAAGTGTCTTAAGCACTGCACTGTCAGAGCTCTTTCAAACATACTATTAAAAAACTAAACTCACTGCCATCAAGTAGATTTGACTCATAGCGACACTTCCTTGGGTTTCCCAAGTGGTATCTCTACGGAAGTAGATTGCCCAGTCTTCCTTCTGAGTACTGGCTGGTGGGTTTGAACTGCCAGTCTTCTCATTAGCAGTCAAATGCTTTAAGCACTACACCACCAGAGCTTCCCTAAACATACTATTGTTGTTGTTGTTTGCCGTTGAGTCGGCCCCAACTCATGGAGACCCCTCCTTGGGTTTCCGAGGCAGTATCACTATGGAAGTAGGATTGCCCAACCTTCCTTCCAAGGAGTGGCTGGTGGGTTTGAACCGCCAGCCTTCAGGTGAGCAGTACAAGTGCCTTAGGCACTAAGCTATAGGGAAATCAAAATGGACTACCATTTAAATTGGATGTCAAAGAAATCAAATTGCAAATAAATAAATAAAGGTAATGAAATAACTATGTAAATTAAAAAAAGCTAACTATGTCAGCAAATAATCCTAGAAAGCTTCCTAGCAAAGTTTTGGTACAAGGAGGAATTTTTAGAAAAATTTTAAAATCATGTCTGGTTCTATTTACATTTAAATATTTAGAATATATTACACCTATCCATAGACTGATTCCCATATAAATAAATTCACTTGTATCCAGTAATAATTTTTCAAAAGGTTTATAATTATTATTAAATATTAGCAAAATTTTAAAAATTATGAGACCATCCAGCAAAAGAGAATGGTCAAATAAAACATGTTCAAAAACAAAATGGGATGTTATGCAACAATTAAAATTGTAAAGATCCATATGTTAGAAGCACTTGTTAGGTGCTATCAAGTGTCTTCCTACTCATAGCTACCCTATGTACAACAGAACAAAATACTGACCAAGTCCTGCACCACCTTCATAATCTTTGCCATGCCTGAGCCCATCGTTGCAGACACTGGGTCAGTCCTCCTCCTTAAGGGTTTTTCCCTTTATCACTGATCCTCTACTTTACCAAGTATGATGTCCTTGTCCAGATTCTGGCTCCTTCTGATAATATGACAGAAGTATAAGATCAAGTATGGTCATTCCCATTCTAAGGAACATTCCAGCTGTACTTCTTCCAGGACAGATTTATTCCTTCTTCTTGCAGTCCATGGTATTTTTAGTATTCTTCACCAACACCACAATTCACATAAATCAATTATTTTTCTATCTACCATATTCATTGTCCTTATTCACTGTCCACATGCATTTGTTTGCTGTTGTTGTTAGATGCCATTGACTCACCTCAGACTCAGAGCAACCTCTATGTACAACAAAATGAAAACACTGCTCAGTCGTGTACCATCCTCACAATTCTTACCATATTTGAACTTATCATTGCAGCCACTGTATCAATCCAACTTGTTGAGGGTCTTCCCCTTTTCCATTGATCCTCTACTTTACCAAGTATGATATCCTTCTCCAGGGAATGGTCCCTTCTGATCATATGACCAAAGTAGGTGAACTGAAGTCTGGCTAATTTAACTTCCAAGGAACATTCTGGCTGCAATTCTTCCAGGACAGACTTGTTTGTTCTTCAGGAAGACCATGGTAATTTGAGCATTCTTCACAAACGCCATAATTCAAAGACATCAGCTCTTCCTCAGTCGTCCTTATTCATTGTCCAGCTATCATATTTATATGAGGCTATTGAAAATACTGTGGCTTGGATTAGGTACACCTTATTCTTCAAAGTGACATCTTTGCTTCTTAACACTTTAAAAGGGTCTTTTGCATCAGATTTTCCCAGTGCAATATGATGTCTGGTTTCTTGACTGCTGCTTCCATGGGTGTTGATTGTGGATCTAAGTAAAATGAAATCCCTGACAACTTTCATCTTTTCTACATTTATTTTGATATTGCTTCTTGGTCCATCTGTGAGGATTTTTGTCTTCTTTATGGTGAGGTGTAATCCATACTGAAGACAGTAGTCTTTGACCTTCATCAGGAAGTGATTCAAATCATCTTCCTTTTCATTGAGCAAGGGTGTGTAACTGCATATCGCAGATTATGAGTGGTTCTTCCTCCAATTCTGATGCTGCATTCTGCTTCATATAGTTCAGCTTCTTGAATTATTTGCTCAGGATACAGATTGAGTAAGTATGATAAAAGGATACAACCTTGACACACACCCTTCCTTATTTAAAACTATGCAGTATCCCCTTGTTCTGTTCTAAAGACAGGCTCTTGGTCTATGCATAGTTTGCTCACAAACACATTTACGTGTTCCAGAATTCCCCTTCTTCACAATGTTATCCATAATGTGTTATGATCCACACTGTCAAATGCCTTTGCATATTAAATTAAGCACAGGTAAACATATTTCCGGTGTTTTGTTTTGTTTTCAACCGAGATTCATCTAACAATAACAATGATATCCCTCATTCCACATCCTCTTCTGAATCCAGCTTGCATTTCTGGAAATTCCCTATCAATTCACTGCTGCAACCATTTTTGAATGATCTTCAACATATTTTACTTGCATGTGATATTAATAATATTATCCAACAATAGCCACATTCCATTGGATCATCTTTCTTTGGAATAGGCAAAAACAATGATCTATTCCCATCAGTTAGACAGGTAGCTGTATCCCAAATTACTTGGTGTACAAAGTAAGTGCCTGTAGTGTTGCATTCATTTTTTGTAACATCTCAATGTGTATTCTGTCAAATTCCTGGAGCTTTACTTGTCACCAATTCCGTCAGTGAGGTTTGGAAATGACTTTTCAATACAATTGGTTCTTGATCATGTACTACCTCCTAAAATAGCTGAGCATCAATTTTTTTTTTTTTGGTACAGTGACTCTGTTTATTCCATCCATCTTCTTTTGATGCTTCCTGCAATCATTCAATATTTTGTCCAAGTTCAATATTGCAACTTGAGGCTGGAATTTTTTTAGTTCTTTCTGCTTGAGAAGAGCAGAGTGTGATCTTCATTTTTTTTTTTTTACTTCCAGGTTTTGGCACACTTCTTTATAATAGTTTGCTTTGTCTTCTTGAACTGCCCTTTGAAGTCGTCTGTTCAGCTCTTTTATCTAGTTATTTCTTCCATTTATTTTGTTGTTGTTGTTGTTATATGCCATGGAGTCGGACCCGACTCATAGCGAACCCTCCGTGGGTTTCCGAGGCAATATCACTATGGAAGTAGATTGCCCCATCTTCCTTCTGAGGAGTGGCTGGTGGGTTTTAACTGCCAGCCTTCTGGTTAGCAGTCAAGTGCCTTAGACACTATGCTACCAGAGCTCCATTTATTTTAGACACTCTCAATTCCAGAGTAAGTTTCAGAGTCTCTTCTGACTTCTATTTTGGTCTTTTCTTCCTTTCCTCTCTTTTCAATGAACTTTGCTTTATTTATGTATGATGTTCTTGATATTATCCCACAAATCAAGTGATTTTCAGTAATTCATGCTCAGTGCATCAAATCTATTCTTCAGATGATCTCTAAATACTGATTGGATGTAATCACAGTCATATTATGGCTCTCATGGACTTGTCTTAATTTTCTTCAGTTTCAACTTTAACTTGAATAGGAGCAATTGATGGTCTATTCTACTGTTAGCTCCCAGCCTTGTTTTCACTGATGATACTGAGCTTCTCAATTGCCTCTTTCCATAGATATAGTCAATC
>NW_006922026.1:1305072-1306390 GCF_000298275.1 Orycteropus afer afer | reverse complement strand
GGGAACCACCACTCACAACTGGAGTCCAGCCAAGTTGACACATCTTCAACTATCACAGTAACTAAAGTGAATGGAAGAAGTGATGAAGCAAAGAGCTGAACAGAAGATGTCCAATGATGGCTCATGAAGACAATATAAAGCATTACAATGAACTGTGCAAAGACATGGAGTTAGAAAACCAGAAGGAAAGTGCATGCTTGGCATTTTGCAAGCTGAAAGAACTTAAGAAAAATTCAAGCCTTAAAATGCAATTTTGAAGGATTCAATAGGCAAAATATTGAACATCACAGGAAGCATCAAAAGATGGATGGAATATACAGAGTCACTATAACAAAAAGAATTGATTGATGTTCAGCCATTTTAGGAGATATCACATGATCAAGAACTAATAGTATTGAGAGAAGAAATTCAAGTTGTTCTAAAGACATTGTCAAAACAAAACACTCCAGTTACTGTTGGTATTAATTGAAAAATTTTCAACAAAACCATGCAATTATAGAAGCACTTGCTCTTCTCTACCAAGAAATTTGGAAGCCAACTACCTGATCAACTGACTAGAAGACATACATATTTGTGCCCATTCCAAAGAAAAGTGATCCAGCAGAATGCAGAAATTATATATATATATATATATACACATATATATAATTTATAATTAATATTACATGTAATTAAAACTTTGCTGGAAAGAATTCCAAAATGCTTGCAGCAGTACATCCACAGGGAAATGCCAGAAATTCAAGCCAGATTCAGAAGAGGATGTAGAATGAGTGATGTCAGGGCTAATGTCAGATGAGTTTTGGCTGAAAGCAGAGAATACCACAAAGATATTTACCTATGTTTTGTTAATTGTGCAAAGGCACATTATTGTGTGAATCATAAAAAGTTACTGAGAGCATTACAAAGAAAGGCAATTGCAAAATTCTGAATTGTTCTCATGTGGAAATGGCACACAGCCTAAGAGGCAGTCATTCAAACAGAACAAGGGGATATTGCATGATTTTAAACCAGGAAAGTTATGTGTCAGGGTTGTATCATTTCCCTATTCTTATTCAATTTGTATGCTAAGCAAAGAATCCACAAAGCTGGACAATATGAAGAAGAATGTGGCATCAAGGTTGGAGGAAGACTCATTAACAACCTACCATGTGCACATGACTTAATCTTGCCTGATGAAAGTGAAGAGGACTTGAAGCACTTATTTATGGAGAAAAAGGACTACAGCCTTCAGTATGAATTACACCTCAATATAAAGGAATGAAAAATCCCCACAAATGGACTAATGAGCAGCATCATGATAAATGGAGAAAATCTTGAA
>NW_006922026.1:1300798-1303407 GCF_000298275.1 Orycteropus afer afer | reverse complement strand
GTAAATGCTTCAAGTCATCCTCACTTTCAACAAGCAAACTTATGCTGTTGGCATATCACAGGTTGTTAATGAGCCTTCCTCCAATTCTGATGCCGCATTCTTCTTCATATAGTCCATCTTTTCAGATTATTTGCTCAGAATATAGATTGAATAAGCATGGTAAAATGTTACAACCCCTATACACTTCCTTCTTGATTTTAAACCATGCAGTGCCCTTGTTCTTTTAGAATGATAGCCTCCTCGTCTATGTATGGTTTCCTCAAGAGTAAATACAATTAAGTGTTCTGGAATTTCCATTCTTCTCAATGTTCTTCACAATTTGTTATGATCCACACAATCAAATGCTTTTGCATAGTCAGTAAAACACAAGGAAACATCTTGCTAGTATTCTTTGCTTGGATCCAAGATCCATCTGACATCAGCAATACTATCCCTTGTTCCATGTCCTCTTCTGAATCCAGCCTGCACCTCTGGAAGTTCTCTGTCAATATACTGGTGCAAACATTTTTGAATTATCTTCAGTAAGATCTTACTTGCATATGATATTAATGATATTGTTTGATAATTTACACATTCTGCGAGATCCTCTTTCTTTGGAATGGGTACAAATATGGATCTCTTCCATTCAGTTGGCCAGGTGGTTGTCTTCCAAATCTTTTGGCATAACTGAGTGAGTGTCTCCAGTGGGACATCCTTTATTGAAACATCTCAATGGGTGTTCCATCAATTCCTGGAGACTTGTTTTTCACCAATTCCTTCAGTGCAGCTTGAACTTCTTCCGTCAGTACCATTGGTTCTTGATCATATGCCATCTCTTGAAATGCATGAAAATCAACCAGTCCTTTTTGGTACAGTGACTCTATGTATTCCTTCTATCTTCTTTTGATGCTTTCTGCATCATTCAATATTTTGCCCATAGAATTTTTCAATTTCCAACTCTAGGTTTGAATTTTGTCCTCTGTTCTTTCAGCTTGAGCAATGCTGGGTGTGTTCTTCCCTTTTGATTTTCTAACTCCAGGTCTTTGCACATTTCATTATAGTAATTGGATTTGTCTGCTCAAGCTGCTCTTTGTATTTTCTGTTCAGGTCTTTTATCTTGTCATTTCTTCCATTTGCTTTAGCTACTCTCTATTCAAGGGAAAATTTCAGAGTTTCTTCTGACATCCATTTTATTCTTTTCTTCTTTTCTCATCTTTTTAATGACCCCTTCCTTTCTTCATGGATGATGTTCTTGATGTCATCCCATAAGTCTTCTGATTTTTGGTCATTGGTGTTCAATGCATCAAATCTATTCTTTAGATGGTCTCTAAATTCAGGAGGGATATATTCAAGGTCATACTGTGGCTCTTGTGGACTTGTTTTAATTGTCTTCAACTTCAAGTTAAACTTGCATATGAGTAATTGATCGTCTGTTCCACAATCAGCTCTTGACCTTGTTTTGGCTGAATATATTGAGCTATTCTATTGCCTCTTGCCACAGATGCGGTCAATTTGATTCCTGTGTACTCCATCTGGTGATGGTCATGTGTATAGCTGCTATTTGTATTGTTGAAAAAAGGTATTTGAAAAGAATAAGTTGCTGGTCTTGCAAAATTCTATCATGCAATCCCCAGCATTATTCTGTCACCAAGGCCAAATTTTCAAACTTCCAGTGATTCTTCTGTTTCCAACTTTTGCTTTCCAGTCACCAGTGATAATTAACACAACTTCATTGCATGTTTGGTCAATTTCAGACTGTATAAGCTGATAAAAATCTTCAATACCCTCATCTTTGGCTTTGGTGGTTGGTGCATAAATTTGAATAAGAATTGTACTAACTGGTCTTCCTTGTAAATGTACGGACATTATCTTATCACTGACAGCATTGCACTTCAGGGCAGATCTTGAAACTTCCTTTGTGATGATGCATGCCACACCATTCCTCTTTAAACTGTCATTCCCAGCATAGTATATCATATGGTCATCTGATTCAAAATGGCCAAAACCCATCCATTTCAGCTCACTAATGCCTAGGATATCAATTTTTATGGGTTCCATCTCATTTTTGACAATTTCCCATTTTCCTAGATTCATACTTTGTGCATTCCGTGTTCTTATTATTGAAGAATGTTTGCAGCTGTTTCTCCTCAATTTGAGTTGTGCCACATCAGCAAATGAAGGTCTCAAAAGCTTTGCTCTATCCATATCAGCAAGGTTGGTCCTATTCTGTTGATGCAGCTCTTTCCTAGTCATATTTTGAAACCTTCTAACCTAAGGGGCTCATTCTTCTGCACGGTATTGGATAATGTTTCTGGGCTATTCACAAAGTTGCACAGTAATATATGAGAAAATGTTGCTCTGCTATTCGTAATTTTTTCCCCAGCCAATTCTTTGAAAAGTGGATGGCCTCTTCCTTCTTCCTAGTTGGACTCAGTCTGTAAGCTGCATTGAAACCTTATACCATGTGCAACCCTTCCAGTGCTTGAAACACTGGTGGTACAACCTCAAGCCTCACAGCAACATGCAAGCCACAATAGTACAACAAACTGACAGACAAGTTTGTCTCTCTTAGCTGTTCAAAACCTCTCTGCCCTTCCATTACCTGTATCTCTGGCACTGCTCTGCTCTGT
>NW_006922026.1:1291433-1300338 GCF_000298275.1 Orycteropus afer afer | reverse complement strand
TGTACCTGAGTTAAGAGTTCAAAGGGTTCATCCATTTGAACAGGAACAAGAGAAAATATATTTATAAAGATGCAAAGATGGTGATTACTCCTTAGAAGTCTGTCTAAAGCTATGGGTATTTTAGTTTAATGTCCTACATTAAACTGAAGAACCACTCGATTATTAGCAGATGAATGACAACAGAAAAAAATTAAACTTTGAATTAAAGGTAGTTCCATTCATTTTTGCTGAAAATCACTGTGTACAGTGCAAGGTTAATATTATTATTATAATGGTTAAATCACAGATAACAAGAGTTAATATTTTGGGTATGATTGAAACTCTTTGAAAAAGAAAACTTTGTTTATTTTATTTTTTTTGCAAATACTAGTATATAATTAAAAAATAAAACTAAGAATAGTAAATTATTTTATAAATAATGTAATTAAAGTGTCTTAAAAAATTGCTTATTTGCCCCCTCAAAAATAGCATTTGATAAGACAATATTATTCCTGAGTGTCTAAATCAAAGAATTGCTATGATCGCACAATATTATATGTGGCACTGCTGTCGAGTCAGATCTAACTCATGGCAACCCGTCCTTGTATTTCTGAGGCAGTACCACTAAGGAAGTTGATTGCCCAACCTTACTTCCAAGGAGTGGTTGGTGAGTTTGAACCGCCAGCCTTCTGGTTAGCAGTCAAATGGCTTAGGCACTATGCCACCAGAGCTCCTATGGAAGCACATACAAGGTGTTATTTCTATAAATCATAGTTCTACTTAATGCTAGTATTTCTTTAATAAATATTTACTCTGCTCACATTTTAGTATGCTGAAAATTAAATTATGTACTAAAGTATTTTTCTAAAGCAACTCTCTTAATTTCCTAGTAATTCCCTATTGTCTTTCTTAGATTTTATTTCTTATCTTTCTCACATAGTTTTTCCTTTCTTGGTAATTCCAATCATTTTTACTTCATCCTTACCAATTAATCTGTAGAAATCTGTCAGGACTTTCTATGGATATTCATTTTCTTTCTATTAATTAAATATGAGGGAATAATAAGCTGTTCATGTCTTAAATTTACAACTCCTCTATCTATCTGAATTGCCCAGCAGTTAATACAATTTATGTGTGTTTTTCCTCAGATGCTTATATAGAAACTTCATGTAGATATATTATTTTTATTTCAGACTCTTCTTACCCAAAGGTAAGTATGTCTTCTTATGAGCCTTGAGTTTTTGGAATTCTGAACTTTATTTTTATAGGATAGTAGCATCAAGATCCTTTAGGAGGCTTGCAGAGGCAATTATTTCTAAGAATTGACAATGACTGTAAAGTTAGAATTTATATCATTTTATTGGGCAGATTTAATTTTATGAGGCTTTTAAAAAGAGGATGTGTTTGTTTTATTTTCAATAATATATTCCAGTAGTCCACAGAAGTGGTAGTGAACATTTTCATGATTGGTAGTCTAACAACATGAAACTAACAATTATTAACTATTTAATTAGAGTACTTTAGACTTAGATGGCTCTGAAATAACCATACTCAGCATATATAATTCTGCTCATAAAAAATAGCCACTAAGATTTTAAGAGTCACATTTTACAAATGTTTATAGAATATGACTATATCATTTTTCTAAAGACAGGAACTGCCCTGTAGAATTTCCAGTTGGCTAACCAGAAGGCTGGTTGTTCAAACCCACCAGCCACTCCTCGGAAGGAAGGTTGGGCATTTCTACTTCCATAGTGATACTGTCTCGGAAACCCAAGGAGGGGTCACTATGAGTCGGGGCCGACTAGATGGCAAATAACAACAACAACAACAACAACTCTGCAATGGCATAGTACAAACAGGAAATTATTAAACCAGTTAAATGTCTATGAACCCACTACCCACTGCCGTCGAGTCAGATCCCACTCACAGAGACCCCTCCTTGGGTTTCTGAAGCAGTATCACTACAGAAGTAGCTTGCCCAACCTTCCTTCTGAGGAGTGGCTGGTGGGTTTGTACCACCAGCCTTCTGGTTAGCAGTCAAATGCCTTAGACACTATACCACCAGAGCTCCTCTTAAATGTCTATAGCTATAAAAAAATTAAATATCTAAAAATAAGAACATATATGTTGTCAGTTATTTATTACCATTAAAATGAATATATTTATTTATTATAATTCTAATAAAATCATAAATTTTAACAAGAGAATTAGAATTCTAACACTTGGCATACTCTCCAAAGAAAATTATTATAATGATTTTCTTTTTTTGACCATTAACCAATGGCTAATCTTTGAAACATTCCTAATGATATGCAACCTCTTTACTACGCATATATCCTTTATTTGTATTTGCTATCCTTATCATTCCTTTACATCTTGAAAAAAATTACGCAGTTTGCTGGGATTGTCTCAGCATATTTTTCTCAATGATTCTTTCTTACTTTAACTCAACCCTCAACAATATTCTCTTTACTACCAACAGGTCAGTATCAATACAGTCAAAAATCAACTCTGTATGAATTCAACTTTTTCCTCATAAAATATATATGCAACTCCAGTTGAATATCCAAATAAAGTCAAGAACACAGAATTATTTTTGAGATTTAGGGAAACATAGTGTTCACCTAATACATGTTTAAGGAGGAAAAAAAATAAAAGCTGTAAAAGGAAAGTTTTTCAGGAAAAAAAATATACTGACAGTGTTTTAGGAAAGATTTCATTTCATTCTCAAAGCCTAAAATTATGTGTCAATCCTCTTTTCTGTCATCTTTTATTTTTTCAGTTTCTACCTTCTCAAAGTATTTTTTTTTTCTTTCTCATTCTTTCTCCATCCATTAACTATTATTTCCTTAAATATTGATTATTTTCTTGGGTATAGTAAATCACATATTAAAATACAAAGCAAGAAATATATTTGTTTATTTTGTGAAATCTGGTGATAAAGCCTTCTTACCTCACAAATACATATTTTATACATATTATTATTAAATTTTTATATTAGAAAATATTGTAATATCCTGTGAAGAATGTGAAATTAGACAATCTATAGTTGAATTGTACTTAATTTTAAGGGAAGTGCAGTCATTTTTCATCTGCTTTGTGTATTCATTCTATTATTATTTTAAAAGGCTTCAAAAATGATCATAGAGATTTTCATATATGGAATAGCATCTGTTAACTGTGCTCACAAATAGTATTGTACTTTATAAAATTTCTCAAATTAATCTGATGAGAAATTCATTATTAGTATCAGTTCCATTTCACAGAAAAAGTTTCATAGATAGTCAACAACATAAGTTATTTAAACAACTGGAAAGAAAACTATATTCAAGTCAAACAGTTATAAGTATAATCCCTGATCTGTCTGAAATTTTAATCATGGTAAGATTCTTTCTCATCCCAACTTTAACAGAAAATATTGAATTTATAGAAATTAGCTGATTTGGTAATAACTCTAAAGATAGAGATTCTTTTGAGTAACAAAACTCAGAGGACTAGAATTTGAGTTATGGATAATTGTGGTCTTTGAAACTGTCTCTACCTTAGAAACCAGTAAAGCTGGTTGAAATGCTTTGGTGATATTCACAGTCTTTAATCCATGTACATTGAAAGTAACAAAGTATAAAACAAATCCTGCTTCTAGGAAAAGGTGATTTTTTATGATGATTAAAATATTATTTCTTTATTTCTTGAACATAATATGAGCAACTACCTTAGCAGGCTTTAGTGAAAACAGCTGAAAAACTTGAAATGTCATGATTGCTTATATACCAGGTATTGTTCAAGACTTACAGTGTTTGAAGGGTTAATGCCCCTAATAATTTTAAAAAATAAGAATAAAATTACATAACAAATATTTTAGGTCACCATTGTTTAAAATATTTTAAAATACGAAAAAACATACCTTACATTTCAAGCTGTAAGTCATGATGTTTACAATATTTAATATAAAATTTATAAAACTTTAACCATGTTTATTTTGTGTGAAAATATACAAACTGTTTTCAATTCATATGTTTCCAGTTTCCACAGAATATTTCATGGATAAGGTAGCACATTTTGATAAATGAAACTCAAATATTTTTCAGGCAATATATCATCTATATTGACAACATTTCTAACAGATGGAAGTATGAGCTCAGTGGCCCATGTGATCCTATACAAACACAATGCAAGCAGTGAAAGTTTGGGCTCATAACATCAAGTCATTTTCACAGAATTAGCGTGTGCTTACTAGTAAAGCTAAGGACATTTCTCTTTGAACAGTTAAGATAGTGATAATCTACTCAAGTGATGACTAGTGTTAAAGGCCAACCAGGTAAATAGTAAAAGGGAAGATCTGATTTGATATATAGTTTAATTTAAATTATTATCAATTTTATAATGCTACCTGCCAACAGAGCAGATCATAGACTGGTGAAAGAATTTCTCCCATCCCAAATTAATATGGTGCTGTTGCTTTTATGTCTCTCTTTTTTGCTTTCCAAGCAGGAGGGTTTGTTTGCTTGCTTGTCTGTCTGTCCCTATTCCATTCCTTTATTTCCATAAGGAATGTATAAGAATAGGAGTTGGATGAAAAATAACAGAATTCCTTAGTTGTAGGTTGCAAGACCAAAGAATTCCCTTCTATAGCTCAGAGGAAATGCTGAAAATCAATCATAGATTCTGATTGACAAAAGAAGCGAACCCTTCACTTGTGACAATTAGGAGATAGAGATGGAAAACAGAATGCAGATACATTGATGTGCACACCAAAAAAAATCACTCTCTTCCCAGGCAAAAATAAAAACATAACAAAAACACTTTGCCTTCAAGTTAAGTCTAACTCATGGTGACTCCATGTATTTCAGAGTAGAAGTGCTCTCCATAGAATTTTCACTGATTATAACCTTACAAAGTAGATCATCACTTTTTATTTTTTTTTCATGGTGCCACTGATTGGTTTCAAACTTTGGTTAATGATCAACTGCAAAACATTTCCCCGACCCAGCACTTCTTCTCAGGCATAGAAACTATGTTCCATCTTCCCTTGTGGCCATGTGACTAATAAAATCAATAGCAATTGAATGGAAATAATATGATTTTTTTTTAGGACTACTTCCTTCAATAAAATCCTCCTACAAGATGCTATCTTTCCCAGCCTTATGATACCCACATCCAACAGAGTGTTCTGAGACTCCAGTAGATTGTATACCCATGGATGGAAGAGTGGGTCCCTGAATATACACAGAAAAAGACACGAAGACAATATCAGCACTAACTGTGAAGGAGTGGATGGAGACGTCTGTGTTAAGTGATTGAGATATATTGAAGTTTTTTGTTTTTGTTTTTGCTATTTATCTACTAAGAAATAATATATTACTGATGTCAGATAGAACTTGGCTCAAGGCAGAGAACATCAGAAAGATGCTTACCTCTATTTTTTGGACTATGTAAAGACATTAGACTGTGTGTATCGTAATATATTAGGAATGATACTGAGGAAATTGAGAATTCCACAGCACTTTATTGTGCTCATGAGATATTTGTACACAGGCCAAGAGAGGCAGTTCAAACAAAGCAAGGGAATATTGTGTGATTTCAAATTAAGAAACACATGCTTTAGTGTTCTATGCTTTCAACATGCTTACTCAATCTGTATGTTGAGCAAATAAACTGAAAACCTGGATTATATGAAGAAGAATGCAGCATCAGGTTGAATGAAGATTCTAACAACCTAGGATATGTAGATGACACAACCGTGCTTGCTGAAAACAAGTAGAATTTGAAACACTGATGAAGATCAAATACTAGCCTTCAGTATGGATTATACTTCAACATAAATAAAACAAAAATCCCCATGACTAGACTGATAAACATCATCATGATAAACAGAGACAAGACCGAAGTTGTCAAGGATTTCATTTTCCCATGGAATAATACACACAGGAACAAGAGTCAAGAAATCAAACAACTTATTGAGTTGGGTAATATCTACTACAGAAGATCCCTATAAAGTGTAAAACACAAAGATGTCACCTTCAACCTTAAGAGTCACTTGATCCAAGCTATGGTATTTTCAACCGGGTTATATGCATGGGAAAGCTGAACAATGAATATGGAAATTTGAAGAAGAATTGGTACATTTGAATTATGACGTTGTTGAAGAATACAGAATATACCATGAATTGTCAGAACAACAAACAAATATGTCTTGGAATAGGTAAAGTCAGAACTCTTTTTTGGAATTGAAAATGATGAGATTCAGTGTCATATACTTTGGACATGTTATCGTAAGGGACCAGTACTTGGAGAAGGACATTATGCTTGGTAAAGTAGAGGGTTAGTAAAAATAGAAAAACTATCAAAGAGATTGGTTGACATAATCACTGTAACTATGACCTCAAACACAGCAATGATTGTCAGAATGAAGCAGGACTGGGTAAACTTTCATTCTGTAGTCACTGTGAATCGAAACTGACTTTATGGCACTTGACACAATGAAAAGCAATATATAACACGCTGTTCTTTCAGAGACTGACATCTAAGATACATTTTTACAAGGTTAGGAACTCAGGCTAATTTGACAAAACTTTCTTTCTTACACATATTTTTAATTTACACTTCCCTGTTTCTCAAACTTAAATGTTGAATTATTTATGAGATCTATCATATAGTATAGTCTCAAAAGTTTCTTGGGATCAAGCATTTATAAGTTTTTTATGATTATTACTACTAGTTTTAATTCTGTGGGATTAATTAAGAGTATCTTCTTTTCCACGTGTAGTTGGCAAATGTAAAACACAAGATTATAAAGGAAATGGATACCTTCTCAAGGATACACAGTTTAAGCTCAAGATATTTCTAGGTCACTTGAACCTGTGAAGACCACACTTTCACTGAAAGTAGCATGAGAGTCATTTATTTTTTAGGCATTGCTGACCCCTTGTAAGATATCAAACCATATGAAAAATCAGGTTCAATATAAAAACAAATATACTGTATTTTAAAAACAGATGGTTGCTTTTGAAGAAATATTATCACACCATATATTCAATTTTTCATTTTTATAGCAATTAAAGTGGTTCAGCTACAGAATCAAATCTAAACTCTGTTTCTCTAGAGAAACAAAGTTTTTTTTTTTTTTCCATTTCCCATTTTGTTACACTTTTCCATATTTTTGAAATTACTTCTCCTAAATAAGAGTGATATTACTAAACTTCCTGGTGAAGATATGTGTGTGTATATGTGTGTGTGTGTGTATACACACATATATACTTTATCTTTCTCATCTACAACTTCCAAAGAGTTCATGTGTCTGACTCTTATTACTCTTATTATTACAGTTGCTCATTGCTTTGTATTCCAGTATCAAACATTTTTTTTCTCAGTAATCCTTTTTTAATTTAATTTGATAGTTCACAGTATTCATGAATGAGTTCATAATATAATTTACCTTAACAATTTTAATCATCTCAAATGTCTGGTACATACTGTGCAATAAATAAATACTTGAAAAAGGGTGAATTGGTGAATAATAATGTTAAGTAATTTTGCAGATGAAGTTTTGCAAGCTAAACAATCTTGAAGAAAACAAAAAATATAAGTTATTTTAGGGGAATAGCTTTTCTGTTAAAATAAATCAAGGGAATAATAATATAGATAACCTCTCTGTGATTATGAAATTTAATATTTAAGCTAAGTGGTTTATTATGATATTTTTTTTATTATAGTTTATCTTCACACTCAAAATTTCACCCTTATATTGTATTATAATAATGTAATTACTTTCCTCTGATCTTATTTTGAATCTTAGTAATGAAAAGTTTCCTGTTTATCTATAATACAAGACAGTTCTTTTTTTTCTTTCGGTCCACACTTTAAAACTTCAGTTCATTCACTTAGATACTGAATTTTATTTTCAAATGAAAATTTAAGAATTGAGCATTTGTATTTTTTTAAATTATTTATTCTGCTTTAAGTGTAAATTTACAAAGCAGACTGCTTTACTCTCAACAGTTTATACACATTTTGTTTCACAGCACTGATTACAATCCTGTCCCCTGTTAGTTCTATAATGTATATGGATATTTTTGTAGCATAAATACACATGTGGGAATATCATCAGCCAAATCTATCTATGGTCAAGGATTTATTCCTTTTAGCCAGCCCACACCTGATCTTCTCACTTGTCACCTGCATACACCTGTAGATTACTGTTTCTTGTTACTGATAATGCAATATTATGTATGTAATAATGTTTATCTCTGTTGTCTATGCCTTTGGTGCACCTTTCCATGTTCTCCTTTTCACACTTATGTTATATTGTCTTTCCCTTCATCCAAATCAACCTGTGACTCTTAACTAGTCAGGAATTTTCACTCCCTGTCCCTCCTATCCCTGGTAACCAACAGAGTAAATTTCCTTCCCTGTGTAAACCTTTCCTTGACTTTTTTATAATAATGGACTCATACTGTATGTGATGATTTGTATTTAAAATCTGGTTTTCATTAAAAGAAATTTTACAAATAACTGCTCTTAACTTTTTTTCCCCAATTTTTCCAGAATAGAACTTTCTTATAACAGCTTTCCATTTATATTTAATACGCTGATATTTCAGTCAGAACTTTTATTTATTTATTTTTAAAGGATAGAGAAGTGAATCCCTTTGTTTTTCCTGGTTAAAGTTGTCTGCTACTAAGAAAACAACTACAATGCACAACTTTAAAAAAGAGAATATTATAGACTAATTTATGTTCCAAAAATTGCCAAGTGGTGTCTGAGAATTAAATTATACCTTTATATTTACACAGAGAAATAGAGATCATTATTCATTCATTCAGTATGTTTTTGAGTGTTTAATATGTACCAGGTTTTGCTCTATGCACTGAGAAAAGAACAGTAAATGAAACCATACACACATACACACACACACACACACACA
>NW_006922026.1:1286782-1287413 GCF_000298275.1 Orycteropus afer afer | reverse complement strand
AGAACTATGAGAAAAAATAAAGTTAAAAGATAAACATTTTAATATTTACACAACGAAATGTGAAGTTACATTATTTGTCCGGTTTAAACACAATGACTTTTTTTGAGAATCATGTATAGGTTGAAAACACAGTAGCTGAGGAATATTGATATAACTTAGATGACAGAATTGTACAGTGAATTTGCAGAGAACTAATATGAAGGCAGTGAGGAATTATGAGATGTATATGTACATCTATGTTTATTCTGAATGTAAAACAAGCAGAACTTACTAAAGTGAAGAAGTGAGAATGACAGACTATTAGGAAGAAGGGAGTTTCTATTAATAAGAGAGAAAAGGCTAAAGAAAGAATAATCTGAGAGGAAGATCAAGATTTTAGTTTATACATTTTAAAATACTATTATATATTTATTTATTTGTGATGTGAATTGACTTGCTTCTCCAAAAAAGAGATGTTAAAATCCTAACCCCATTACTGTAAGTGTAATCTATTTTAGAAAAAGAATCTCTCCAAATATAAGCAGTTGAGTTCAAATAAGTTCATGCTGGAGTAGGGAAAGCTCTAATTCACTAAGTGTTGATATGAGGTGCTGTGGAGTCAGATTCAACTCAAAGGTTGTTGTTGTTGTTG
>NW_006922026.1:1280717-1283997 GCF_000298275.1 Orycteropus afer afer | reverse complement strand
CTCTTGATAACCTGCCAAAGTTCATGAGATGAAGGCTCGCCATCCTCGCTTCTAAGCAGCATTCTGGCTATACTTCCAAGGCAAATTTGCTTGTTCTTCTGGTAGTCCAAGGTATACAATATTCTTTACCAACACTATAATTCAAATGGATTCATTCTTGTACAGTTTTCCATACATAAGTGATGATCGATAATAACTCAGCTTGAGTCTAACACATTTTAATCCTCGAGGTAATATCTTTGATTTTTAACACTTTAAAGAGATCTTTAGCAGCAGGTTTGCTCAATCCAGTTATTGTTTGATTCCCTGACTACTGCTTCCAGTGTCATTTTTTGTGGATTCAAATAAATTGAAATCTTTGATAACTTCAAGATTTTCTTGGTTTATCATGATGTTAATTAATAGTCCATGGGTGAGAGTTTTTCTTTTCTTTATGTTGACATGTAAGTCATATTAAAGGTTGTTCTTTTTGATCTTCATCAATAAGTGCTTCAAGTCTTTTCGCTTTCAGCAAACAAGGTTGTGTTATCTGAATGTCACAGGTTGTCAATGAGTCGTCATCCAATCCTGATGTAGCATTTTATGTCCTAGAGCCCAAATTTCTCAGATTATTTGCTCAGCCTACAGATTGAGTAAGTATGATGAAAGGACACAACCCTGACAAAGGCCTTTCCTGATTTATTCTATGTACAGGTTAGTCTGTGTAAAGCCTGGTCTATGTCTAACTTCCTCCTAAGCACAAGAAAATGTTCTGGAACTATTATACTTGGGAATGTTTTCTGTAATTTATTGTGTTCCATACAGTTGATAATCTTTGCATAGTCAATCAAACACAGGCAAAATCCTTTTTGGTAATCACTGCTTACAGCCAAGATCCATCTAGTTCCAATGATATCCTTCATTTCAGGTCCTTTTCTGAATCTGACTTGAATCTCTGCCAGTTAACGGTAAATGCACTGCTACAAATATTTTTTTTTTTTAATTACCTTCAACAAACTTTTACTTGTGTGTGATATTAAAGACATTGTTAGACAATTTCCATACACAGTTTGATTACCATTTTTGGAATGGGCACAGATATGGTTGTCTTCCAGTCAGTTGGACAAATAGTTGTTTTTCAATTCTTTGGCATAGTTGAGTCATCACCTCTAATGCTCCATCCATTTCTTGAAACATTTCAATTGATATCCCATCAATTGCTGGAGCCTTGTTTACCACCAGTGCCTTTAGTGCAGCTTGCACTTCTTCCTTTGGTACCATTGGTTCTTGATTGTGAGCTACTACCTGAAATGATTGAAAGCCAACCAGTTCTTTTTGGTACAGTGAACTCATTTATTCCTTCCATCTTCTTTTGATGCTTCATGAACTGTTCATTATTTTGCCCATACTCACTGCTGTAGAGTTGGATCCAATTCATAGCGACCTCACCTTGGGTTTCCGAGATGTTATCACTATGGAAGAAGATTGCCCAACCTTCCTTCTGAGGAATGGCTGGTGGGTTTAAACTGCCAGTCTTCTGGTTAACAATCAAATGCCTTAAGCACTATGCCACCAGAGCTCCTTAGTTTGCCCACAGAGTCCTTTATATTGTATCTCATGTTTTGAATTTTGTATTCAGTTCTTTCAGTTTGAGAAAAGCTGAGTGTATTCTTCCCTTTTCTTGTTCTAAATTCAGGTCTTCTTTGCAAATTTCATTATAATAATTTACTTTGTTTTCTCTAGCCACCCTTTGAAATCTTCTGTCCAATTCTTATACTTTATAATTTCCTCCATTGATATTGCTACTCTAGTTTCAAGAGCAAGTTTCAGAGTCTCTTCTGATATCTCTTTTTTTTTTTCAGTGATTATGATTATTTATCTATCTATTTATTTATTTATTTATTTATTGTGATTTGGGTGAAATTTTACAGAGCAAATTCACTTTCCATACAGCAGTTCACATACACTTTGTCTCATGACAGTGACCACAATATACCACAATGCAACATCTCCCCTCTCACCTCTTTCCAATAGATACCTCTTCCCTGTGTCCATCCATCCATACACTCCTGCCCCTTGAGCTGTGTCCCTGTGTATAAGCAGCCCTTCTTTCTCCCATGATCGTTCTCTCCAAGGAGTGTATCTACCTCAGATAAATGTTCAATTCATATGCATGTCTATTGTTTGGCTGGAAGCCAAAGGCATGGGTTCAATTCCAGACCTGAAGAGTAGCTAGGGGCCATAGTCTCAGTGGTTCCACCAGGCTCTATCAGACCAGCAAACCTGTTCCCCTCCTTTTTGTTTTTTCTCCAAATGATTTTGAGCTTTGTTCCACATTGTTCTCCCTCTCTATCCAGGATCTCCTACATAGATCCCCTTCCAAGTGGTTGACAGTAGTAGCTGGGCACCATCTAGTTCTGGTCTCATAGTCATATAGGCTGCAAATAGGATGGTGTACCTGTCCCTTGGACCAACCATTTCTGTGAACCCCTGGTCCTCTTCATTCTTCTTCGCTCTGGATGAGGAGAGACCCATCGTTACATCTAGATGGCAGTTTGCAAGCTTTTAAGACCCCATTCACTACTTGCCAAAGTAGGAGGTGGAACAATGTTTTGTGCAGTATGCTATACCAACTGAGCCTGACATCCCCTGTGACTATGGTCCCAAGCCCACAGGTCCAACTACTAAGTCTCTCTTGGTAGCTGGCTGTGACCAACAAGTGACCACAACCCTGTCCCTTATCAGTTCTACTATACACCTGGAAATTCACATCATACCCATAAACTTATAGGACCATTGTCTGCCAACCCTAAATCTGTTCTTGGGCACATTCCCCACTTTATAGACATATGCAATAATTCAGCTTGTCCACCCATCTATCCACCCGTATACCCATGCTTGCCCTCACCGACAATGCCGTATTATATGTGCAAAAAGATTCATCTTTGTTGTCTGTACCTCCCACATACCTCTCTATGTATTTTTCTTCCTCAACACCACTATATTGATCACTCACATTTGGTACATTGCCCTTCTCTACACCCAAATCAATACTTATCTCTACCTATCTAATAGTGTCGCCTCCCCTCCAGTTCAAACCCTGGTAACCAACAAAAAAATGTCCTTCCATAGATAAACCTTTCCTTGACTTTTAAAATAACAGACTAATAGAATATTTGTCCTTTTGTGATTGACTTATTTCACTCAGCATAATGTCCTCCAAGTTCATCCATGTTATGCAGCATTTTGCAGATTCTACATTATTCTTTACCATTACATAGTATTCCATTGTGTGTATGTA
>NW_006922026.1:1279599-1280179 GCF_000298275.1 Orycteropus afer afer | reverse complement strand
CCATTTTTTAATTGGATTGTTTCTCTATTTGTTATTGAGGTGTTGGAGTTTTCTAGAATTCTAGAGATAAGCCCCTTGTCAGATATGTCATTACCAAATACTTTTTCCCAATCTGTAGTTTCTCTTTTGACTCTTTTGGAGAAGTCTTTGGAAGCACATAAAAATTTAATTTTTAGAAGGTCCCAATTATCTGGTTTCTCTTCTGCTGCTTGTGCATTTTGAGTTATGCTTGATAGTCTATTTATGCCATATATTAGGACCCCTAAATTTGTCCCTAGTTTTTCCTTGAGGAACTCTATAGCTTTAGGTTTCACATTTAAATCTTTGATCCATCTGGAGTTCGTTTTTGTGTATGCTGTGAGGTACAAATCTTATTTCATTTTTCTGCAAATGGATCTCCAGTTTTGCCAACACCATTTATTAAACAAATATTCTCTTCCCCATTTAATGGATTTTGGCCTTTTGTCAAAGATCAGCTGACCGTAGGTGGATGGATCTATTTCTGGATTCTCAATTCTATTCCATTTGTCTATGTATCTGTTATTAAACCAATACCAGGCAGTTTTGACTACTATGGTTG
>NW_006922026.1:1276721-1277842 GCF_000298275.1 Orycteropus afer afer | reverse complement strand
ATTTAATCCATTAATATTCAGTGTAATTATTGACAAGTATGAATTGGTTGCTGTCATTTTAGTATGTGTTTTTTTCATGGTGTCTCTGGTTTCTTTGTTCCATATTATTTTCTGTGCTGAGCTCATTATGTTTATGAATTGTGTTATCGTTTCCTTTGTTGCTGTTGTTTTAGTATTTGCTGAGTATTTGTGCTTGTCCTCTTTTATTGTGATATGAAGGTTTTTCATTTTTCTTTGAGGTTACCTTGTCTTTTATAATTTTCTCCCTGAATTTAGAACAGTCCATTTTATCTTGCAACTCTTTTAACTTCTTCACCATTTTGAAGTCCTTTAACTACACAGTCTTTTCCTTCTTTTTATTTATTGTTGTCCTCACTTGCCAATTGATGTCACTGGTTCCCTGATTATAATCTTGTAAGCTTATTTTGCTTTGGATATGTCCATACCTGTGGTTTCTGGGTTATGTCATCTTGTGAAATAAAGGTTGGTTGTTACTTGCAATTTTTGGTTCTCTGTCTAAAGGACTCTCTTTAGTATCTCTTGTAAGGTTGGCCTGGTTTTAACAAATTTCTTTAGTTTTTGCTTATCTGGAAATCTCTTAATTTCACCATCATATTTGAGGGACAATTTTGGTGGGTATATAACTCTTGGTTGAAAATTTTTCTCTTTCAGGGTTTTACATATACCATCCCATTGCCTTGTTGCTTGCAGGGTTTCTGCTGAGAAATAATCAGAGCTTATTCTTACTGGCTGTCCTTTGTAGGTAACTTTTTGTTTTACTGTGCTGCTTTCAGGATTCTGTCTTTGTCTTTGGTTTTGGTGAGTTTGATGATGATATGTCTTGGTGATTTTCTTTTGTGGTCTATCCTGTTTAGGGTTCATTGGACTTCCTGAATGGATATATGCTCCTCTTTCATCATATTAGGGAAGTTCTCCTCCAGCAAATCTTGGACAATTTTCTCAGTAGTTTTATTTTTCTCTTCCTATTCCAGAATTCCAATGACATGTAAGTTATTCCTTTTCATGGTATCCACCATGAACATTCGGCTTTCTTCATCTTTTTTTTTTTTTTTTTTTCTGATTGATTCCTTTCCAAAGAAGTATTCAGGTATTTGTCTTCA
>NW_006922026.1:1271523-1275881 GCF_000298275.1 Orycteropus afer afer | reverse complement strand
TAGGACCTGGGAGGAGAAGAATAAAGAATAATAGTAAAAAGGACAAATGTATTAATAATAGTAGTAGTTTTAAAACAGACAAATGCAAGCAAACCAAACACCAGAGAAAAAGAAAAAGAAAAAAATCTGTGGAGGACAGGGCAGGGCACCCAGGCTCCGTTTGAGCACACAGACTGGGATGGAGTTCCTGAGGGCCCAGAAGGTGGGTGAGAGTGGGGAATGGCTGCACTTCCATTCACCAAGGGCTGTGGGATATAAGAGTAATAAGAAGAATGTCACATCATGTCAATTGTGCAGGTCCAGAGTGCCCTTGGCGTTACTGGCAAGCAGAACCTGTTCTCAAGCCCCTGGAATCTGGTAGAGTGCTGTCTCTTTAAATATCGAAATTGTCAAGCTGCTCATAAATATTCAAAATGGCGGTGCCCTCCCAACAGGCAAAAGTCCACAGCTCAACCCATCTTTCTCTTCACCGCTGCTTCCCCTTTTATTCCCCAGCCACCAGAGAAGTCCTCTTTGTAGTCCCTGGCTAGCAGGGCTGATTTTTAGGTTAATTCTTGGGCCCTATCATCGCTCAGGAATCTCCAATCTGTCTTTGCCATCAGGATTGCTCAGAATCGCTGCCAGACCGCAGGTCAGTATGTCTCCTTTTTTGGTATTTTCATGCAAGTTCTTCTGCTAGTTGGGGTTTAGTCCACTTCTATATCCTTCCCTTCAAGGCTCAGGTGTCCAGAATTATCTTCTGTGTCTGTTTAATTGGTTCTCCTTATCTTTGTTGAAGAGGATCTGTACAGTCTTTCTACCCATTCAGCCATCTTGGAATCAGGCGATTATCCTGATATCTGTTTATGTCTTTTCTTTCTTTCCTTTATTTTCAATGACCCTTTTCTTTCTTCATGTGTGATGACCTTGATGTCATCCCACAATTCTTCTGGTCTTTGGTGGATAGTCTTCAATGTGTCAAATGTATTTTTGAAATGATCTCTAAATTGAGTTTGAATATTGTCAGTGTCATATTTTGACTCTCATGGACTTGTCTTAATTTTCTTTAGCTTCAGTTTTGCCTCACATAATAGCGGGTGATCATTTGTTCCACAACTGGCCCATGACCTGTTCCGTCTGATGATATTGAGTTTCTCCATCATCTTTTTCCACTGATGCATCCAATTTGATTCCTATGCTTTCTTTCTGGTAAGGTCCATGTGTATAGTCACTGTTTATGTTGCCACAAAAAAGATACTTGGAATAAATGAACTTTTGCTCTTGAAAAATTCTATCATGCACAGTCCACAGTAATTTCTATCACCAAGAAAATATTTTCCTTGTTTCTTGATACTTTCACATTCTAATCATCCATAATTATTAATGTATATTGACTGCATGTTTGATCAATTTCTTACTGCAGAACTTGGTGAGAATCTTCATTTTCTTCATTTTTGGCACATTGATTTGGAAAATATGAAAAAATGGTCATATTAATAGGTCTTCTTTGTAGGTGTATGGATATTATCCTATCAGTAACAGCATTGTACTTAAGCATGTTGTTGTTATGTGCCATGGAGTAGGACCCAAGTCATAGTGACCCCTCATTGGGTTTCTGAGGCGGTATCACCATGGAAGTAGATTGCCCAACCTTCCTTCCAAGGAGTGGCTTGTGGGTTTGAACAACTAGCTTTCTGGTTAGCAGTCAAGTGCTTTATGCACTACGCTACCAGAGCTCCTGTACTTAAGCATAGATCTTAAAATACTCTTTGTGATGATGAATATGACATCATTCCTCTTAATTTTATCATTCCCGGTATAGATGAACTGATTGTAAATGGACAATACCAGTCCTTTTCAGCTCACTATTTCCTGGAATATTGAACTTTGTTTCTTTTTTTCATTTTTGTATATCCCATGGTCCAATTACTAATGAATTACTAATGCATGTCTGCATTTCATCTCTTTTAGATCATGACACATTAGAAAATTAAGGTTCCTAAAAGCTTTACTCCATACACATCATTATTTAAATCAAATCTACTTTGAGGGAGCAGCTCTTCTTCAGTCATATTTGAGTGCCTTCCATGCTGAGGAGCTCATCTTCAGCACTATCTCAGACAGTATTACACTGCTGTTCTAAATATTTTTTACTGGCCAACTTTTTCAGAAATAGACCATTAACTACTTCTTCCTACTATGCCTTCATCTGGAAGCTACACTGAAAACTCTACCATGGGTGACCCTGCTAATATTTGGAATACTTATAGCATAGCTTCTTAAATCACAGGTATATGCATATCACCAGAGCACAACAATAAGAATGGTGTCCTTATAAAAAGATTAGAAGATATGCAGAAACACACACACAGGGAAAATAAGTATGCCCTTGAAGCAGTTCTTCCATACCAAGGGAGGTAAGCTAAGAGGAATTCATACTGCTCCCCACATCTACCAAATACTCAGCTCTTGAAGTTGGAGTGCCAGTAAGAGAGAATTAAATATATTCTCTATCATCCCAAGCTCCAGAACTTTAGTTCAGAGATTTTATGTGGGAGAAGGAATATTTTACAATACATTTAAGCAGAAAACTCTTACTCTCTTTTCAAAATATCTGACTTCATTTTCAACAGAGTGCAGAGAAATTTGAGCCTAACAGTGCCTTCAAGAAAATTGATAAGGCAAAGAAGTATGCTGTCACTAATCCTATTCTACATTATGCTGGAGGCTCTATCCAGGACCATGGTCAAAAGAGGGAAATGAAAGGCTTCTAGTTTTGAAATGAAAAAGGAAAATCATGTCTATTTGCAGGTGACATGATACTGAATACAAAAATACCCTAAGGGATACACTGAAAAGCTATGAGAACAAAATAAACAAATTCAGCAAGGTTGCAGGATATAAGTTTAATACAGAAAAATAATGTATTGCTATACACTTGCAATAAGCCACACAGAAAATGAAGTTAAGAAAATAATTCCATCCATAATAACATAAAAATAATAAAATAGGAATAAATTTAACAAAATAAGTGAACTAAATATTCTGGAATCTAAAGAGTATTGTTGAAAGACATTACAGAATTACTAATTAAATAGAAAACCACCTTATGTTCATGGATTGGAAGATAAGAATGTATCTTAAATTGAATAACAGATTCAATTCAATCCCTATAAAAATTTCTGCTGACTCCTTTGTAGTAATTTAGAATCTAATTCTAAAATAAGGAATTATATTCAATCCAGAATACCAATTTACTCTGAAAAATGAACAACATAGGAGGACTAGCAATTTCTTATTTTAAAACTTATAAAAAGCAACAGACATCAAGATAGTGTAATATTACACAAAGAAAAACATGTAAGTTAATTGAATGGAAATGAAAGTCTAGAAATAAACTCAGGCCAATTGATTTATAATTAATTTGCCAAGACAATTTGATAAGGAAAGATCAATCTTTTCAACAAATGGTGTCATTACAACTGGATTGCATGGGATTGACATGACTACATACAAGAGAACAGAATTGGACCTATGCTTTACACCAAAAACACAAATTAAGTCAAAATCAATCAAAATAACTCCTTTAAGACCTAAAACTATAAAAAAGTAAAATAACATAAATCTCATGACCTTGGATTTGGAGCAGGATTCTTAGATATGTCAACAAAAACATGAGCAACAAAAGAAAATAGAAAAGAGAATTGGACTTAATCAAAATTGCAAACTTCTTTTCATCAAAGGACACCATCAAAAAAAGAATAGCACACCGTACAGAATGGGAAATGATATTTGCAAAGCATATCACTCATAAAGGACTTGTATCTAGAATATTTAAAATTCTTTTAATCAATAATTAAAAAGACAAATAACAAAACAATGGGAAAAGGCTTTAAATAGACATTTATCCAAGGAAAATATACAAGTGACCAATAAGTAAATGCAAAAAATTCCCACAACATTAATCATCAGCCACAATGAGATAACACATCATACTCACCAGGATGACTAGAATCATGAACTCAGATAAAAAGTGTTGGTGAAAGGTTTGAAAAATGGGAACTCTCATACCCTGCTGATGAAAATGTAAAATGGTACAGAGTCTCTGGAAAACAGTCTGATTGAACCTCATATGATTAAACTAGAGTTACTATATGACCAAGTAATCTCCCTCTTAGGTCTATATCCAAGAGACATGATAACACATATCCATATAAAAACCGGCATATGAACATTCGTAAAAACATTATTCACAATAGCCAAAAGGTATAAGTAATTTAAATGCCCTCAATGGAAGAAGGAAGAGGCCGTCCACTTCTGAAAGAATTGGCCAGGGAAAACCTTATGAATAGCAAAGAAACACTGTTTGGTACATTACC
>NW_006922026.1:1246501-1268393 GCF_000298275.1 Orycteropus afer afer | reverse complement strand
CAATAACAAGAATGAATCTTTAAAACCTTGTTAAATGAGAAAAGCCAGCCACATAAAATCAGATACTGTATAATTCAATTCATATTCAAATCTAGTATAGGGAATCTATAGATATGGAAAGTAGATTCTTGGTTGCTTACAGATGGGGAAATGGAGATATAGGGAGACATGGGGCTTCTTTCGGGAATAACAAAATTACTGTAAAATTGATTTTGTGATGTTTACACATAGCTTTGAGTGTACTAAAAATTACTGAAATGTACATTTTAAGTGGTTGAATTGCACAAGATGTGAATTTTATAACAATAAGGCTATTTAAAAAAATAATAAGTGGACAAGAGAAAGAGAGAAAGGGATATTACCAACATTAAGGATTATGAAAATATTTATTGTTGTCAAGTGCCATCCAATCAGTTTTGACTCATAGTGTCCCTGAGTACAAACAAACCTTGGTCCTGCACCATCCTCAGAATCATTGCCACACTTGAGTCCATTGTTGCAGCCACTGTGTCAGTCCATCTCATCAAACATCTTCTTCTTTTTTGCTGACACTCTACATTACCTAGCATGATATCCTTCTCTAAGGACTGGTGTCTTCTGATAATGTGACCAAAGTATAATAGACTAAGTCTGGTCATTCTCACTTCTAAGAAGCATTGTGGCTGTACTTCTATTCACCTAAAAGGAACAACAGCTTTTGTTGTTAAGAGCCATTGATTTGGGTTCCACTCAAAGTGACCCTATGCACAACAGAATGAAGCACTGCCTGGGGTAATTTATCAGACAGTGTTTCCCTCTTATAAAGTTGTCAGTGATGAGTTTTTCCAGAAGTGGATGGTTGTCTCCTTCTTCCCAGTATGTCTTAGTCTAGAAGCTCCACTAAAATTTGTCCACAATGGTTAACCCTACTGGTACTTGAAATACCAGTGGTATAGCTTCCAGCCTCGTAACAACACACAGGCCACCAAAGTACCACAGACTGACAGATGAGTGATACTTATTTCAATGCTATTATTCAAATTTAAGTACAAGCCACTAAAATGAAAAATGAAGAAATTGAAAAGTTAAAAAACAATGGCAGTCTGGAATATGACCAAACCTTCCATCAAGATGCATTGATAATGACTGATGATTAAATTGTGAAAGTTGGAAACAAAGAAGAGGCATCATACTTGGAAAATATAGCCTGGTCATAGAAATGATGTCAAAGACCACATGATAGAATTTTGCAAGACCAAAGACTTTTTCACTGCAAATAATTTTTGAAAAAAATATGAACAGAGTCTATATGCTTGGACTTAGCCAGATGGAATAGACAGGAATCAAACTGATAGAGAAGCTCAATAATATCAATCAGAACAAGGCCATAAGATGATTGAAATAGACCACTAATTACTCATATGCAAGTTAAATTTGAAGCTGAAGAAAAGTAAAGCAAGTCCAGAGGACCAAAAGATGACCTTGAGTATATTCCACCTGAATTTAGAGACCATCACAATGAGAGTTTTGATGCACTGAACCACAGTACCAAAGACCAGATGAGTTATAAGATAAAATAAAGGATATTAGACATGAAGAAAACAAAAGGTCATTTATAAGACAGGAAAGGAAGAGAAGGCCAAATTGATGTCAGAAGTGTCTCTGAAACTTACCCTTGAACAAAGAGTTGTTAAAATAAATGGAAGAAGTGGTGAAGTAAAAGAACAGAACAGATTTCAAAGGATACCTTGAAAGGACAAAATATTATAATGAAATGTGCATGAATCTAGAGCTGGAAAATCATATGGGAAAAACATGCTCAGCATTTCAAAAGTTGAAAGAATTGAAGAAAATATTCAATCCTTGAATTCCAATACTGATTACAATACTTGATTCCAATACAAAGGATTCTTTGGGCAAAATATTGGATGAAACAGAAAGCATGAAAAGATCGCTCTAAAAGAGTTCTATATCTGTACCCATTCCAAAGGAAGGTGATCCAAAATAATGATGAAATTATCAAATAATATCATTATTACCACACCTAATAATTTTGCTGAAGATAATTTAAAAGCAGTAGCAACATTACATACACAGGGAACTGCCAGAAATTCAGGTCTGATTCAGAAGAAGGCATGGAATGAAGGAAATCATGGCTGGTGTCAGATTGATCTTGATATTTTGAATATCAAAAAGATGTTTACTTTTGATTTATTAACTGTACAAAAGCATTTGATTGTGTAGATCATAACAAAGTATGGATAACATTAAGTATGAGAATTCCAGAACACTTAATTGTGCTCATAAGGAACTTGTACACACACCAAGAGACTGTTTGAACAGAACTGAGGGATACTGTATGGTTTAAAATCAGAAAGGGAGTGTGTCAGGATTGTATCCTTTCACCATACTTATTCAATCTGTACAGTGAGCAAATAATCCAGGGAGATGGGCTATATGAAGATAACCATGGCATCAGGATTGGAGGAAGACTTATTGACAACCTGCTGTATGGAGACAACACAACTTTGCTTGCTGAAAGTGAGGATGACTTGAAGAATTTACTGATGAAGATTAAAGACTATTGCCTACACTATGGATTACACCTCAACATAAAGAAAACAAAAATCCTCACAAGTGGACCAATAAGCAGCATCACAATAAATGGAGAAAAGATTGAAGTCAAAGATTTTATATTACTTGGATCCACAATCAACACCAATGAAAGCACCACTCAAGACATCAGATGATGTACTGCACTGGGCAAATCTGCTTCAAAACACCTCTTTAAAGTGTTGAAGAGCAAAGACATCTCTGTGAAGTTTAAGTTGTGCCTAATCCAAGTCATGGTATTTTCAATTTCCTCCTATGCGTGTGAAACTTTGACGACGAATAAGGAAGACGAAAGAAGAGTCGATGCTTTTGAGCTGTGGTGTTGGAGAAGAATACTGAAAGTACCATGGACTCCCAGAAGAACTAACAAATCTGTCCTGGATGAAGTGCAGCCAGAATGCTCCTTGGAAGTAAAAACGGCCAGAGTTCATCTCACCTGCTTTGATCATGTTTTCAGAAGGCACCATTTCCAGGAGAAGGATATTGTTAGGCCAAAGCAAACCCAAGCCCCAATATGTCAGTTGGCAACTTCCTCCAGATGTCAGGCCCTGATGAGACAGCCTAATAAGAAAACTGAAGTGACAAAACCCGCCCAGACTGGAAAGTCCCATGCAGTGACAAACTTCTTCTTTTGAAGCCCCCTCATGCTAATTAAGTACAGACCCATGCTAACAGCTAATTGGATCCCACCATTTCCTTAGTGTCCCCACTTAGATCCTCCACAAGACTATAAATCCTACCCTCCCCAGACAGGCGGTGCTTCTCGGGCCCCTCTCAGGGACCCGTGAACCTTGCCCGGGCCCCTCTCAGAGACCCATAAACCTCACCCGGAAACTCAGAATAAAAACTTCTCTTTAACCTCACTTTTGTGCATCCTCTTCTCCTTACTGTGGCCTTATAGATATCATGTTTGGTAAAGTGGAGGGTCAGCTAAAAAGGAGAAGGGTCTCAACAACATTCATTGACACAGTGGCTACACTGATGGGTTCAGGTATAGCAAGGATTGTGAGACTGGCTCAGAACAGGGTAGTGTTTCACTCTGTGGCAGATAGGGTTGCTATGTGTTATAGCCTACTTGATGATACCTAATAACAACAACATTACATATATACATACATATAAAACTATATTATATATATATATATACACACACACACATATACATATATGCATGCATACTGTATATATATATATATAATTATTGTTTAATTACTGTTTATATATAGTGTATATATATATATATATATATACTAATACATATAGTATAGAGAACATATATATCATATATATTATATATATGATACACACATACACACACACACCCTACAGGACCTCTGGTGGCATAGTGCCTAAGGCATTTGACTGCTAACAAGAAGGCTGGTGGTTCATACCCCTCAGCCACTCCTTGGAAGGAGGTTCCTTCTACTACTTCCATAGATACCACCTTGGAAACCCAAGGAGTGGTCTCTATGAGTCACATCTGATTCAACGGCAGTGAGTTTGAGTTATATAATGCTGTCAGTGATAGGATAATGTCTATATACCTAAAAGTCCATAGAATGTTTCAATATTGCAATGGAAGCTTGAATTTTTTCTTCAGTTCTTTCAGCTTGAGAAAATGCTGATTGTGTTCTTCCCTTTTGGTTTTCTAACTCCAGGTCATTGTACATTTCATTATAATTGTCAACTTTGTCTTCTCAAGCTGCTTTTTGACATCTTCTGTTCAGCTCTATTATCTTGTCATTTCTTCCATTTGCTTTAGCTACTCTCTGATTATGGGCTAGTCTCACAGCCTTTTCTTACATCCATTGTGGTCTTTTCTTCCTTTTCTCTATTTTTAATGACCTTTTGATTTCTTCATGAATGGTGTTCTTGATGTCATCTTACAGTTACTCTGGTTTTTGGTCATTGGTGTTCAATTCATCAAATTTATTCTTTAGATGCTCTCTAAATTCAGGAGAGTTGTAATCAAGGTCATATTTGAATATTGTGGACTTGTTTTAATTGTCTTCAGCTTCAACTTGAACTTGCACATGAACAGTGGGTGGTCTATTCCACAATTAACTCCAGCAACTATTTTGACTGAAGATATTGAGCTTCTCCATTGTCTCTTTCCTCAGATGTGGTCAGTCTGATTCCTGTGTACTTCATCTGGCAAAGTAAAAGTGTAGAGCCTCCATTTATGTTTTTGAAAAAAGGTATTTGTAATTAATAAGTCGTTGGTCTTGCAAAATTCTATTATGTGATCTCCAATGTAATTTCTACCACTAATACCATATTTTTCAACTACTGGCGATTCTTTTTTTTTAACTTTTGCATTTCAATCACCAGGAATAATCATCACATTTTTATTGCATGTTTGTTCAATTTCAAACTGGAGAAGTTGGTAAAAATCTTAAGTTTCCTTGTCTTTGGCTTTGGTGGTTGGTGCATAAATTTGAATACCCACCAGCCACTCATTGGAAGGAAGGTTGGGCAATCTACTTCCATAGTGATACTGTCTCGGAAATCCAAGGAGGGGTTGCTATGAGTCAGGTCCAACTCGATAGCACATAACAACAACAACAGTATTAACTTGTCTTCCTTCTAGGCATATGGATATTATCCTATCACGGACAGCATTGTAATTCAGGATAGTTCTTGAATCTTTCTTTGTGATGATAAATGTCACGGTGCTCTTCTTAAATGTGTCATTCCTGGCATAGTAGATCATATGATTGTCTCATTCAAATGGCCCAAAACCAATCCATTTCAGCTCACTAATGCCTAGGATATCTATCTTTTTGTGTTCCATTTCATTTTACACAACTTTCCAATTTTCCTAGATTCATACTTCAAACATTTATGTTCTGATTATTAATAGAGATATTTTGCAGCTCTTTCTTTTCATTTTGCGTCATGCCACATCAGCAAATGAAGGTCCCAGCCAATTTGACAGATACAATTAACTTTCAAACACAATATTTAGTGAAAAATACAGACACAGAAGAGTACTTGCTGATTCTATTTATGCAATTTCAAAAAGAGACAAAACCCCTCTTATAATTATAAGTAAGTATTTTCATTACTTTAGGGGGCCAGTGACCTAGAAAAAATATAGAAGGACTCCTGGAAATCTGATAATATTTATTTATCTGTGTGTATTTTTACAAAGGTATGTTTATTTCATGAAAATAAACTCATCTACACATAGATTTTGTGAACATTTCTGAATAAAGTTCATACTTCCGTAAGATACTGTATGACAGACTAAATTCTAACTCACTTCCTTTATTGAAGGCTGTTGTCTGCACTTGAAGAGGTAACTCTAATTTTATCATTGACATCAGTTCAGACTCCTTTAAAATTTTTAAGGTACTTCTTTAATGCTTACTGACTTTTAAACAAACTTAATCATGCAGAAAAAGAAATGTTTTTCTTTGTGTCCAGGAACAGATGAGGAAAGAGTGTGATCTTTACTAGGTTCTTGATGCAAGTCCTTTGTCAGAAATTTCCTGTACAAGAAGATGCCAGAAACATGTGTTCCTAAGATTTGTATTAGCTTCTTGTATCTTGGGAAAAGATGTCTTGTGAGATCCTTATGGCTACTGTGAAACCTCCTCACCTCCTAAGAGGAGATACTTATGAATCCCTGTAACTGTAAACTAATCCTAACAAAAGTCCTGGTTGAAATGTCCCACCTCTCCAAAGAAAATATTGTAAACTAAATTCCTGACTTAACTCTGTGAAAATATGTTTGTAGCTGCTTTATCTGAGACTGCTAGGTTTCAATTCTGTGATCCACAAAGCTCCTGGTTTAAATTGCATCAGATTTTAATCTCTGCAATTTTAAACAAAGTTTAATATTTTCTTCATTAACATTTAATGAGTGTCAGAAGTGAGGTCCAAATACATCTTATCTCCTTCAACTCCAGAGAACTGTGGACCTAGAAGCACTAGCATCATCATGAGATATTGTGCTCAATCTATCTTCCTGGGCTCTGCATAAGCCCTCATGAATGGACCTTCCGCTCTCCTTGTGCTTTCTATCTCTTTTCTTTCAGTTTGCTAATTTTGATTGATGTTATTAAATATTTCTTGTTCTCAGTGTGGAGAACTATTTAATTCAAACTACTATTTGGTCCAGCTGCCTAGGTTTATTATTATTTCTCTAGATATGAATCGGCTCTTTTCATGTACCTTTGTCTTCAGAGGAAATATTAAAGAAAAACACACGTGTTTGCTCTCTTACTGGAAGTGGGAGGTGCCCACTCTAAAGATCTAATGGGAACACCCGTAGGTACACAGACTGCCTACATGCACAAACAGTATAGACCTATTATTTGTCTGTTTTTATATCATTGGCATGTTTTTGCCAAAGTACCCTAGAGGACTAATGGCTCCTAGGCGGCCCTTTGTTGTTGTTATGTGTCATCGAGTTGGACTCAACTCATAGCGACCCCTCCTTGGGTTTCCGAAGCAGTATCACTACGGAACTAGATTGCTCAACCTTCCTTCTGAGGAGCGGCTGGTGGGTTTGAACTGCTAGCCTTCTGGTTAGCAGTCAAGTGCCTTAGGCACTACGCTACCAGAGCTCCCACATCTAAATTAACTTTTTCAGCAGTAAATTGGCACAGAGGGGCTCATGTATAAAATGGCAGCAATGAAATTCCTTTTTTGATTGGTACCAAGAGTTGACTAATGGACAGCAGGACAGTAAAATTGCAACTGTATATAATACAATGTCAAGATATACTAAATTACATTAGGAATTGAAATGTTGGATGCCTGGTATTTCTCTTGGAAGCCCATCATTTTTCCTTCTGCCCTCTTACTGACCATCCTTTCTCTTTACCCTGCATTATCTGTATATTCCTCAAAATATTCAAAAGATGCAGGCAATATGCCTTCTGGTTTCCTTTTTGTTAACCTGTGGGACCTCTCTCTGTGCACCCTGCTAAGATAAGCAAACAATATCACTCTGAGATGTCATTTAAAATTTAGTTACCCTGAAGTAAAACATGAACCTCCTGTTGTTACTTTTACTTCTTGGTCAAAAGTGGAAATTCATGTTATAGCTAAAGAATTTCCCAATCCTCAAGAATACCCACACAAATGTACCAAAGAATTTAAATTTTTGACTGAAACATAGCAACCTGGTCCATCTGACTTATACTACTAGCTAATACACATGTTAGTTGGACCAGGAGTTGCCCAAGCCTGGGGCAAGGAAGCTGGTTGAAAACAATCTGTTAAGTGCCTGGCCTTGGGTCCAAATATGTGAGGCAGAATTCAGTTACCCAGCTAAGGCCGTATCAAAAATGGTTTTAGATGCAATCTCTAAAGTGCCCCATCCCCCAGAAAATAGATTGTACTAAGGTACAAAGTTGCAAATAAGAGAATGAGAACATTTACAATGTTAAAGAATGTATAACAAGAGATTTTACTGGACATTTTGGCCTTGATCTTATAGATAAAGTGTTGATATAGGCTTTAACTCTTTATTTGTAAATGGTTCTCACCTTGCATTGACTGAATGTTTCAAGAGGCACTGATTGGGAGGCTATTCCCATCCTTGAAATTACCAAACTTACTTTTAAATTACTCCAAACTTTCAAACAAAAGTAGCAGGAAAACAGAATAAATATATGACCTCACAACTACAACAAAGCAATCTTATGGCCTTACAACTCCAACGATTCCAAATGCAGCCCAAGAGAGCTTTGCTCTCCTGCATCCAATCCATTAACTCTCGTGGCCATGATTCTGTTGTATGTTTCTTTATTATAAGAAGCCAAGAGATTTTAAAATTGGAATTTTGAAACTGAAAAACAAGCTCAACCTGTTTCCAGCTGCCTGAGGTCAGAAACACTCAGCATGACTAAACTCTGAGGAATATATTTGGATTTTCCATTGCTGGCTTTAAATGCACACGGCAAAACCAACTTTCAAATAAATAGAGACTCTTTTAAATTTTTAATAGATTCTGGTGCTATTCTTTCTGCTTTGAAACTGACAAGTTTACAGAAACCTCTGCCCTAGAATAGTAAAACTACTAAGATAGTGGGGGTCATTATTAATAAATAAACTTTAATTGACTAATATTTAATTTTATCTCATTCAATCAGTACATTTTTGAGAGTCACTGAGGAGCAAAAATGCATCCACTTTTATTTATTCTCAATACACCTGCGAACTTATTAGGACAAGACTTGTTGTCTAAATAGAAATGTCATCTTCAGTTTATAGGGAATGGAAAATTTGTACTAAATCTTCCAGAACCTTCTCCATCTCACCCAGAAGACACATTTGCTATTTACAGGCTTTAAACCTAGAGGAGGTAAGCACCCTGGTGTCATATGTTCCTAATAATTTCTTTTAACTCTCTGATTCTTTATGGCCTCTTTTGTAGTTAAGATTCTGTGTCAACTTGGCTGAGCTGTAGTTTTGAGTGGCTTACCAGCTGTATGTAGTTATTCCCTATAAAGTGATTTCAGATGGTGTAATGAACTTCATGGTAGAATCAGCTGTGCGAAGCTAATTAGCTGTCTTCTGGTGTGTCCTGCTTCCAACATGTACAGAAAAGTTTCTGGGTTTTTTTTTTTTTTGGCTTATTTTGGATCCTGCATTTGACCAAATTTTCACCAAAAATTTCTGGACTTGAACCAGTGGACTGTGGTGTTGCCTGCTGATCACCAGATTATGTCATTTTATGTGCTGATTTATGTTTGTTAGCTTCAGCTTCAAGCAGTTACATGAATTTGGAGCCTCCACTTTGCTTCAATGGGCCTAGAATAAGAGGCATAGCTAAAGCTCAAGGTCAAGGGGACTTAACTCCATCCCTAGAGATGGAACTTAGAACATGGACTTCTAGACTGATCTTTCCCCTAGAGCTGGCAGTCTGAACAAGGAGTACTAGCCTACTAAAGAGTAAAAAAATAAATTTGTTTGTAAAATACATCAACTTGTGATATTTCTGTTACAGCAGCCCTAGATAACGAAGATTGCCTCTTTATCCACTAATGTTGCAGGAGTATTATCTGTTGAACTTATTAAAATTTAGCTAGATAATGCTAAGCCTATACCCCAAATTTCTCAGTATTCTTTGAGACTAGAGGCCAAGAAGGTAATATACACATTATTCAGCATTTTCTTACTAAAATATTAATAATTCCCTGTACTGGACCTCGCAGCACCCCTGTTTTCTCAGTTAAGAAACTGAATAAGCAGTACTGAAAGTTTATTTAAGACCTACATGCCATAAATCACATTACAATTCTTAGATTTCCTTTTGTTCCTAATTGTCACCTGTTACTATTCACTGGACCTCCACAGACACCTCATTTTACTGTTACTGGTTTAAGCTATGCTGTTTTTTAGCATTCCAGTACATCCTGATAGTCAATTTATTTGCCTTCATTTTAAGGCAGAAAAAATGACTAATATACCTAGATTTTGTAGTGTTTAAGCCATTTGACTGGTTACCAAAAGTTTGGTGGCTCAAACCCACCAGCCACTCCATGGGAGAAAGGTGAGGCAGTTTGCTTCTGTAAAGATTTACATCCTTAGGAACCCAACAGAATTCACTGTGAGTCAAAATCAACTTGACAGTACGAGTTTAATTTTGGTTTAATCATGCCCTAAAGTTTTAACAAGTCACTCACCTATTTTTTCCCAGATTTTGTATGCTGCAATTTACACACCACTCCATCTTGCTATAGTATGTAGATGAATTACTGATTTGCTCCCCCTGTCGTGAAGCCTGTTTAGAAGACAGGATTTTTAAGGCCTTCAAAGAAAAGGTTCAATTGGCTCATTCTTTTATCAAATATTTAGATCATGTAATTTTAGTTGATGTGGTTTCTATTAAGGAGTTCTGCTGGCATAGGGCATAGGGAACTTGGCTGCTAAACAAAAGGTTGGCAGTTCAAATCCACCAGCCACTCCACAGGAGGAAGATGAGGCAATCTATCTTTGTAATGATTTATAGCCTTGGATACCCAATGGGGTTCTTTATGAATTAAAATTGACTTGATGGTAGTGGGTGGATGGTCTCTATTAATCTCAAACAGACAGAGACAATTTTGACCTTCCCTTTGTGAAATATTAAGAAGCAATTGAGAGTTTGTGAATGACTACCCAACTGCCACATGTGGCTTCCCAAGGAATCTTTACTAGCCCAACCAATTTACTGCTATTTAAAATCTTCTGAAGGGGATTCATTTCCATTTTCAGAAGTCCAAACTGCTATTTCAAAAGTAAAGGCCTCTTTGACCTACAATCAGCTTTAGGGTTTCCCAACTATAACCTGAATTATTCACTCTTTGTTCATGAAATCACAAGCCATATTTTAGGGGTTTTACTCAAAAACATGATGGATAAAATAGACCTCTAGTGTAATAGAGAATCCAACAGGATTCAGTGGTTAAGGGATACCTTCATCTCTCAGGGATGCCGCTGCCACTGTAAAATTAGTAGAATTGTTGATAATGTTTTAGGAGATTTTTAGATGTCTATGTCTTCCATACAGTCCCTGTAATTCTCAATTCTACTTTAAAACAATTTTTTTTCCCATTAATAGGGTGCCCTCCTTTGAGTTCCTCCTTTAGCCAGTGGCATATTTGTTAACCACATTGAATTCTGCCATATTATTGCCCTTACCTGAGAGGGATGATTTTCCCCAACATGAATTTCTGATTAACTTACTGTCATTGAGTTGGATCCACCTCATAGCGACCCCTCCTTGGGTTTCTGAGGCAGTATCACTAGGAAGTAGATTGTCCAACCCTCCTTCTGAACAGTGCTGGTGGGTTTGAACCACCTGCCTTCTGGTTAGCAACCAAATGTCTTAGTCATTATGCCACCAGAACTCCTGGATAGTGAGTTAGTTATGAATTTCTGTATTTGAACGACTACCTTTTGTCTCTTAAGGCTGATTAATAAGTAATTGTGATTAACCCAGATATGGTTGTATTTGTTGAGGATTTTTTTTTTTTTTTAAAGACCTGACACTTCTAGTTCTCATTACCAGTGAGGATACACTATGACCACTTCCACCAGTGTTCTCAAGAGTGGAGATCTCCCTAAAGTTATTTAGGCTCAAAAAACTGAATTGTTTGAATTTGTAATGGTCTTCATTCTGACTTTGGGTTACTCTGCAAATATTTTTATAGACTTGAAAAATTTCTTCAAGGTTGCTCATGATTTTTGAAAGATTTGAAAACAAAGAGGGTCCTTACATCATCTGGAACCCAGATTAAAAATTGTCAATTTGTGGTCAACCTTCTGGAGGCTTTATTGCTCTTCTCTGCAATTGCTGTTTTTAAAGCACTGGGACATTAACCAAAAGTTTGGCTAAGGCACTTGACTGCTAACCAGAAGGCTGGCGGTTCAAACCCACCAGCCCCTCCTCGGAAGGAAGATGAGGCAATCTACTTCCATAGTGATGCTCCCTCGGAAACCCAAGGAGGGGTTGCTATGAGTCGAGTCCGACTCGACGGCATATAACGACAACAACAACATACCCAAAACAGAAGAAATTAAAGATCATGATTTAGTGGGTGTAGCAGCCAAATGAGTTGCTTCCCAAATTCCCCAAGCCTCTGTACTTATTAAGGAACTTTGGTGGTGTAATGATTAAGGCATTTGCTATTAACCAAAATGTCAGTGGTTTGAAACCACTAGCCACTCCAACAGAAGAAAGATGCGAAGATCTGCTTCTGTAAAGATTTACACCATTGAAAACTCAATGGGGTGGCTGTGCCTCAGAATCAACTTGATGGCAGTGAATTTGGTTTTTGAGTTCTGTACTTGTTAGAGTACTTTTCATGTAAAATATTGACATTCAAGATTGTCATGACAAAGGAGGAAATGAAGGACATCATGCAGCTATATAAGTGAATAAACAGAAAAATCCTGCTATAAAAGAGATTTTAAGTCATGATGTAGACATTCCACCTATTCCCTGCCAATTATTAGTAGAACATTTTCATGTATCCTGTCTACTTTCAAAACAAGTTTCAGGTCCAGAAAAAGAACAACAGCTTTGGGCAATGGCAGAATGTAAAATTAGTTGAGAGTCACCTTTGGGAAGAACCAAATGATTTATCTATCCTCTCAAACTCCTTACATTTGCCAATGGCCTGAGCCTTACATATCAATATCCATTTAGGAAAAGATAAAATTAGTGGAAATTTGCAGAAGCATTAGTGGGGAAACTTTTCTGAAACCTTTGAGCATTTAGTTTCCTAGAATAGCCTATGTGCCTGGTTTAATGCAGGAAAACATGTTAAAGTATTGCCGGAAAAACATCTTCTACCATCTGTACTATGCTGAAATGCCAAATTGATTTTATAAAGTTACCACCTTCAAAGGGATGCAAATATATTTCATAAATGATTTGCAGATTTTCTTATAGGATGAAAACTTTCTTTTGCTTCAATGCTACCAATGTCTTTGTGGATAAAAATCTCTTGAAAACCTAATTACTACTTGAGGATCCATGATTATTTGTAGAGATCAAGAACTCATTTTATTGCACAGGCCATTCAGGAAGCTTGAAAACTTTTCTCCATTTTCCAGAGGTTGCATTTTCCATATCATCCACAATCCTCTAATGTAGTTGAAAGAAATACTAGCATCATTGAAATTTAATTGGCTAAACTTTTTGAGTCTTGTACCAAGTTTTCCCAGGGATTTTTTTTTTTTTTTCTTTTCATCTCAGGACTATAACTTTTTGGTCTCAACAAACTCACTTTGTATGAAACTGTTACTTGGGATGCCTGTGTGACTTAATTATTGTGCTTATATTCACCTCAAAACAGCCCATTGTGTATTCCTCACAGTATCATTCTCAAATTCACACTGTATTTGATGAACAACACCCTGAGCTTCTTTTTTTTTTTGTTTCTTTTTTCTTTTTAATTGTGATTTGGGTTAAAGTTTACAGAGCAAATTCATTTTCCATACAGAAGCTCACATATACTTTCTCTCATGACATTTAGTGCAACTTCCCACAATGCAACAGCTCCTCTCCCACTTCCTCCCCATAGTTACCTCTTCTCTGTGTCCTTCCCTCCCCTGCACTCCTGCCCACTAGCTGGCTCCCTGTGCATACACAGCCCTTCTATTTTCCCATGACTGCTCTTTTTAAAGACTGTTTCTACCTAATATAAATATAAATGTTCAGCTCATATGCCTATCTTTTGTTTGGCTGGAAGCCACAGGAGTGGGTTAAATTCCAGACCTAATGGGCAGCTAGAGGCCATATTTTCAGTGGTTCCATCAGGCTCTATCAGACCAGCAAAACTGGGCCCTTTTTTTTTTTTTTTTAATGATTTTGAGTTTTGTTTCATATTGTTCTCCCACTCTGTCCAGGATCTCCAACATAGATCCTCTTCTGAGTGGTTGACAATGGGAGCTGGGCACCATATAGTTCTTCTGGTCTCTTACTCATATTGGCTGAGGATCACATGGTGTACCAGCCCCTTGGACTAATCATTTCTATGCATCTTTGCTTTTTTTCAATATTCTTTGCTCTGTACAAGGGAGGAGAGGCCCATTGTTGCACCTAGATTGGCACTTGCAAGCTTTTAAGATCCCAGTCCCTACTTGTCAAAGTAGGATGTGGAACAATACTTTTGTATAGTATGTTATGTCAGTTGAGCTTGATGTCCCCCGTGACTAATGTCTGGAGCCCACAGGTCCCACAACTTGCTCCCTCTGGGTAGCTGGTAGTGGCCAAAAAGTGACTACAATCTTGCCCCTTGTCAGCTATACTATATACCTGGGGATTCTTACACAACATACAAATACACTTGTAGGAACATTGTCTGCCAACCCTCTCCGTGGTCTTGGGCACATTCCCCTTGCATATACAAACCTAATAACCTGTCTACCCATCTATCCTCTGTATATCCATGTGTGCCTTCACTGACAACACAATACTGTATGTGCAAAAGGGTCCATCTTTGTTGTCTGTACCTCCCATGCACCTCTCTATGTCTTCCTCTTCCTCAGTGCCACCATGTTGATCACTCACATTTGGTATATTGCCCTTCTCTTCCCCCAAATCAATATTTCTCTTCACCTATCTAACAGTGTTCCCTCCCCTCCCCTCACAACCCTGGTAACCAACAAAGAAAATGTCCTTCCCTATATAAACAAAAAACACACCACATAAACACACAGCAGCATTCACCGCCCCCCCAAAAAAAAAGAGCAGAGAAAAAAAGTATAATATCTGGAGAGATGGCAACAAGAGAAAGAAATGTAGTGTGGGGAATAATGAAGAACAGATAGTCAAAATGCAAAAAAGAAAAACAAAGAATGGGGTTAACCATGAGAAAGAAAATAAAGGGAACCAGGAAAAGGTAAGAGAGAAAAAGCTGAGAACTAGAACCTGGAAACAAAAGTTGAAAGAATAATAAAAAAAAGGAGAAAACAAAATAATAATAATAATAATAATAATAATTTTAAAAACAATCAAATCAACAAAAAAAAAAAAAAGGAAAAAATATCTGGGCTGGGAGAGTCAGGGCACTCAGACTCAGTCCAAGCACACAGATTGGGTGGATTTCCTGCTGGCCCAAAAGGTAGGTGGGATAGCCACACCTCTGTTCACCAAGAAGGTATGGGGTCCAAGAGTAGCAAGGGGAATATCACACTTTTCTGTACATTTTGGACACAAATGGCTGGATTTTTCATTTATTTTCATTGACTTTTAGGTTAATTCTTAGGTCCTAGAACCACTTGGCCATATCCAAGCTGTCCAAGCCTTCAGGATTGCTGACAGACCACAGCTTCGTATGTCTCCTTTTTTGATATTTTCATACAGGTTCTTCTATGAGTTGGAGTTTAGTCCACTTCTGTATCTTTCCTTTCAAAACTCAGGGCTCCAGGATTATCTTCTGTGTCTCTGTTAATTGGTTCCTCTTTCCTTTGTTGAAGATGATCTGTGTAGTTTGTCTGACTATTCTGCCATCTTACCAGAACTTGAACCTGAGCTTTTAAATAAGCTTAGCATCCTCCTGGGTGATTAAGCACATTGGTAATGGCACCTATTGAAAGATCCTTTAAAGTCTTACTGGAAAGGACTTTATTTCGTCTTCCTTACCAATACTTTTTGTTGTTGTTAATACATGTTATTGAAATTAAATTTATTCACAGTGAAATACACAAAAGTTAAGTGAGATGGGTTAATGCTTTTTTTTTTTTTTTTCAGTGTTCCCTCACTTCCCCTTCCACCCCTGGAAACCAACAAATTTTCCTTTCATATATAAATCTTTCCTTCACTTTTTACAATAATAAGTTAATGCTATATTTGTCCTTCTGTGATTGACTTATTTCACTCAGCATAATGTCCTCCAATCCCATCCAAATTATGCATTGTTTTCCAGATTCTACATTATTCTTTAGTGTTGCATGATATCTCATTGTGTGTAGGTACCATAGTTTGGTTATCCATTCTTCTGTTGATGGGCACCTAGGTTGTTTCCATCTTTTTGCTATTGTAAATATTGCTGTGACAAAAATGAGTGTGCATATATTTGCTCTTGTCCAGGCTTTCACTTCTTTAGGATATATATCTAGTAATGGAATTACTGGATCAAACGGTATTTTTAATTGCCACTTTTTAAGTAACCGGCATAATGCTTTCCACAGTGGTTTTATCATTTGAGAGTCCTACCAGCAGTGTGTGAGAGTTCCAATCACTCCACATTCTCACCAGTATTTGTTATTTTCTGTGTTGTTGAACTTTGCCATTAGTGCTGGGGTGAGATTGTATCTCATTGTTGTTTTGATTTGCATCTCTTTGATGGCTAATGATTGTGAGCATTTCTTCATGTATTTGCTGGGAATCTGAATATCCCTTTTGGTGAAGTTTTTATTCATGTCTTCTGCCCATTTTTTAATTAGGTTGTTAATCATTTTGTTGTTGAGGTATTGGAGTTTTCTATAAATTTTTGACATATGTTCTTTGTCAGATATGTTGTGGCCAAATGTTTTTTCCCAATCTGTAGGTTCTCCTTTTACTCTTGGAGAATTTTTCTGCAGAACATAAAAGTTTAATTTTTAGAAGGATGCAATCATCTGGTTTCTCTTCTGCTGTTTGTGCATTTTGGGTTATGCTTTACAGTCTATGCATGCTATAAATTACGACCTCTAAATTTGCCCCTATTTTTAACTTGAGGAAATTTATAGTTTTAGGTTTCACATTTAAGTCTTTGATCCACCTGTATATGGTATGAAGTACAGATCTTGTTTTATTTTTCTGTAAATAGATATCCAGTTTGGCCAGCACCATTTGTTAAAGAGACCACTTCTTCCCCATTTAATGGATTTGGGCCCTTTGCCAAAAATCAGCTGACCATAGTTTGATGGATTTATGCTTCTTAATTCTATTCCACTGGCCTGTGTCTGTCATTGTACCAGACTGTTTTGACTACTATGACCATATAGTAGGTTTTGAGATCTGGGAGTGTGAGACCTCTTACTTTATTCTCCTTCAATAGTGCTTTGCTCATCTGAGGTCTCTTCCCTTTCCATGAAAAATTAGTATTTTTTTTTTCCATATTCCTAAAGAATGTTCATGGGATCTGCATTGGGATTGCATTGAATGCACAGACTACTTTAGGTAGTATTGACATTTTCACAATATTCAATGTTCCTATCCATGAGCCTGGTATGTTCTTCCATTCATGTAGATCTTGGAGTAGTAATTTGTAGTTTTATTTGTATGGGTCTTTTGTGTCCCTGGTGAGATTTATTCCCAAGTATTTAATTTTCTTGATAGCTATTTTAAATCTTACCAATCCTTTCAGTACCAAAGTAGTAGGAATAAATTCCTATGTTCACCTTTCACAGCTTAAAAATGGTTGTTAAGAACTATTTATGCTTTGAATGTGTGAGCCTACCATTGACCTGGAAGCCATACTTCATCATCCTGCTGACCAGAAGCAGATGACCTCATGGGTAGAGAGCTCATACCAAAATCCCTAAAGCAAGACTTCATCCACTGTGGCAAAATCCTTGGATTTTGTTTTTCGATAATTGTATCATTTACTATTCTGGATACTATTGATCTTGTCCCTTTCATTAACATCTTATTCTTTTCTTGTACTCCCAACCTCTTGCTTTTAATACTAGCTTTTAAGGTTACTTCATGCTATGCACAGATTATTGTTGTATCTCTTTGTTTTTAATATTGTAACAGTTATTTTGTTTTTTATTTTGTTCATTTTCATATCTTCCCTTTTGCCAATACTAGAAGCATTTTATTTTGTCATAACTTTAATTTATATGCTTTTTGCCCTCATATACTACTTGTGGGTAGTCTCTCTACCTTATGACGTTCTCCCTAAAATATCATTTCCTCATGCTCATAATCCCCGTTAAAACCCTTTTGTTAGATTAACACAGTATGTAGCTTGTGAAGCCAATCTCATTGAATGTTGGATTTGCTATTCCTTACAAAAATTGTGCATGAGAATTCAAATCCATTGGCAACGCCAATACTAGATTACAATCTTATGTCCCCTGGCACTATTGCATCTAATTCCACTGTTAAAAGAGCCATTCATGTTAGACTATGCCATCCAACTGATTTTCCAATTATCTTTCAGTATCCTGTTTTTCTCTCTCTTACATTTGGACACTCTCTAATGTTACCTTTGGCTAAGGATATACTATTTTTTTGCCAATAACCAATATTACATGATCTTAGTGGACTTTTGCAGTACTAACAGTCAAAACACACAAGTTTTCTCCTATATTAAGGAAGAATCAGAATTAGGATTCTTGTCCACCTCTAATGACTACTCTGTTGAAAAATGTCTGGAGGAAGCAAACCAGACTATCCATTTTTCCAATATTCAAACAGGAACAGAAACAGTCTGTACACTCTATGGATACATATTTTAAGTAACAGTTTAGCCTATTGTTCTGGTTACCTAGTGCTACTCTGACAAGAATATACCACAAATGGGATGGCCTTAACACAGGAGTTTATTCTTACAATTTGGAGGCTCTAAGTCCAAGTTCAAAGTGCCAGGATCTACAGGCTGGATGAAAGCCCCTCAGCCTTGGGCTTCAGCTCTGCCTCCAGCTCCTGGCCCACTGAAGCTAGAGGCTTTTCTTCACTCAGATAGCTGCTGGCTGCTGAGACTGCCAAACCCAAGGCTGACAATATACCAAACCACACAGCATGTCATTAATTCAAGTCCATTGTAAATCCCAAGGTTAGCAGAGCATGGCAGGCTGTTGAACAATGACATGGTTACATGAAGGGTCCAAGAGTGCCATAAGCTAGAGACCATTCCCAAAGCTGCTTCTTATATATGGAAAGCAGACCACATACCAAAAGCAGCTACTCGACTGCTGGGGTGAGATGATATTGTTGGGATGAGATAATATATCATTGTTGTTTTGACATTCATCTTTCTAATGGGTAATGATTGTGAGCAATTCCTCATAAGTTTGTGGGCCATCAGCATATCATCTTTAGTGAAGTGTCTGTTCATGTCCCTGCCCCATATTTGAATTGGGTTTTTTGTCTTTTAGGGTTTGAGGTATTGAAGTGTTCTGTAGATTTTGGAGATGTTGAAGTTTTCTATAGATTTTGGATATTAAATCCTTTAACAGATATGTCATAGGCAAATATTTTCTCCCAATCTGTATGTTCCCTTTTTACACTTTTGATGAAGTCTTTCAATGTGCATAATAATTTAATTATTAAAAGATCTCAGTCATCGAGCTTCTCTTCCATCTCCTGTGCATCTGGGGTTATGCTTGATCTTCACAGCTATTAAGCAATTCTAGCTCTGGTAGCATAGTGCCTAAGGCACTTGACTGCTAATCAGGAGGCTGGTGGTTCAAACCCACCAGCCACTCCTCAGAAGGAAGGTTGGGCAATCCTACTTCCGTAGTGGTAACTGCCTCGGAAACCCAAGGAGGGGTCGCTAGGAGTCGGGGGCCGACTCTATGGCAAATAACAACAACAACAAGCAAAAGCCCCACTTGAGAGGTCCTGCATTTCCAGTCAAAATAGGGTAAACTAAAGTTTCTAATTTACCCTGTAAAAAATGTATTTGCAGCTGTTCTGGTTTGGACTGCTTGGTTTTACTTCTGTTTTCCACATAACTCCCAGTTTAAATCTCATTGACCTTTAATAAACCTCTTTATTTTCACTTTTAATAAAGTATGAGTTTTTCTTCTTTAACTATATACGTACCATGTGGATATCCATTTGAGGATGTCCATATATTGCGATGAACAAGAATGTGCAAATTCTTGTCCTGGCTCTCACTTCTTTAGGATATATACCTAGAAACAGAATGCCTGGGTCAAATGGTATTTCTAATTCTAATTATTTTAAGGAATTGCCATACTGCTTTCCACAGTGATTGTGTTGTTTGACAGTCTCACTAGAAGTGTATGAGAGTCCCAGTCTCTCTGCATCCTCACCAGCATTTGTTATTTTCTGTCTTGTTGAACTTTGCTACTGGTGCTGGTGCAAGATGGTATCTCATTGTTGTTCTGATTTGTATCTCTTTAATAGCTAATGATTGTGAATATTTCTTCATGTTTGTTGGTCACCTGAGTATCCTATTTGGTGAAGTGTCTATTCATGTCTTCTGCCCACTTTTTATTTGAAGTATTTGTTTTGTTGAGGTGTTGGAGTTATCCATACATTTTAAAGATTAGTCCCTTGTCAGATATCACATTGCCATTTTTTTTTTTTTCCCCCCAATCTGTAGGTTCTCTGTTTATTTTTTTGGAGATTTCTTTGGAAGCACATAAAAATTTAATTTTTAGAAGGCCCCATACATCTAGTTTATTTTCTGCTGTTTGTGCATTTTGGGTTATGCTTGATAGTCTATTTATGTCATATATTAGAGCTCTTAAATTTGCCCCTAGTTTTTTCTTGAGGAACTTTATAGTTTTAGGTTTCAAACTTAGGTATTTGATAAATCTGGAGTTAGTTTTTGTGTATGGTGGGAGGTAGGGATCTTGTTTCATTTTTCTGCAAATGGATCTCCAGTTCTCCCAGCAGTATTTATTAAACAATCATTCTCTTCCCCCATTTAATCAATTTCAGCCCTTTGTCAAATATTAGCTGACCATAGGTCAATAGATCTATTTCTGGGTTCTCAATTCTATTCCCTTGATCTATGTGTCTGTCATTGTACCAATTACAGACAATTGTCACTACTGTGGCTATATAGTAGTTTTGAGATCCAGGAGTGCAAGACCTCCTACTTTGTTCTTCTTCAATCATGCTTTGCTTATCCAAGGTCTCTTTTCTTTCCATATAAAATTAGTGATTGGTTTTTCCACATTCTTAAAGAATGTCAGTAGGGTCTGGATTGGGATTGCATTGAATGCATAGATTATTTTGGGGAGAATTGACATTTTTGTAATGCTCAATCTTCCTATCCATGAGCATGGTATGTTCTTCCATTTATGTGGATCTCTTCTGGTTTCTTAAGTAGTCTTTTGTAGTTTTTCATGTACAGGTGATTTGTGTCCCGGGTAAGAATTATTCCCAAGTACTTTAATTTTTTTGGATTATTATTATTTTAACTGATTCTCTTTGGTTTTCTATGTATAGGATGATATTATCAACAAATAGGAATAGTTAGACTTCTTCCTTACTAATTTGCATGCCCTTGATTTCCTTTTCTTGCCATATTGCCCTGGTTAGGATTTCCAGTACAATGTTGAGTAGAAGTGGTGATAGAGGTCATCCTTGCCTGGTTCCTGTTCATAAGTGGAATGCTTTCAATCTCTTTCAATTGAGAATAATGTTGGTGGTTGGTTTTTCAAATATCTCCTTTATTATGTTGAGGAATGTCCCTTCTATTCTTATTTTGCTGAGAGTTTTTGTCAGGAATCAATGTTGGATTTTATCAAATCTCTTTTCTGCATCAATTGATATGATCATGTGGTTCTTTCCCTCTGTGTTATTTCTGTGATGACATTCATAATTTTTCTAATGTTGAACCATCCTTGCATACCTGGTATGAACCCCACTTGGTTATATTGGATTATTGTTTGGATATGTTGTTGGAGATTTTAAATTTATTAAGGTTTGCTTTATGGCCAAACATATGGTCTATCATGGAGAATGTTCCATGTGCACTGGAAAAGTATGTATATGGTATTATTGTTGGGTGAAGTGCTCTGTAGATGTCTATCAGGTCAAGTTTGTGTATTGTTTAGTTCTTTTTTGTCTTTGTTGAGTTTCTCTCCAGATGTTTTATCTTTCATTGAAAATGATATATTAAAGTCTCTTACTATGACTGTGGAGTCATTTTTTTGT
>NW_006922026.1:1240076-1242644 GCF_000298275.1 Orycteropus afer afer | reverse complement strand
CGAGTATAGCAGGGATTGTGGGGCTGGTGCGGGATCGGGCAGTGTTTCGTTCTGCTGTGCATGGGGTCGCTATGAGTCGGAAATGACTCGACGGCACTTAACAACAACAACAACCCCAAGTTTAGAATAGTCATTCTATCTCGCAGCTCTCTTGACTTCCTCATCATTTAGAAGTTCTGTAACTATACAATTTTTTTTTTCCCTTTTCTTGGTTTGTAGTTGCCAAAGGACCAAGGAGACTCCATCTTCTGACTTCCTGTAACCCACAGGAGGAAGACAGAATCATCATCCATAGCCCAAGGGCCTATTCCTGTGAGGCTGCACATCTTGCCTCCCTCCATCTCTTTCACCAGCCCTGAAACCAACTCTTCCTCCTGCAGCACCCATCACCTCTCTGCTGGGTTTGATAATTCACTGCAATGGCCACACAGAATTCACAAATGATCGGGTTTATTAGGGAAACACCAGGCTACAAATCAATTTCAGGAACAATCCTCAGTCTCTCTCAGCCTGCTGTCTCTCAGCCAACAGTCTCTTTCAGTCTCTCTCCCAGGAACATGTGTCTCTCGGTGTCTCTTTCTCAGCAGTGCATGTCTCTTAGTATCTCTTTCACAGCAGCACATGTCTCTCAGGAGTGCGCTTATCTCAGGAGCACACCTTTCTAAGCCGCACTCAGAGATACTTCTATTTCTAGAAGGGCTCCTTTTTGAGCCTGGCAGAGTGGCCAGACTAACCAATCACAATATCAGAATTCTACGCACCTGAGAGAGCAAGCAAACTTCCCAGAAAATTACTCGGTGCTGCACTCAACAGAAATAACCCAGATGGGTAACTTTAACAATGAGAAGCTACTCAGTTGCTTATGGCAAATTCCACCATGGAATTGACAAAGACTTATGGCTAGAAAAGCCATACCAGGTAATTTATTAGACCACAGTAGTTGACCTCAATTTCCAGTTAATATCTCTGGTTCCTTGTTTACAATCTTGTAAGCTTATTTTACTTTGGATACTTGCATAATTGGATTGGTTTCTGGGTTATGTCCTGTGTTTTAATGGTCAGTTGTTGTTTGCTATTATTGGTTCTCTGTTCAAAGGTTTCCCTTCAGTAAGTCTTGTAAAGTTGGTCTGTTTTTAACAAATTCTCTTAATTTCAGTTTATCTAGGGATCTCCTAATTTCACCATCACATACAAGGGACAATTTTACTGGGTTTATAATTCTTGGTTGGAAATTTTCCTCTTTTAGGATTTTATATATTCCATCCTAGTACCTTCTTGCCTGCATGACTTCTGCTGAAAGATCAGAGCTTAATCTTATTTGTTGCATTTTGCAGGTAATTTTTCATTTTTCCTATACTGCTTTCAGGATTCTTTCTTTGTCTTTGGTTTTAGTGAGTTTGTTGATAATGTGTCTTGGTGATTTTCTTTTGGGGTCTATCCTGTTTGGGGTTCATTGGACTTCCTGAATGGATATATTTTCTTCTTTCATCATATCAGGTCAGGGAATTTCTCTTCCAAAAAATCTTGGACAATGTTCTCAGTGGTTTTCTTTTTCTCTTCCCTTTCTGGAATTCTGATTACATGTAAATTATTCCTTTTGAGGGTATCCCACATGAACCTTAGACTTGCTTCATTTTGTTTTGATCTTTCTTCTGATTGATCCCTTTCCAAAGAAGTATTCAGGTATTTGTCTTCAATCTCATTAATTCTGTCTTGTGTTGATTCAATTCTACTCCTTTTTCATTTTAATTTGTTATCTATTTCTGACAATTTAGTATTAATCTTCTGGATTTCTATCGGTAGATTTTGTATTATTTCTAATTTTTCATTTATTTTGTCATTTCATTCTTGTTTTGTCTTCTGAAATTTTTCTAGGGTTTTGTTTGTGTTTACCTTAATATTGTCAGTTCTTTCCACAATATATCTCTCAATCCTTTGAAGGACCTACATATAATTTTTTTGAATTATTTATCAGAGAGTCCCAATGCTGCTTCATCCTCAGGATTGTGTTCTGGGTCTGTATCCTGGGCCCTTGTTTCTGTTGCTTTGTCTTGCTTCTTTGTGTGGACTATGATGTGCTATTTTCTTCAAGATATTATGCCTTTGTTGTATTTATATTTAATTTGTGATTATATATTGGAGTGATTTGCCCAAGATTTTCGTTTTCTGGTTTTGATTTTTTGGGATGTGTCTGAGTAAGCAGTGCATAGTGCTCCTCTATTTGCTTGTTGGAAGCATTTATACACTCACCACCTGTCTCCTAGTGGGTGTGATAGTGAATTAGATGGCTGCACAGGTCTCTGTTAACTGTTTGTGAAGACCGGTTAAGTGTGAGTCAGACTGTTATTGGAATATCATTGGTCAGTTGGTGCAGAAAGAAGTAATGACTCTCATTCAGTAAGTGGAGCTGCAGAAGGTGCAAGTGTGGTTGAGTCATATGGGCACGGTTGCTGTCTCCCACTCAGTTAGACAAAAACAACAATCAAAAAACCATTTAAAAAAGTAAAAGCAAGAGGATATACTGCATAAACACACACTGAGTAATCACAAAAAAAGAGAGAAAAAAAA
>NW_006922026.1:1238124-1239777 GCF_000298275.1 Orycteropus afer afer | reverse complement strand
AAAAAAAAAAAAAAGGAAAAGGAAAAGGAAAAACATCTGAGCAGGGAGGGGCAGGGCACCAGGCTCAGTCAGGACACAGATGAGGATGGAATTTCTGCTGGCCCAGAAGGAGGGTGGGAGTGAGGGATGGCCGCACATATGTTTACCAAGAAGGTGTGGGGTATAAGAGTAACAAGGGGAATACTTCACCCTTCCAGTCACTGACATCCAGAAAGTCCTTGTGGTCTCCGGCAAGTGGAGCCTGTTCTTAGGTCCCTGGAATCTGAAAGAACTATGTTGCTTTAAATATCCAAAATGGTCAAAACACTTGTAAAGGTTCAAAATGGCTGCATCCTCCAGAAAACCAAAAGTCCACAGCTCAGCCCATCTCCCTCTTTGTTGCTTCCCCTTTTATTCACCAGCTACCAGTGCAGTCCTCTGTGCAGCCCCTGGGCAACAGGCCAATTATTAGATAAATTCTTCGGTACAAACACCCACTTCGCAATATCTAAGCTGTCCATGACATCAGGATTACTTACGGGCTGTAGCTGCATATGTCTCCTTGTTCAGTGTTTTCATGCAGGTTTTTCTACTAGTTGGAGTTTAGTCCACTTTTGTATCCTTCCTTTCATAGCTCAGGATTCCTGGATTATGTTCTTTATCTTTTTTAATTTGTTTCCCTTTTCTTTGTTGAAGAGGGTCTGTGTAGTTTTTCTCTCTATTCCCTTATCTCACCGGAACCTGCCCCTCTTTCTTCTTTGTCTATTATAACTGTCCTTCCATTCACGTCAAAATAGTTTTTTCAGTTAATTTTATTTTAATATTTCCATTTCCTGAGTTATTCTCATTATACACTGTTGTTTGTCTTTTTCTCATTTTCTTTTTGTGCCATTCAATACAAACTTATCATACTGGAAGCTACAAAAAGTCCCTTTTATTAGCATTTTTTTATTGACAAAGTATTATTTTCTCTAGTACTATTAAGAGCTCTGATAGCATAGTGCTTAAGGCACTTGACGGCTAACCAGAAGGCTGGTGGTTCAAACCCACCAGCCATTTCTTGGAAGGAAGTTTGGGCAATCTATTTCCATAGTAATATACCCAAGGAGGGGTCACTATGAGTCGAGTCCAACACCACAGCACATAACAACAACAACAATTACTCTAAGACCACCAGAAACAAGCTTATAGTCTGCCAAAATAAATTTTATTCACCTATTTCAGTGAAGGAAACTGAATACCAGAGAAAATGAATGACATCTCACAAAAAAAAAAAATAAATAAAATTGTTATAGGTTTTGGGGAAAGGATGAAATTTAGGTAAAATTTGAATGAAACAGGCTGACAGCAAAGAAGGACTATGTGTAAAGATGTCAACATCAAGTCTGAACTATAACAAGAATTCAAGTTCTATTTACTTGGAAACTACAAAGTTAAATTAGATGTGGAACTTGATGTTCAACAAATCCTTATCTGAAATTGTGCACCTGGGTTGCAGATTGAGATGTTTCTCTGTGTCAAGGTGTCTTAGATCCTCCAAGTAAGATGAAATTATACCTTTCTGATATAAGTTCAAATAACAAACTTTCTGGTAGTAAATGACTATAGAGGCAAATATTGTCAGTGAGAAAGCAAGCAGTAGTCCCTCAAAGAAGGTGATTTTTATGAATTTAA
>NW_006922026.1:1236888-1237957 GCF_000298275.1 Orycteropus afer afer | reverse complement strand
AAAGAAAGAAAGAAAGAAAAAGAACCTCACTGCCACTGAGTAGGATCCTACTCATAGTGACCCCTCCTTGGGTTTCCGAGGTAGTATCACTACAGAAGTAGATTGCCCAACTTTCCTTCTGAGCCATGGCTGATGGGTTTGAAGTCCCAGGCTTCTGGTTAGCAGCCACATGCCTTAAACACTAAGCCAATACGGCTCCCAAATATCACAATTTTAGTCATTATGCCTCCTGACATTTATTTATTTTTAAGATAGCTTTTCTTAGGATATAAATAATACTACATCTTCAATGTTTTCAAAATTTTTATCAAACCTACAGAATCATAGTCATCTGGAAATACAAACAAAATAGAACTGATTCTGATAATAAATGACCAGATTTAAGACTACTTATTTTTGCTGTTCTTCTTTTGTTTTTAATTTCAGTATTTCTAGGTTAATATTCTGAACATCCTGACAAAAAGGGATAAGCCATATATATGAACAATTTAATATAAAACCTCAGCTTGATTTATTTCACTGATATGATGTGCTAGCAAGATCAAGGTATCTAGGCAGTCCATCCGCATTAAACAATGTAAAGGTGTCACTTTAGTTTCAATTTTATATTATCACTCAAGTCCATTCTATGTAATAGAAACAAAATGAAATACAATGTTGGGAAATAGAATCAAAAGTGAAAATGAATCTATACTATACGGAATATCTGTACAGCAAGAGTGTGGCAGTGCTAGTTATGCACTAATCTTAACGGCTTTTGAGAAGAAAATTGGAGATTTCAAGTAATAATTTCAACTCCTCAAAAAAGAAACTTTTCATTATGTTTCTATTCAGTAAAAAGCTACATATTTTGCTCATATTAATGATGTAGCTCACAGAAATTCATGTAATAATACATGTGTGTATTTCTGTAATTAAGAACATGAATTCACATAGTTAATTTCTTTTTACAGAATTTCATTAGGATTTCTGTCAAATAAAAGTGCCCTGATGGCATACTGGTTAAAGTGATTGGCTGCTAACTCAAAGATTGGTGATTGGAATCCATCAGCTTCTCTGAAAGAAAAAG
>NW_006922026.1:1229493-1235668 GCF_000298275.1 Orycteropus afer afer | reverse complement strand
AGTAACTCAAATTCTTGGCCCTAAGAATAACTGGAGGCCATAGTCTTGGATGTTCCACCAGACTCTATCTGACCAGTAATTCTGGTCATGTTTGTGCTTTTGAATTTTGTTCCACATTTTTCCTCCCATTCTATCCAGAATCTCTAGGTAGAGATTGGCATTGGCATTTTTTGAGTGGTTGGCACTGGTAGCCAAGCACCATCTAGTTCTGATCTGGGAGTTCACCATATCCTTGGATTAATTGTTTCCAAATGCCTTTGATTTTCTTCACTCTGCTTTGCTTTGGATGAGAGGAGACTAATAGTTGCATCTTAAATAGCTGCTCAAAAGCTTTTAAGCAACCCCTGTTGCTACTGAGCAAAGTAGGTTGAACAAGATTTTTACGTACTATGTTGTGCCAATTGAGATTGGTGTCCCCTGAGTCTATGGTCCTGAGTCAGCAGGCCTGGTAATTTTCTCACAAGGTGTATGGTTTTCTCTGAAAGATTACTCCAAGTCTGTCTTCTGTTGCTCTTGTAATGTGTGCGGCTACTTTTGTAACACAAGTGCATATGTAAGATTATCCTCAGCTAAATATATCCTTGGTCTAGGCTATATTGCTGTTTACCAACCCCCTACCTGATCTTCTCACTTGTCTATGCATTTATCTGTAGCCTGGTGTTTAGTGCTAGTGGAAATGCAGTATTGTGTGTATACTAGTATTTGCCTGTGTTGTCTGTATCTTATGTACAAGTTTCAGTGTCTTTCCTTTTCCCAAAGTTATCATGCTGGCCATAGACATTTTCCATACCATCCCTCCCCTCACCCAAATAAACATGAGACTGACAACTAGTTTGAAATTTCCCCTTCCCTTCCCTCCCATTCCCGGTGAGCTACAAAGTGAGTTTCCTTCCTTAAGGAAACTTTTCCTTGATTTTTACAGTAATGGTGTCATACAATATTTATCCTTCTGCAATTGACTTATTTCACTCAGCACAATGTCCTCCAAATTCATCCACGTAGTGAGATGATTCATGTATTCATTATTCTTTAATGGAGTATAGTATTCTATTGTGTGAATATACCATGGTTTGGTTATTCATTCATCTGTTGATGGGCATTGAGGTTTTTTCCATCTCTTTGCTATAGTAAATTGTGCTGTGATGAACATGGGTATGCATAGGTCTGTTTGTGTCTAGTCTCTCAACCATTAAATGGGGGAGAGATACCCTCTTTAACAAATGGTGCTGGTAAAATTGTATAACTACTTGCAGAAAAATGAAACAAGACCCATACCTCACTCCATATACACAAACAAACACAAGTTGGATCAAAGACTTAAATGTAAAACTCAAAACTATAAAGTTTATAACAGATAAAATAGGAACAAATCTAGGGGCCCTAATTGATGGCATAAAAAGACTGTGAAGTATAACCTAAAATGCACAGGCAGTGAATGAGCTAGATGACTGGGCCCTTTAAAAATTAAATTGTTATGCACATTGAAAGACTTCTCCAAAAGGGTAAAAAGAGAACCCACAGATTGGGTCTATGTCTATGACAGATATGTCTATGACATATCTGACGAACGGAGCTCTGGTGGTGTAATGCCTAAGGAATTTGGTTGCTAACCAGAAGGTTGGCAGTTCAAACCCATCATCAACTCTGCAAAACGAAGACTGGGCAATCTACTTCTGTAAAGATTTACCACCTTGGAAACCCAAAGGAAGTCACTATGAGGTGGAATTGACTTGATGGCAATGAGTTTGGTTTTTCATTTTTGGTATATCTGATAAAGTAGTGATTTCCAAAATTTAAAGAAAACTTTAACACCTCAACACCAAAAAGACAAACAATCCAATTCAAAAATGGGCAAGAGACATGAATAGACACTTCACTAAAGATGATATATTGGCCAAACATATGAGGAAATGCTCTCAATCATTAGCCATTAAAAAGAAACAAATCAAACACACTGCTGTCAAGTCACATCTGACTCATAGCACCTCTCCTCTGGTTTCTGAGATGGTATCACTACAGAAATAGATTGCCCAACCTTCCTTCCAAGGAGTGGCTGGTGGGTTTGAACCACCAGCTTTCTGGTTATCACTCAAATGCCTTAGGCACTACACCACCAGAGAAATGCAAATCAAAACAACATTGAAATATCATCTCACCTCAGCAATAATAGCAAAGTTCAACAAGACAGAAAATAACAAATGCTGGTGAGGATGCAGAGATATTGGAACCCTGATACACTGCTGATGGAACTGCAAAATGGTACAACCACTGTGGAAAATGGTATGACATTTCCTTAAAAAAAATGGAAATAGAAATACCATTTGATCCAGAAATTCCATCACTAGGAATATATCCCAATAATGCTATTTAAATCTGTAGTCCCTCACCATGGTCTATTGTCACAACCACAATCACATTATGTTTGTCATCTTTCTTTATTCTCCTTTAATTTGAGATATTTCCTGAATATTCATTGCCTTTCGCGACCTTGATATTTTTAAAGTGTACAGAATATTTATTTAGTAGAATGTCAAATTTGAGTTAGGATAGTCTTTCCTAATGATTGAATTCAAGCTATTTTTTTTTTGTCAAAAATATCACAGAAGTGATGACGTGTCTTTCTATGTGCATCATGTCAGAAGTAAGTTGATGCCTTTTACATATTTGGTAAGGTTAACTTTGACCACTTGGTTTGGGATGATGGCAAGCTTTTTACACTCTGATGTTGCTATTTTTCACATTATAATTCAACAGGGAAATTATGAGAGATACACTGAAACTATACAATTATTCTACTGTCCATTAAACTTTCACTGGCTAATTTTAGCATATTTAAATGAGTCTTGCCTAAAACAAATATTACTACTATGTTTAAAAAATATTGGTCTGCTGATTCTATTATTTCTTCTAGTGTATGCATTCAATTTGTGATGCTGCCAAAGAATATTGAAAATACCATAGACCTAATCTGTGGGTTCTCTTTTTACCCTTTTGGAGAAGTCTTTCAATGTGCATAAGAATTTAATTTTTAAAAGGGCCCAGTCATCTAGCTCATTCACTGCCTGTGCATTTTAGGTTATACTTCACAGTCTTTTTATGCCATCAATTAGGGCCCCTAGATTTGTTCCTATTTTATGCATTCAATTTGTGATGTTGCCAAAGAATATTGAAAATACCATGGACTGCCAGAAGAATGAACAAATCTGTCCTGGAAAAAGTACAGCCAGAATGTTCTTTAGACGTGAGAATGGCCAGATTTTGTCTCACCTACTTTGGTCATGTTATCGGAGGGGACCAGTCCCTGGAGAAGGATATCATGCCTAATAAAGCAAAGGATCAGCCAGAAAGGGTAGAACTCTCAGTAAGATGGATTGACATAGTGCCTGCAACAAAGGTGCAGGTATAGCAAGGATTCTGAGGATGGCACAGGACTGGGCAGTGTTTTGTTCTGTTGTAAACAGGGCTGCTGTGAGTCAGGGCCAACTTGATGACACCGAATAACAGAAACATTCTTTCTTCTGTATTTCTGAGTTTCTGTCTTAAATTAAGGATTGGGAGAACACAGAGAGAGAGAGAATTTTTCCTTCCTAACATTTTATTAATTAATTTATTTATATCATGATGGATGCAGGAATACCATGAGTGATCTCCTGTTATTATCATTGTTCATTTTGGAATTTTAATTATCTCATATTTGGCCAGTGTATGTACTTTCAAGCTGGCTTCTTTGACCATTTGACATGAAGCCTTTACACTTTGAGCACTTCCTATTTTTCTAGTACAAAAAATATTCCAAACCTATTTCAGAATTTTCTTGCCTTAGTTTTGGAATTATTGGAATTATTCCTAGAAGCCATGGAGAAAAATGTCATTTAGTTGTACTGATGACCATTTTATTTCGCTCCTATACATATTTGTATACATATGCACATTATATAAATATTTATATCTATTAATCTAGATATTCTTCATTCTCTCATCATTTCTCTCTCCTTATCTCTCTCTCCTTCAATCATCTGTCATGTATATATTTATGCATCTATCGTTCTCTCTATCATCTACCATAAGTTCATGTGCATTCCTCCAGTTTCAATACTTTGCTGTAGAGGATGTTCTTCCTTTCTACTAATATTACCAGATTCCTTCTGCAATAGTGAGAAACCTAACACCAATTCACTTCAAAATATCTACTAGTTTACTCACTCATTGTAGAAATATGCTTAAGTATATTATTTGGAGAAAAGAATGATATAGAATAAAATTCAATATTATGTTACAGTTCTTTTTATTATAAACTTAAGGTATATAGTGTGTTCAATTTTATTTGGTGTAATCTCCCCCACCCCATATTCCAATTCTGTGTGAATACATAAGCTTGAAGTAAAGATAAATTCAATTGTTTTTACTTATATTTTATTGTTCATCTTGTTTCCATACTTTTTAAAAAATATTTTATCTTTTCATGTTAAATATAAACATGCTTCTTAAAATTAACACTAAACAAAATTCACTTTATTCACTGCCAGTTCTTCCATTCAATTTCTTCATATTCTGTTGGTGATCGTTCTCATTATTTTCTGAATTACTAGTCTGATTTTTTTTTTTTTACAAAATATAAATATATACATAAGACTTTGTGTTATTTCCTTATCCAAACTGTTTATATAATATATCTATATTCTCACCTTTTTTATTTAAAATATATTGCAGATATAACTTCATATTAGTTTATAAACTCTTATTATTAATTTATAACTATAATGTGTTTTGTTGTCTGCATGTAGCATAGTTTATTCAATCACTTCATCATTCTTGGAAAAACAGGTTGTTTATAATATTTTAGCTACAAATAATGCTCCAGCGAGTAATCTTTGCATATTAGATATTTTTTTTTTTTGTTTTATTGAATTGGTTCTTCAGAGCAATGTCCTAGAAATGAGGTTCTAGAGAATAGTAAACATGTATTTTTGTTAAATATAAAGACATTCGTCTTAATATGTGTTGTATTAATCAATAATCACAAAGTAAGAAGTGAAACTTTTAATTATTAATTAACATAAAAGGTCAAAATTGTTATATCAGTATAGATTTAAATTGTATTTCATTTAGCCTTTTATGAATTGCATCTTCATATATTTGCTTACTTATTTCATATTTTTGGTTGCTTTTCATTAATGCTAAGAGTTCTTTATATACTTGCCTACTTTAATGATAAATGTGATCTGTATCTAAATTATACTTAGAAAATGCTGCTTCTGTTTTGTTAGTTTTCTTCGTCTTTTAAAATTTTGCTTACTTTTTGACATATAAAAGAGCTTTATTTTTTAATATTGTCAAATGTAACCATTGTTTTATATTATATCTCCTGTATTTTTAGTTACCTTTTCATATTACAGAAGAATTGCCCTATTGCCTCATTTACTTCTAATATTTGGTTTTATTGTTTTTAACACTGACATCTCCAACAGATATGTATCCTTTTTTATTCCTGTTTTTGTTTTTCCTTTATAGTGTGTGTTATAGATCTAATTTTATCATTTTCTAGTTGATTATACAGTTACTTCAAAATCTTTTATTAAAAAGGCTAGGTTTTCTAGAGATTTGAACTGTCATATGAAAAATTTATCTTTATTGATATCTGTTTCTAGATTTCTAATTTAGTCAAGTAGCCAAACTTACTTTCCACACAACAGTACAAAAATTCAGAAAGTTTATAATAGTGCCTAAGGCATTTGACTGCTAACCAGAAGGCTGGTGGTTCAAACCCACCAGACACTCCTGGGAAGGAAGATTGGGTGATCTACTTCTATAGTGATACCACATTGGAAACCCAAGGAGGGGTCACTGTGAGTGGGATCTGATCTGACGGCAGTGAGATTATTCTTCATAGAGTTTCTGAAACATCTCCTAGACGTTTATGTATGTTTATTTTTTGAGGAAAATTTCATGTGAAAATTGCTATCTACATATTTTATCAATATTGTATTAAGTATGTAAATTATCATAGAAAGAACTGGCATCTTTAGAATAGTTAACAGTCCCATCCATTTATTGAAGTCTACTCATTTGTCTTTCGAGTGTGTTTTCATAGTTTTCTCCTACAGATTTTTCACATTTCTTTTAGTTTATTTCTAAGTATTTTGTTTTAAATGGCTATTTGTAAATTACAGTTTTA
>NW_006922026.1:1222355-1229304 GCF_000298275.1 Orycteropus afer afer | reverse complement strand
TCTTAAAGTTCTATTTAATTTTCTTGTCTAATTGTACTTCCGTAGTGATACTGCCTTGGAAACCCAAGGAGGGGTCGCCGTGAGTTGGGGCCGACTCGACGGCAAACAACAACAACAACAACTTATCAAATTGGTTTGTTCCCTGAGTTGGATAAAGAGCTGGTTCTCTATTCCAAGTATGCTATCATATTATCTGAAATAAGAAGTTCACTTATTCCTTTGATCTTCTTAAAGTTCTATTTAATTTTCTTGTCTAATTGTATAAACTAATACCTCTATTCAACACTAATTGTAGGGCACATAATGGGCATGCTATCCTTGCTACTAATCAGCAGAACTACCATTTCTTTCCCCTTCAATAAACATGTGTGTTTCTGCGCAAATGTATATATTCTATCTTATTAAGGGATATTACCACTCATCTGTCAGTTTGTCATATTGTGCTGATTAGTCTGTTGCTGTGAGGATAGAGGATATATAACTGCTATTTCAAAAACCAGCAGGGTCACACTTGGTGGACAGGGTTCCCCAGAGCTTCCAGACTAAGACAGATTGGGAAAAAGGATGGGGGTATCCACTTCTCAAATAATTGGCCTGTGAAAAATGTATGAATAGCAGTGAAATACTGTCTGACATATTACTGGAAAACTTTATGAATATCCTTGAAACATTTTCTTGTATAGTGTTAGAGGATGAGTCCCTCAGGTTCAGGGCACTCCAAATATCACTGGGCAAGAGCTGCCTCTTTAATGAAGAGTTGACCTTAATGATGTGGATTGAGTAAAGCTTTTGGGGCCTCCATTTACTGATGGGGCATGACTCAAACTGGGAAGAAACAGCTGCAAACATATGTTAATAATTAGAATGTGGAATGTACAAAGTATGAAGGTAGGAAAATTGGAAGTTTTCAAAAATAAAATGGAATGCATAAATATCAATATCCTAGACATTCCTCAGCTGAAATGGGCTGGTTTTGGCCATTTTCAACCAGATCTGCTATGCTGGGAATGACAAATTGAAGAGGAAGGGAGTAGCATTCACATCACAAAGAATGTTTCAAGATCTGTCCTGAAGTACAATGAGCCAGTGATATGATAATATCCATACTCCTACAAGGAAGGCCAGTTAATACTTCTATTACTCAAACTTAGGCACCAACCACTAAAGCCAATGATGAAGAAATTGAAGATTTTTACCAACTTCTGCAGTCTGAAATTGATCAAATCTGCAATCAATATGTACTGATTACTACTGGTGATTGGAATGCAAAAGTTGAACACAAAGAATCACTGTTGTTTGTTGTTACGTGCCGTCGAGTCAGACCCAACTCATAGCAACCCCTCCTTGGGTTGCCGAAGTAGTATCACCATGGAAGTAGATTGCCCAACCTTCCTTCCTAGAAGTCGCTGGTGGGTTTGAACCACCAGCCTTCTGGTTAGCAATGAAGTGCCTTAGACACTATCACTAGTAGTTGGAAAATATGGCCTTGTTGATAGAAATTATGCTGGAAATCACATGATCAAATTTTGCAAGACTAATGACATATTCGGGAGCTCTGGTAGCATAATGGCTAAGACACTCGCCTGCTAACCAGACGGCTGGCGGTTCAAACCCACCAGCCACTCCTCGGAAGGAAGGTTGGGCAATCCTACTTCCGTAGTGATACTGCCTCGGAAACCCAAGGAGGGGTCGCTATGAGTCAGGTTTGACTCAACGGCAAACAACAACAACAACAACAACAATGACATATTCATTGCAAATACCTTTTTCAACAACATGAACAGTGGCTAAACACATGGCCCTCACCAGATGGAATACACAGGAATTAAAGCAAGTACCTATGTGGAAAGAAGTGACAGAGAAACTCATTATCTCCAGCCAAAACAAATCCAAGAGCTTAATGTGGAACAGAACATCAATTGTTCATATGCAAATTCAAGTTAAAGCTGAAGATAATAAAAGCAAGTCTATGAGAGCCAAAATATCACCTTGATTATATCCCTCTCGAGTTTACAGACCATTGAAGTCTAGATTTGATGCACTGAACACTAATGACAAAAAAACAGATAAAATGTAGGATGGTATCAAGGACATCATACAAGAAGAAACAAAAGATCATTAAAAAGACAGGAAAGGAAGAAGAGACCAAAATGAATGTCAGAATAGACTCTGAAACTTGCTTTTGAACAGAGAGTGGCTAAAACAAATGGGCGAAATGGCAGGATAAAATAGCTGAACAGAAACTTTCAAAGAGCAGTGTGAGAAGACAAAGTCAATTATTAAAATGAAATGTACAAAGACCTGGAGATAGAAAACCTAAACTGAAGAACATGCTGAAAGAAATGAAGTAAAAGTTCAAGCCTCAAGTTACAATACTGAAAGAATCTATGGGCAAAATATTGAATGATGCGGGAATCATCAAAAGAAGGTGGAAGAAATAGTCACTGTACAAAAAAAAAAAAAAAAATTAGTTAACGTTCAATTATTTCACACATGGCCCATGTCAGATGGAATACACAGGAATCAGATTGAATACCTATGTGGAAAGAAGTGAATGTGTCATATGATCAAGAACCAATAGTATTGAAGGAAGAAGTTAAAGCTGCACTGAAGGAATTAGCAAAAACAAGGCTCCAGGAATCAACAGAATACCCACTGAGCTATTTCAACCAATGGATGTCACTCTGGAGGCACTTACTTGGCTATGCCAAGTAATTTGGAAGACAGCTACCTGGCCAACTTCCTGGAACAGATATGGATGTATTTGTCCCTATGCCAAAGAAAGATGATCCGATAGAAATTGGAAATGATTGAACAATATCATCAAAATCACACACAAGTAAAATTTTGCTGAAGATAATTCAAAGATGGTTAAAGAAGTATGTTGTTGTTGTTGTTAGGTGCTGTCAAGTTATCTCTGACAAGAGTATATTGACACAGAATTTCCCGAAATGCAAGCTGGGGTCAGAGGAGGATGTGGAATAAGAGATAATTTCTGAAGTTAGCTGGATAGTGACTGAAAGCAGAGTATTGGAGAGTTGTTTACTTGTGTTTTATTGACTATGCAAGTGCAGTGGACTGTGCGGATCATAACAAATTATGGATAACATTACAAAGAATGGAAATTCCAGAACAATTAATTTTGGGGGAGAGGACTAAGAGGTTGTCATTCAAACACTAAGGAGATACTGCATGGTTTAAAATCAGGAAAGGTGTACATCAGTGTTGTATCCTTTCACCATGCTTATTCAGTCTGTACGCTGAGCAAATAATCCAATAATGTGAGGAATATGAATATGAAGAAGAACAGGGCGTCAGGATTGGAGGAAGGCTTATTATCTATCAGGGATATGCAGGTGATACAACCTTGCATTCTGAAATTGAAGATGACTTGAAGCACTTACTGATGAAGATTAAAGACTACAGTCTGTAATATGGATTATACCTCAACATAAACTAAAACTCTTCACAAATGTATCAATAAGCAGCATCACGCTAAATGGAGAGAAGAATGAAGTTGTCAAATATTTCACATTACTTGGATCCACAGTCAACACCCATGGAATCAGGAGTCAAGAAAATAGATGTCATATTGTACTGACAATATGCTGCAAAAGATCTCTTCAAAGTGCTGAAGAGCAAAGATATCTCTTTGAAGACTAAGATGCACCTAACTCAAGAAATGATAGCTTCAGTAATGTCATATGCATGTGAAAGCTAGACAATGAATAAGGAAGATCAAAGAAGAGTTGTTGCATTTGAGTTGTGGTTTTGGTGTAGAATTCTGTAAGGACTGTGGTCTGCCAGAAGAATGAACAAATTGTCCTGGAAAAAGGGCAGTCAGAATGCTTCTTGGAAGCAAGAATGACCACGTTGTCTTACCTATTTTCATCATGTTGCCAGATGGGAAGTGAAGAGTCAGTGAAAAGGGGGAAGCTCCTCAATTTGATGAATTGACACAGTGGCTGCAATAATGTGCTCAAGTATAGCAAGGATTATGAGGGTGGCAAGACATAGAGCAGTGTTTCATTCTGTTGTATATAGGGTTGCTATGAGTTGAAGCCAACTTGACAGCACCTGAGAACAACAATAACATTAAGGACTAATGTATTAATTAATCTTTACTGGAGGGTTTTTTTTGTTTGTTTGTTTTTTTTTTAAATCAAGAACATGTTAATAATTCTGTTGAACTGTTTTTTGCATCTTTGGAAATAATACAATAATACAAAATATATTTGTTTTTAGAACTATTATTATAATGTGTAATTGTAATGAAGGTGGTCTGGACACTGCAGATGGTTAACAGCTTCTCTACTAGCTGAAAGTTTGGTGGTTTGAATCCACTCAGAGGTGCTAGGAAGACAAGCCTGGTTGTCTGTTTCCAAAAGGTCACAGCCTTAAACCTCAATGGAACAGTTCTACTTTGCATGAGTCTGAATTGCATGAATTTGAATCTATTTGTCCACAATTAAGAATCAGAACAAGTGTGGTAGTTCAGTTTGTGTCAACTTGGCTGGGCCTGGTTGAGTGGCTAGGTAGCTGGTGGTAGTTATTCCCCATGGTGAGACTGGCAATCAACTCCATACTGGGATCTATCACAAGCAGCTGAGTAGCTGCTTTAGGGATGCAGTCTGCTTCCCATATATAAGCAGCAGCTTTGGGAATGGTCTCTATCTTATAGCATGCTTGAACCCTGCATGTAGCCAAGTCCTTCTTCAGCAGCCTGCCATGCTCTACCAATCTTGAGCTTTTTAATGGACTTTAATTAATGGCCTGCCATGTGGTTTGGTAATATCAGGACTGTGCCTTGTTACTTGTCGACCTTGGGTTTGTCAACCTCAGCAGCCCTCAGCTGAGTGAAGAAAACCTCCAGCTGCAGTGGGCCAGGAGCAGGAGGCAGAGCTGAAGCCCAAGGTTGAGGGACTTTCACCCAGCCCCTAGAGCCTAGCACTCTGAACTTGGGCTTAAAGCTTTCAAACTGTAAGAATAAACTACTGTTTGTTAAAGCCATCCCAATTGTGGTATTTTCTGTTAGAGTGGCACAGAGGTAACCGAAACAACAACAATAAGAATAGCATATTTATAATTCATTTGCTAATATTGAAACAATCTTGAATTTCTGGAAGATATCATTTGCTCATGGTAAAATATTTTCTTATAGTATTTAATTTTCTTTGATAATATTTTATGGATTGATTTTCTATTCTCTTAAATACTTTTGGATGAATGTTGAAGTAATTTGCTGACAGTGAGGTAAAACCTGGCTAGAGGGAAACAGACAGGAAAACGAGGCAAAACAAGAAGGCTTTGACCATCTGCTTCCTTCACTTCCTTTTCATCCACCTACTGATACAGCCTCAGAGGAAACAATCTGGCAGAGGAGAATTTCTACTTGCCCTCTCCCAGCTTTCTCTGCATTAGCATCACAGAGCAGAGCATGGAAGGGTACATTTGTACCTGAGAGACAACTCAAAGTCTGTGAGACATCGAGGGTAAAGACAGAGAAAATAGCATCATGGCATATGAAAATAAGCTTAATTATTAATAGAATTGCTAACAAAAATATTTTGTTCTACATTTGGTAATTATTTCTGGAGGCCTACTCTCTCGCTCTCTCTCTATATATATGTAATTTGCTTACTATTAAGTTTATTTGATTGAAAAATTCTTACTAGTACACAGATTTCTTCTCTGAAGTGTCAATGTGCCATGATCACAGTTAAAGAACCTCTGTACATGTATGAGCTAGAGAAAAATAAGGAGTAGAATTTATACTACTAGAGTGAAAAACCTGAGTTTTACAAAGTTTGGGAGCAATACTATTTTATTCATTGTTCATTACTTTCATTGACACTAAAACTGTAATTCAACTTACTGGATGGTGTTCATTTTGAGGTCCTCTCCCCTTTCACTGTATCTCAGAATATATTCCTATTATTTCACTATTATTATACTTAAATAATAAAAAAAAATACTCACTTAATGCATCCACAGTATTGTAAATTTCTTTCAAGAAGCAAAAGTAGAACTAGTCTGCTTTTAAGTATTGCAAATATACTATCTGTGTGCCATCTGATGTTACTATTTTGTACTAAAGTAACTTTCGTTTTAGTCTTTGTAAAATCAGCCTTCTATTTCCTTTATTGAAGGTCAAAATGTCCCCTTTTTCTCTGAATTTCTCAAATTTAAACAGCAGTTCAATTAATCATTTTCTGTGAGCACAGTAAAAATACTATGAAAAATATTCAAGCATTTTGCATTTAAGTATACTCTAACTGCAATTTAACATGTTTTAGACTGTTGCCACACTTAGCCTTTATAAAACAACCATTTAGATTGTCCTCATTACTCTATTATTTATTTTATAGTATCTTTAAGAATTATGCCTGTTTTTAAAGACAATAAAAAAAGATTTAAATTTCCCTCAAGATGTGCTCCCAAATTCTTTGTTCCTTAGTTATGATAGGCAGGAAGAATAATAGAATAGCCACATAAAGAAAAGAAATATGCACATCACATTTAAGGAAAAGATTCAAGATGGAATTCTCTGAGTTTAAATAATACATTTTTTAATTAATGAAGGTGTAACAATTTCTACTTTATAAACCAACTGCCATCAAGTCAAGCTGATGCATAGTGACCCCCATTGGATTTCCAAGGCTGTAAATCTTTATGGAAGTAAATTATTTCATCTGCTTCCTGCAAAGTAGCTGGTGGGTTTGAACCTCTGACCTAATGGTTAGCATCCAAATATCTTACACAGTATACCACCAGAGCTTCTTAACTACTTTATAAATCAATTAAGGACTTCCAAAAATTTATACATTAAAATAATTTTCCAATGGACAGTTCAATGAAGATAGAATTAGAAGAATTATGAATAAATTTAAAGAACCAGGAAGGGGTGAAGTACTCAGAGATTAATCAAGCAAGATGCCTTTATACTCTG
>NW_006922026.1:1214480-1221505 GCF_000298275.1 Orycteropus afer afer | reverse complement strand
GATCTACATCCATAGTGATACTACCTCAGAAACCTAAGGAAGGGTCATTATGAGTGAAAGAGGAGAGCTTAATTATTGAAGAAGAAAAAAAAAAAAAAAAAAAACTTTTGATTTAACTGCTTATGTATGCCTAGAAATATTTTCATAAAATAAGGAAAAATAAGAGAAGAAAATGAATTCTGGTGGTATGATGCTAAAATAATTTAACTCCTAAATGGAAGTTTGGCAGATCAAACCCACCAGCCCCTCCGTGGAAGGAAGATGAGCAATGTACTTCCATAAAGATTTCCTGCCTTGGAAACTCAATGGAGTCTCTGTGAGTCAAAATCAACTCAATGAAGTGGGTTTTGTTTTGTTATCTTTATGTAAAACTTGAATATCCTGATTTTTTAAACAATTCAATTATTCTCCTGAAAGATAATCCTTTACTTTATAAAACCATTCTCTGGAATTCTATGAATTTTCAAGAATTATGGAAGATTAAAAACCTAGATAGATTCACAGGCAACCTTAAGAACTGTATGTCCCATTTAATATGCCATACATCTGCTAGAGATTTATAAACCCCAAATTGGAGCATATCATATGTAGTTTTGCCAAAATATTCTAATAGAGTATAGGAAAAAATAAATGTTTTATTCTTCAGGGCAGAGGAAAACACACACAAACATACCTACAAATTCAAGCACAAATTAAGATAAACAAACAAACAAACAAGAAGAGAAGTGCTAAGGAGAAAGTATTTTGGTGTAAATAATTTATAGTTAATTACTTTACACACATTTTGGCATATTACTATGTTTTAGGGCACACATTAATAAATGGCCTACAAAAATAAAAGTCTTCAATAAAAACGTACCAGATTTTAAACCATTGTGTTTACCTTTATTTCTGTTATAGTGGGCAAATACAAGTGATAAATGGAGTTAATCTTTATGGAGCAACTATTCTGTATCAGGTGATTTATGTATCTTTTATTCTTTTAAGACAAAAAATGAACATATGAATCATCAGTGACTTCAAAGCCTTCAATGTGAGCCAGCTTCAATCTTCATTCATAACCATCATTTAGCCGTCTTCTAACTAGAGGAATTTCATTTAATACTTCTATAACTCTGTAAACAAAACAAACGTTTGAATGGTACTTTTCTCAGAGTTATTTTGAATATTACATGAGATGAGGGACATCAATTTTTCTACAGTTCTAAACATATTAAGAACTCAATCATTGTTGAGTTTTGCTGGTATTATTATTATGACTAATGTTATTATCCCTACACAAAATTTATCTGGATGATAGAAAGGTGAAATGTTGATGCCCTTGATATATGATTTGACTACTACTTTTATTAAAAGAAAGATTAACCTGGTTTAAACCTTAAATTCTCAAAGCTATCCACTCACTGATGTATTATGTTTTAAAGCCATCTGAGGTACAAACTAGTTTATAAATCATCTTTTTTTTGTGTGCCAACATCTTTTATTTTACTCTGTCAACAATGCCATGGACTTAGCATTATCTTTGGTATGATGATTGTTAAAAATATGGCCCATTTCTCCATCTATCCTCATGTCCAAATCCCTTGTAATTTAAATTAATTTTTGTCCCATAATGTAGTAAAGACAAATTTATTCCTTGCATTTGAAAGGGCTTTGAAATTTGCTTTGTCAAAATTTGCTTTGTCAAGAGAGTGGTGGAAGTATACTGTGCCTGATTTGAGGCTAGGCCTCAAGAGGGCTGACCAATTTTCTCTCACCTTCCTGTATGAGTATATATTGGTGGAATCGATTTTGGTCTACCCCACTGGAGGATGCAAATTCACATGTGAGAGAACCCAATATACCTGTTCAAAGCCTTTCTAGATCACCCTGATAAGCCAGCCTACTCTCAAATACAGGGCCAGCCAAGATCTTCAGGGACTCCTGCAAGTCTGCATATCACCAGAGTTATATGAGTGAGCCCAGATAAAATCCTGATAGCCATAGGACCAACCCATAGTTGGAGCTGTAATAAATCTATATTGTTTTGAAGCGCTGAGTTTGGTGGTTACGTGTTAAGCACAATAGTTTACACATATTCTCACATATACATACACTGATTTTATAAAGAGCAATGATTAAAGATACTAATAACAATGAAACATTTATTAAAGAGATAGTGTTTTTTTTTTTCTGACTGCAAAATCCTAACTTTTTTTATTTATGCCATGCAGCATATAATGTATAAAAATGAAACATGACTGCTCATACTGAAATTATTATTATCTCACTTATTATTGTCTAAATAAATATTTATTGTACCTCTATTGCTGAAGGATATTTTCACTGGGTTTGTAATTCTACCTTGGCAATGACTTTCAATATATTAATTGAATATAAGAATTTGTCACCTTCTGGTTTATTTATGAAGAGAGGTTAGTTATCAGATCTATTGTAAGTTAAAATGTTACAAAGTCATTGGGAAATTAGTTTTTATACCTACTAAATCTCAACCATCAACACCCATAGAAGAAGCAGTTAAGAAATCAGATGTATTGCACTGGGAAAATCTACTGCAAAGGACCTCTTTAAAGTGTTGAAGAACAAAGATGTCACTTTGAAGACTAAAGTGTGCTTAACCCAAGCCATGGTATTTTCAATCACCTCATATGCATGTGAAAGCTGGACAATGAGTAAGAAGACCATAGAAGAGTTGATGCTGTTGAATTGTTGGCAAAGAATACTGAAAGCACCATGAACTGCCAGAAGAACAAATAAATCTATCCTAGAAGAAGTGCAGCTGGATTGCTCCTTGGAAGGGATAATAGTCAGATTTTGTATTATGTATTTCGGTCATGTTATCAAAGGTCCCCAGAGAAGGACATCATGCTTGGTTAGTGGAAGGATGGAGGAAGAAGGGAAGACCCTCAATGAGATGGATTGACACAGTGTCTGTGAAAATGGGCTCAAGCATAAGCAAGGATTGTGAGGATGGCACAAGACTAACCACTGTTTTGTTCATACTGTAGCTGTGAGTTGGAATCTACTGGATGGGGCCAAACAACAACAACAACAACAATCTCAATGTACTCATACAGTGTGACAAACACTTCCACACCTTTGTATATAATTAACAGAGATAGATTTGCATGCATATAAAAATCACATACAAAAGTATTCATAACACCGTAATCCATTGTTGTTCAAAACTATAACAAACGCAAAAACCCATGATACGTGGAAAAGAAAAAAAAAAAAAATCATGGTTTATTAATTCAATTAAAGAAATTTCATGTACTTATAACCACAAAAAAACAGATCTCATAAACATATTTGTTAAGGATTAAATTGTGTTCTCCCAAAATATGTATTGGAATCCTGATTCTAGTATCTGTGAAGGTAATCTTCTCTGGAAATAGAATTTTATTTCTCATGTTAATTAGGTTATACCTGAGTAAGCTGTGTTTTATATGTAATCACTTCTGAGTTGTAAAAAGCGCAGATTAGACTCAGAGGCGTGCACACTTGAGGAAAGAGAGATGCCATGTGATGACTTCAAAGGGACCAAGAAACCAAGGAACAAAGGAACACTCAGAGCTAACGAAAAGAAAGGAACACATGTGACCATGAATGCCCTAGGCTGGGTTCTCTAGAGAGCCAAACCAGTAAACTTCATATATATATATATATATATATACACATACACACAGAGAGAGAGAGAGCGTGAAAGAGAGAGAGAGAGAGAAATTTATCTTAGGAAAATGGCTCACACAGGTATAGAGGCTGGCAAGTCCCATGTTCCTGGATCAAACATCAAGCTTGAGGCTTTTCAGGGGCTGACCAGCTCAAGGTTCACAGGCAGTGTAACAGGCTGCTGACTTTGGCAGATGATGAATCCAATATTAGCAGGCAACATGGTGGATTGTTGGTTCACAAGACTGCTGTAGGCAGCATGAGAGGATTCAGATCTACAGAATTTTCCAGACTTTTCCCAGGATGTCCATTTATATATAGGAAGAAAGCCAAACCCCTAAGGAAACTCCCTTTCAGTTGATTGGCTCCTCAAAGCATATACATCAGATATCATCATGGGAATGACTACATCATAACTTCTCAAACCACTCAGAATCATAGTCCAGGCAAGTTGACACACAACCTTAACTATCATAGTCTGCCCCCTGTCATCTTAAAAGTTGTACACATCTCCTGAACCACATATAATCTCTAAATAAGGACAATTATAAAGTCATATTTACACCTAACCTGATACATCTAGCACACATGCAACCAAAAATACGTTAGCTCTGTTTGTATTGTATAGTTTATGACTGAAGAAAACAAAAATATTTGATGCACATATACAATGAAGAAATACAATAATCACAGTGCTCATTTCTGCAACTGGTCACATGGTCATAGCTGGTACTCAGAACTACCTTCTTCCATCACCCATTCCATATTTCCCTTGCCCTCAGCAAGCACATCAGGTGGTCATAGTTCTCTGCTGGATGAAGTGACTGAAATCTTCATTCCTGAAGGGTCTGGGACATGAGTAGTCATACCAGAATTCAGTTGCTGTGGTTTTCCATTGACTTGAATCACAGAGCATGGTAGTATTAAAAAATGTGCTAAAGACTCTGCAGTATTCCAGACATATTCTACTTTACCTCCATTAAGTAGTAACAATCCAATTTCTCCTTAAGCCAAAGGGGTAAGAAGGCACAGTATCCAAGTTTATGACTCTGTGGGTCAGACAACACCCAGTTCATGATGGGCAACTCAGGCCTCATGGTAACTTGTTGGCCCATGGTTAGGCATTCAGTCTCTACTAAGGCCCAGTAACAAGCCAAAAGTTGTTTCTCAAAAAGAGAGTAATTATCTGCAGAGGATGGCAGGTTTTGCTCCAAAATCCTAAGGGTTTATGCAGTGTTTCACCAATAGCTCACTGCCAAAAACTCTAAACAGCATCGCTATCTACCACTGACACTTCATGAATGATTGGATCAGCCAGATCATATGGCCCCAGTGGCAGAGAAGCTTGCACGGCAGCCTGAAACTCTTGCAGAACCTTTTGTTGTTCTGTGACTTGTTCAAAACTAGCAGCTTTTCAAGATGCTTGATAAATAGGCCAAGGCAACACACCTAAATGAGGGATATGTTGCTGCCAAAATCCAGAGACCTACCAGACATTTTATTTCCTTTTTAGTTGTGGGGAAAGCCAGATGCAATAACTTATACTTCACTATAACAGTGATATCTCTACATGCCCCACACTACTGGAACCTAGAAATTTCACTTACATGGAAGGTGCCTGAAATTTTGTCAGGCTAATTTTCCACCCTCTAACATGCAAATGTCTCACAAATCAGTATAGAGTCATGGATACTTCTTCCTCACTAGATCCAATCAGCATAATGTCATCAATGTAATGGACCAGCATGATGTCTTCTGGAAGGGAAAGATGATCAAGATCCCTATGGACTAAATTATGACATAGTGTTGGAGAGTTGATATATCCCTGGGTAACACTGTGAAAACGACAGGGGGAGGCAGCAGGACAGAGCAAGGAAGCAGAGGCAGGGATCAGGTAAGGCCAGGGAATCAGGCCACACCCCTCCCAAGTGGCAGGAAAGAGGCAGGGATCTATATAAAGGGAGGGTGGGGAAGGTGGAAAGATTTTGTACAGCTAAGGGAGACAAACTTTTCTGTCAGTTTGTCTGACTGTGGTGGCATGTTGCTGTGATGCTTGAGGCGGTGCCATCAGTGTCTCAGCTGCCACAGGTTTCAACAGCTCACAGACTGAGACAGACTAGGAGGAAGAAGGATGCCATCCACTTCTCAAAGAATTGGCCAGGGAAAACCTTATGAATAGCAGAGAAACACTGTCTGGTACATTATTGTGCAAATTTATGAATAACCGGAAACATTGTCCAATACAGTGCAGGAGGATAAACCACTTAGGTCGGAAGGCTCTCACAAAAGGATGAGGAAAGAGCTGCATTATCAGAGTAGAACCAGTCTTAATGATATGGATAAGGTAAAGCTTTCAAGATCTCTATTTGCTGATGTGGCAGGATTCAAATTGAGGAGAAACATCTGCAAACATCAATTAATAATCAGAACATGAAATGTATGGAGCATGAATTTAGGAAAATTAGAAAAGTTGTCAAAAATGAAATGGAGAGCATAAAGATTGATATCCTAGGCATTAGTGAGTTGAAATGGATCGGTTTGGGCCATTTTGAATAAAACCACCATGTGGTCTACTATGCCAGGAATGACAATTTGAAGAGGAATGGCATGGCTATCATAATCACAAAGGATATTTCAAGATATGTCCTGAAGTACAATGCTTTCAATGAGAGGATAATACCCATATGCCAACAAAGAAGCTCAGTTAAAACGACTATTATTCAAATTTATACACCAACTACCAAAGCCAAAATGAAGAAATTGAAGATTTTTATCAGCTTTTGCAGTCTGAAATTGACTGAACATGCAGTCAGATTGTGTTAATTATCATTGATGACTGGAACAAAAAAGTTGGAAATGAAGAATCACTGGTAGTTGGAAAATTTGGCCTTGGTGACAGAAATTATGCTAGAAATCATATGATAGAATTTTGCAAGACCAACTAGTTAATCATTTCAAATATCATTTTTCAGCAACACAAATGACAGAAATACATGTGGACTTCACCAGATGGAATACACAGGAATCAGATTGACTATATCTGTGGTAAGAGGTGATGGAAAAGCTCAATATCTTCAGCCAAAACCAAGTCAGGAGCTGATTGTGGAACAGACAATCAACTGCTCATATGCAAGTTCAACTTGAAGATAAAGACATTTAAAACAAGTCCATGAGAGCCAAAATATGATCTTGAATATATCCCTCCTGAATTTAGAGATCATCTAAAGACTAGATTTGATGCATTGAACACCAATGACTGAAAATCAGAAGAATTGTGGTATGACATCAAGAACATCATCATCCATGAAGAAAGGAAGAGGTCATTAAAAAGATGAGAAAGGAAGAAAGGACCA
>NW_006922026.1:1206362-1210370 GCF_000298275.1 Orycteropus afer afer | reverse complement strand
TTCTGGAACTGGGGAAATCACAAAAGGATGGCTTTGGTTACCTACTGGACCTACCGTAAGATGGACCTGAGTAACAAGTGTCTTAGGGTGGGTTCTCTAGAGAAGCAAAAGGAGTAGCTTTTATATATAGAGAGAGGGATTGTATCTTAGGAAATGGGTTCACACAGTTATAGAGGCTGGCAAATTCCACGTTCCTGGATCAAACTCAAACTGAAGGATTTTCCCAATTCATGTAGCTGCAGGGGATGACGAGATCAAGATTGGCAGACATACAATAGGCTGCTGACTTTGGCAGATGATGAATCCAAAGATCAGCAGGCAAAATGGTGGATTGTTGGCTCACAGGAAAGTTGCAAGCAGCATGACAGGATCCAGATCCAGAAGATTCCCAAAATTTCCCAGGACATCCATATATATACTAGAAGTAGGAAACTCCCTTTCAACTGATTAGTGACTCAAAGCATATACATCAGATGTCATCATGGGAACTATCTCACCCCAACTGCTTAAACCACTCAGAATCATGGTCCAGTCAAATTGACACATGATCTTAACTCTCACATTGTTGATATTTTTGTGTGCCGTCGAGTTGGACCTGAATTATAACGACCCCTCCTTGGGTTGCTGTGGCAGTATCGCTATGGAAGTAGATAGCCCAACCTTCCTTCTGAGGAGTGGCTGGTGGGTTTGAACCACCAGATTTCTGGTTAGCAGTCAAATGCCTTAGGCACTATGCTACCAGAGCTCCTATCACAGTGACCCTAATTTTGTACTTTTAACCTCCAGAACAGTGGAACAATCAATTTCTGTTCTATAAAGCCAACTACTTTCAGTATATCTGTTACAGCAGCACTAGTTAACTAAGACATTATTGAAAAATGTAATAGACAAAAACATAATACTGTATGATTCATTTATATAAAATTCAAAAACAAGCAAAGCATTTTATAATATTAAAAAATAAAGATAACACTTACCTCCAGAAAAGATGTTTTGAGCATCAACTAGTTACACACAAGGAACACTTCTGAGATCTGAAACATATTCTAGATATTTACTTGGTGAAAGTATGTTAGTATCTGCATACAATATATAGTATTTTCTGCATATATATTTATACTACCATAAATTAAAAAGTGACATTTCATTTGATTTTATTAAAAAAATCAGCCAATATTTCAATTAGTGAGGTTCTCAGTATATTTAGTCTGTCATATAACTCAATTTAGTGGGATGGTACACACATTAAATCAGTGTGTTACTATTAGAGATCAGAAGGTAGAATGCCTCAATACATGCATCCCCACATATGGTTTTCTCACTTTCACTCTTTCTCTCTCTCTTTCTGCTTCTCTCTCTCTTGCTCTTGTTCTCACTTATATACATACAATCAGACATACACTTACCCAGACATTATACATACACATGATTTATAGCGTATTCCCTTCCAGTAGAATAAACTGTTCCCTTATTTTTGCTTATTTTAAATGTTAACTTTCTTTCAAGGTAAAAGTAAAAAATAATTACTTGAGGGAGCAATTACAGTTAAATTCATGATTTTGTAGTGAAATGATTCATAAGCTTATAGAACTGAAATTTTCATAATATTTCTTCTACTGATTTGAGCCTGGACCCTCAGAAGGATAATATAAACTATGTCTAATTCACTTGCACATTTGCATTTAACAAAACCTTACCCTTATATTACTAAGCAAATAGTTATATTTTTTTATTTGCATGTACCAGACATTTACAAGTTTTTTTTTTAATTAAATGGGATTGTTTGTTTCAATTATCCTGATATGAATTGTTGAAGCATTTTTTAAAAAAATTATTTTCCTTGCATTTCATCTGATTTCAAAATTATGAAACATGTAATAAAGAAGTGTATTCTTAAGGTGGTATTAAGAATAATTTAGCAAATATACTTTATTTTATACTTGTAAGGCACTACATATACATGGAAATTTATTTTAAAGAAACATAATGCAATTCAAGTACTGTAGCTTTGCCCATAGAGAAGATAAAGAAAAGAGTAAATGGTTTAGAGTATTAAATGACACACACAAAGTCACTGAGGCTTTTAAGAAGCCCAATTTTCTCTGTTCTGTTTCTGGAATTAAATCAATATGCCCAAGGAAAACAAATTAGCTGTTCAGAAGCATATAATATGCCAATTTTTATTTTTGAAATTTTTATGTGCCACAGTTTTTTCTTATTTCTTTTTCTTCACTACAGTTGTGGTAAACATGCATTATGAAAGTAAGTGAAAAAGAATGAAAGACAACCAAGACTTAATAAGTTTTCATTATGGTAGTGACAATTATTTAGGCCAGAATCACAACATCATTATATTCTGTTCTAAATCTGTTATAATCATGGGCTACTTTCTTGCGTAAGCATGTCACAAAACTACAGCTTTGATTGGAATCCTGACTTTTTTCAAGTATTAACTTCTGTCTGTTGATATTTTACATCAAATTGGTTATAACATATAGTCTTTTCACCTCATAAATATGTAGAAGCACAATAAAATAGGATTGGTGGTAAATTATTAATGTTATACTCGTGTATCCTAAAGAAAAATCAAGTGAAAATTACTGGTAGTGGCGCCATAGTTAGAAACTCTGATGCTAACCAAAAGATGTGTGATTGGAACTTGTTAGGCACTCGACAGAAGAAATATGTGCCAGTCTTCTTCCATAAAGATTAACTAAAAAAACAAAACAAACCCATTGCTGTTGAGATGACTCATAGTGATACTATGGGACAGAGTAGCGCTGTCCCATAGGGTTTCCAAGTGAGTAATTTTTACAGAAGCAGACTGCCACGTCTTTGTAAACTTTGTAGTGACTATCAGCTTTGAACCACTGACTTTTGAGTTAGTAGCCATGTGTTTTAACCATTGTGCCACGAAGGTCCCTCCTTTAAGCATATATACTAGGGAAACCTATGAGACAATTCTACTTTGTCCTATAGGGTTGCTATAAGTTGGAATCAACTTGGTAGCAACAGATTTTTGTTCACTTTTTTAAGCAGTAATTAAAGGTATGAACTGTAAAGTCACTCTCATAGCCTGGCTCTGCTACTTACTAGTAGAGTGACTGGATAAGGGAGTTACGTAAATTCTCTGTAAACTGCACTTTATTATATGGTTATTAAGAGCATAAAACCAGTTATTATTTGTAAGTTAAATTAGTACCTGCATCATAGTAAGTGGTATATATGTACATTACTTTGTTTTTTCCAAAATACTTATAAAGTGGGAGAAAAATCAAGTTGATTCTGTGTAGAGATAGAAGGAAATCATTACTAAAATTGGAAGAATTTTTTTTTTTATCTATTTGTGCTATTCTATATGCAAGGAGCTCTGGTGGTATAGTGCGTAAGGCATTTGGCTGCTAACCAGAAGGTCAGTGGTTCAAACACACCATCTGTTCCATGGGATAAAGATAAGGTAATCTGCTTCCTTTAAGATTTATAGCCTTAGAAACCCAATGAAGGTTGCTATGAATTGGAATTGACTTGATGACAGTGGGTTTTTATTTTATATTTTTATTTTTTTGGATATGTAATTGGTATGAGTCCCAGGATGGCACAAATGGTTAAGTGCCTGACTATTAACCAAAAGGCTGGTAGTTTGAACCCATCTAGAAGTGCTTCAGAAGAAAGACCTGGAGATCTGCTTCTGAAAAGTCATGGCATAGAAAACTCTGTGGAGCAGTTTCACTCTGCAGCATATGGGGTGACCATGAGTTAAAAGTGCCTTGACAGCAGCAATGGGTTTTATTGTTTTGTTTTTGTTTTATGCACTTGGTAATGGTATAAAATATCTAAGTCCAAATTACTGTATATACGAGAAAAGTGTAATTGCAGATACTTTTTAAATGTCTCATATAAGCTAAAAGCCAAACTCACTGCCACCAAGTCGGATCCTACTCATTGAGACACCTTCTTGGGTTTCCAAGGCAGTATCTCTACAGAAGTAGATTGCCCAACCTTCCTTCC
>NW_006922026.1:1194325-1206262 GCF_000298275.1 Orycteropus afer afer | reverse complement strand
TCCTTCCAAGGAGTGGCTGGTGGGTTTGAACCACCAACCTTCTGGTTAGCAGTCAAGTGCCTTAAGCACTAGGCCACCAGAGTTCCTAAATGTCTCATATACAGTTGTTGTTGTAGTTATTATGTGCAGTGGAGTCGGACCCAACTCACAGCAACCCCTCCTTGGGTTTCGGAGGCAGTATCAGTACGGAAGTATATTGCCCAACCGAGCCTATTAAAATTATAAATGAATAGGAATGAAAAGTGAATTCTGTCTCAGTGTTGATGTACTATTTTATAGCCATTAAAGAGGAGCACAAAATTAAGTATATAAGATAAATATTTGTATATTCTATTAGGAAGCTATTCCAAACTCAGTTTTCAATTTCTTCTTAATTAAATCCCAATAAGACTAATATGACTCTGTATTTTCCTTCCATCTTCTTTTGATGCTTTCTGCATTGCTCATTTTCTTGCCCACAGAATTCTTCAGTATGGCAAATAGAGACTTTTATATTCTCTTCAGTTCATTCAGCTTAAGAACTTCAAGCATGTTCTTCTCTTTTGAATTTCTAACTCCAGGTCTTTGCACATTTCATTATAATACTTTATTTTGTCTTCTTGAGCTGCCCTTTGAAATCTTCTGTTCAGCTCTTTTACATAATCATTTCTTCTATTCCCTTTAGTTACCCTCCATTCAAGTTTCACAATCTTGTCTAAAATCCATTTTGGTCTTTTCTTTCTTTCTGATCTTTTTAATGACATTTTCCTTTCTTCATGTATGACATCCTTGATGTCATACCACAATTCATCTGGTCTTGGGTGGTCAGTATTCAGTATTTCAAATCTATTCCTCAGGTATTCTCTAAATTCAAGTGAGATATAATCAAGCTTATATTTTTGCCCTCACAGAATTTTCAAAATTTTCTTCAGCTTCAACTTGAACTTGCATATAGAAATTAATGGAGTGTTCCACACTAGATCCCTGGCCTAGTTCTGACTGATGATATTGAGCTCCTCCACTATCTCTTTCCACAGATTAAGTCTATTTCATTCCTGTGTATCCCACCTGTCAAGATACACATGTGTAGCCACAATTTATGTTGTTGAAAAAAGGGTATTTGCAATGAGTAAGTCACTGGTCTTGCAAAATTCTATTATGAAATCTCTGGTGTCATTTCCATCACCTAGGCCATATTTTCAAGCTACTATTTATACTTCTTTGTTTTCAACTTTTGCATTCCAATCACCAATAATTCCCAATGCATCATGATTGTATATTAAAACAATTTCAGACTGGAGAAGATGGAAAATCCTTCAAATTTTCATCATTGGCATTATTGACTGATGTGTAAATTTGAATATTAATTGTATTAACTGACCTTCTTTGTAGGGTTATGAATATTATCCTTTCATTAATAACATTGTAGTCAGGGTAGATCTTGAAATGTTCTTTTGGACAATGAATGTGATGCCATTCGTTTTCAATTTTCAATCCCACAGTAGAAAACCACATAATTGTCCAATTCAAAATGGCCAGGACCAGTGCATTTCAGCTCATTAATGCCTAATATATCAACCTATTGGAGTTCTATTACACTGTTGGCAACTTTCAATTCTGTGTTCTGATTATTAATGACTGGTTGCAGCTGTTTCTTCTAATTGTGATCTATGTCACATCAGCAAATGAAGATCCCAGAAGTTTTACTTTATCCACATCATTGAGGTCTACTCTATTTGCTCTGCCTCAATCATAGTTTGAATGTCTTCCAACATCAGGGGCTCATCTTCTGGTACTGTATCAAACAATGTTCCTCTGCTATTGATAAGGTTTTCACTGGTCAACTGTTTAGAAGTAATCCAAGCTGCACTGAAGTCATTGGCAAAAAACAAACAAAAAACAAGACTCTAAGAATTGATAGAATACCAATTCATGTGTTTTAACAAATGGACACAACACTGGAAGAGCTAACTTATCCATGCCAATAAATTTGGAGGACAGCTACCTTGCCAATCAATTGGAAGACATTCATATTTATGCCCATTCAAAGAAAGTTGATTAAAAAGAATGAAAATTAATGATCAATATCATTAATATCACATGCAAGTAATATGTTGATGAAGATAATTCTAAAATAATTGTAGTGGTACATCACAGGGAACTGCTAGAAATTCAAGCTGGATTCAGAATAGAATGTGGAATGAAGGAAATCATTGCTGAAATCATAAGGAACTTGATTGAAAGCAGTGAATACTAGAAAGATATTTTTCCCTGTGTTTTACTGACTATACAAAGGCGTTCAGCTAGGTGCATCATAAAAAATTATGAATAACATTGTGAAGAATCAGAATTTCATAAAAAATTAAGTGTTCTCATTCTGAACCTGTACATTAAAAAAAAAAAAAGGCAGTGGTTACAATAATAAAAGGGAATGCTATATGGTTTAAAATCAGGAAATGTTTGTATCAGGGTTGTTTCTCTTCACCACACTTACTCAATCTGTATGTCGAGCAAATAATCTGAGAAGATGGACTATATGAAGAAAAACATGATATCAGGATTGGAGAAGGTTCATCATTAACCCTGCTTTCTGAAAGTGAAGAGACTTACAGATGATACAAAGTTGCTTTCTGAAAGCAAAGAGGACTTGAAGCACATGATGATGAAGAACAAAGACTGCAACCTTCAATATGAATTACATTTCTGCATAAAGAAACAAATATCTTCACATTTGGGCCAATAAGCAACATTATGACAAACTGAGAAAATTTTGAACTTCTAAAATATTTCATTTTATTTGGATTTATATTGCTCAACAGTCCAGAAGTCAAATGACCTGTTCCACTGAAAATCTTCTGCAAAAGAACTCTTTAAAGTGTTAAAAAGCAAAGATGTCACTTTATCCAAGACATGGTATTTTCAATAGCCTCATATACATGTGAAAGCTGCACAATGAATAAGAAAGACCAAAGAATTATTGATGACTTTGGATTGCGGTATTCGTTAAAAATATGAAATATAGCATGAAATGGCAGAAGAAGGAACAAATCTGTCTTGGAAGAAGTAAAGCCAGACTGCTCCATATAATTGAGGATGATGAGACTTTATATCATCTATTTTATCAAGAGGGAACATTCCCTGGAGAAGGATGTGATACTTGGTAAAACAGAGAGTCAACAAAAAATAAATAATTAAATAAAGACTTCAACAAGATGGATTGGCACACTGGATTCAACTAGAAGCTCATAAATAACAAACATTGTGAGAATGGTTCAGGGCACTATTTCTTTCTACCATGCATACGATTTTATGAGTCATAACCAACTCAATGGCACCTAATAACACAAGACCGAATTATTTAACATAGACATTTGTTGTTGTTGTTTTTATTTGCTGTCGAGTTGGCCCCAACTCATAGCGACCCTTCCTTGGGTTTCTGAGGCAGTATCACTACAGAAGTAGGATTGCCCAACCTTCCTTCCGAGGAGTGGCTGGTGGGTTTGAACGCCAGCCTTCTGGTTAGCAGTCAAGTGCCTTAGGCACTATGCTACCAGAGCTCCTAACATAGACATTAGGTAAGGAATATATTACTCATTACCATTTACAGAACCTTGTTAAAAATCTCAAAAGTTGTATTTTGTAAACAAATTGTATTGTTTTTTACTTATTTTCTAGTGTTGTAGAGTCAATTTTGACTCATAGCAATCCTAGGTTACAGAGTAGAACTGCACCATAGTATCTTCCAGACTTTAATCTGTATTTGCTCATATGCAAGTTCAACTTGAAGTAGAAAACAATTAGAACAAGTCCACAAGAGCCAAAATATGATCTTGAATATATCGCTCCTGAATTTAGAGACCATCTAAAGAATAGATTTGATGCATTGAACACCAATGACTGAAAAACAAAAGAATTGTGGGATGACATCAAGAACATCATCCATGAAGAAAGCAAGAGGTCATTAAAAAGATGAGAAAATAAGTAAAGACCAAAATGGATAACAGAAAAAAACTCTGAAACTTGCCCTTGAGCAGAGAGTAGCTAAAGCAAATGGAAGAAATGACAAGATAAAAGAGCTGAACCTAAGATTTCAAAGAGCAGCTCGAGAAGACAAAGCCAATTAATATAATGAAATGTGCAAAGACTTGGAGTTAGAAAATCAAAAGGGAAGAGCATTCTTGGTATTTCTCAAGCTGAAAGAGATGAGGAAAAAATTTAAAGCTTGAGTTGTGATATTGAAAAATTCCATGGGCAAAATATTGTATGATGCAGGAAACATCAAAAGAAGATGGAAGGAATACACAGAGTCACAGTATCAAAAATAATTCATAGATCTTCATGCATTTCAGGAGGTAGCATATGATCAAGAACCAATGATATTGAAGGAAGAAGTTGAAGCTGCACTGAAGGAATTGCTGAAGGACAAGGCTCCAGGGGTTGACAGAATTCCCACTGAGATGTTTCAAAAACCAGATTGCCCATTGGAGGCACTCACACAGTTATGCCAAGAGATTTGAAAGCCAGCTATCTGTCCAACTGACTGAAGAGATCCATATTTGTACCCATTCCAAAGAACTGTTATCACACAGAATATGGAAATTATTGAACAATATTACCAATATTGCACATAAGTAAAATTTTACTGAAGATAATTAAAAAATAGTTGCAGCATTATATTGACAGAGTACTGCCAGAGGTGAAAGCTGGATTCAGAAAAGGACATGGAACAAGGGATATCATTGTGGATGTCAGAGGCATCTTGGATCAGAGCAGAGAATACCAGAAACATGTTTACTTGTGTTTTATTGACTACAAAAAAGCATTTGATTATGTAGATCATAACAAATGGTGGATAACATTAAGAAGAATGGGAATTCCAGAACACTTAATTGTACTCATGAGGAACTTGTACATAGACCAGGAGGCTGTCATTTGAACAGAATAAGGGGACACTGCATGGTTTAAAATCAAGAAGGGAGTGTGTTAGGGTTGTATCCTTTCACCATAATTATTCAATCTGTATGCGGAGCAAATAATCCAAGAAGCTGACCTATATGAAGTAGAACATGGCTACAAGATTAGAGGGGAATCATTAATGACCTGCAATACACTGATGACACAACTTTGCTTGCTGAAAGTGAAGATTATTTAATCACTTAATGATAAAGATTGAAGAATACAGTCTGCAGTATGGATTATATCTTAATATAAATAAAAGAAAAATCCTCACAACTGGACCTCTAAGCAGCATTATAATAAATGGAGAAAAGATTGAGGTTGTCAAAGAATTCACATTGCTTGATTCTACAATCGATGCCAATGGAAGCAGCAGTCAGGACATCAGATGACTTATAGCAATCGGCAAGTTGGCTCTTTCAAGAGCTAAGGTGCAAAGATGTCTCCTTGAGAACTAGGGTGTGCCTGACACAATCCATGATATTTTCAATCACCTCATATACGCGTGAGAGCTGGACAATGAATAAAGAAGACCAAAGAATTGATGGTTTTGAGTTGTGATGCTGGCGAAGAATGGTGAAAGTACGATGGACTGCTAAAAGAACTAACAAATCTGTCCTGGAGGAAGTGCAGCTGTAAAGCTCCTTAGAAGCAAAAATGGCCAGACTTAATCTCACCTACTTTGGTCATGTTATCAGAAGGGACCATTCTCTGGAGAAGGATGTTATGACTGGTAAGGTGGAGGGTCGACGAAAGAGGGGAAGGCCCTCAACAAGATGGATTGACATAGTGGTTGTGGTAACAAGCTCAAGTATAGCAGGGATCTCTGAATTGGCATGGGACCGGGCGATGTTTCATTCTGCTGTGCATAGGGTCGCTATGAGTCGAAGATGACTCAGTGACACCTAACAACAACACACCTGCTCCAAAACCTCCTTAAAGTATTGAAGAGCAAAAATTTCACTTGAACACTAAAGTGCATATAACCTAAGTTATAGTATTTTCAATCACCTCATATGCATGTGAAAGCTGGACACTGAATAAGGAAGACAGAAGAAGGGTTGATTCATTTGAAATGTGGTGTTGATGAAAATGCTGAAAATACCATGGACTTCTGGAAGAACAAAGAAGTGCATCCTGGAAGAAGTGCAACTGGAATGTTCCTTGAAAGCGAGAATGGCCAGACTTTGTCTTACCTACTTTGGTCATGTTGTCAGAAGGCACCATGCCCTGGAAAAGGATATCATGCTTGGTAAAATAGAGGGTCAGCAAATAACGGAAAATCCTCAATGACTGACACAGTGGCTGCAATGATGGGCTTAAGTATAGAAAGGATTGTGAAGATGTAACAAGGCCTGGCAGTGTTTCATTCTGTTCTACATAGGATCAGTATGAGTTGGATCTAACTTGATGCCAATTAACAAAAACAACAATCTTTACAGCCACATATTGCAAGGTGTTTCTCTCACAGAGCCACTGAGTGGGTTCACACCTCCAACCTCTACATAAGCACAAAATATCTTAGACATTGTGTCACTGTTGTTGTTGTTGTTGTGTTTTGTCGAGTTGGACCAGACTTATAACAACCCCTTCTTTGGTTTCCGAGGCAGTATCACTGAGAAAATAGATTGTCCCATCTTCCTTCCGAGAAGTGGCTGGTGGGTTTGAACCGCCAGCCTTCTGGTTAGCAGTCAAGTGCCTTAGGCACTAAGCTACCAGATTTCCTATTGTGCCACTAGGACTCATTATTATTATCAATGGTAATAACACAAAATAATAGAGAATCTGAATGCAGAAGATAATCTTATAATAGTAGAAAAGCTACAGACAAAAGAGTTAAAATTTACCCATTACAACAATGAAATATTTGCACGTTACTCAAAAAACAAAACAAAACAAAACAAAAACTCACTGCCATCGAATCAGATCTGACTCATAGTGACCCCTCCTTGGGTTTCCAGGCAGTATCTCTTCAGAAGCAGATTGCCCAACCTTCCTTCCGAGGAATGGCTGGTGAGTTTGAACTGTCAGCTTTCTTGTTAGCAGTCAAATGACTTAGGCACTACACCACTAGGAATAATAAAAGCATTTAGGCATGGAGCAACTACTTGGTGTCATACTTCTAGTTATAATTTCAAAGATGATGTAATGCCCTTTGGCTTGTTGCTAGCTATTCTATGCAAACTCATATGACCATAATAATCATAAAAATAAGCCAAAAATCTTCATTATCCTTCTGAATCATTTCTAACTTTCAGGTTTTGTATTTTACCATTTTTTCCCCTCTGGGATTAACATATTCTCTCACAAAGAATTTGTTTTGGTTCACCTCTCTGACTTTAAGATCCTGAAGCTGTTTTCTGTGTAGTACCCCACCTGAATTTTGTCCACCACAACCACAACTACATTGATCAGTTTCCAGATTCACAGCCACAAGGAAAAGGAGAGGGTTCTATGGTACTCATGTAAGCATGCACTCTATAGATTCTCTTAGTCTCTTATGCCTTATATCATTATCTGCATATAACATTTCATTATTCAGTTTTACCTTACAAATTAGAAAATAAACCAGTAGCACTATGGCTCTCTCCATCTTTTGCCCACTCCTCCCATCTTGTTTATTCTTATATATTGCTACCAAGAATAAGTAAATATATGCAAAGACTGTCTGTTGTTATGTGCCATTGAGTCTATTTCTACTCACAGAGGTGCTATAGGACTGTGTAACACTGACCCATAGGGTTGCCTTGGCTGTAATCTGTGAGGTTGGTTGGATTTCCTGAATAGATATATTCATATCTTTCATCATATTAGGGAAGTTCTCTTCCAACATATCTTGTACAATTTTCTCAGTGGTTTTATTTTTTCTTTCCTGTTCTGGAATTCCAAAGACATGTAGGTTATTCCTTTTGATGCTATCCCACATGAACCTTATTGTTGTTGTTATTATTTGCCATCGAGTCGTCCTGGACTCACAGCGACCCCTCCTTGGGTTTCCGAGGCAGTTATCACTACGGAAGTAGGATTGCCCAACCTTCCTTCCTTAGGCTTTCTTAATTTTGTTTTGATCTTTTTTGTGATTTATCTCTTTCCAAAGAAGTGTTCAGGTATTTGTCTTCAATCTCATTAATTCTGTCTTCCACTGCATTGATTATACTCCTTTGCCCTTTCAATGTGTTATCTATTTCTGACAATGTAGTATTAATCTTCTGGATTTCTATCTGTAGATTTAGAATCATTTCTAATTTTTCAATTATTTTGTCATTTGTTCTTGTATTTTCTTCCAAAATTCTTCTAGGGTTTGTCTGTGTTTTCCTTAGTTGTCTCTCAATCCTTTAAAGATACCTAAATATATTATTTTGAATTCCTTATCAAAGAGTTCCAATGCCACTTCTTCCTCAGGGATGTGTTCTGGGTCTGTATACTGCTCCCTTGTTTCTACCACTTTATCTTGCTTCTTTGTGTGGACTGTGATGGTCTGTTGTCTCTGAGACATTGTGGGATTGTTGTATTTAGATCTCTGTTAACTGCTTGTGAAGAGCAGCCAAGGATGAATCAGGCTCTTTTTGGTGGTTGTTTATCATTGTTCCATTGGTAGAGAAGGAAGTGGTGGCTCTCACTCAGTAAATGAAGCTTCAGGAGGTGTGGATGTAGTTATATCATATGGGGACTATTGCTGTCTTTGACTCCATTAGACAAAAAGAACAATTGAATAACCATCAAAAAAGTAAAAGCAAATGGACAAAACACACACTGTGTAATCACATAGGAACAGTAATCAAAAAAAGAAAAAAAGGGAAAAAGAAGGAAAAAAAATGCAATATCTGGGGAGAGGGCAATAAGAGAAAAAAAGGTAGAGAAGGAGAATAATGAATAAAAAAATTGGGAAAAATGCAAAAATTAAAAAAAAGGAACAGGGTTAACCATGACAAAGAAAAAAAAAAAAAATGCAGCCAGGAACAGGAAAAGAAAAAAAGCTGAAAACTAGAACCTTGGAAGAGAAGAATAAAGAATAATAGCAAAAAGGACAAAAGTAATAATAATGGTAGTGGTTTTAAAAACAGAAAAAAAAAAAAACCTAAAAAAACAGAAAAAAGAAAAAAAAAATTGGGACAGGGTGGGGCAGGGCACCCAGACTTCATCTGAGCACACAAACTGGGATGGGATTCTTGCTGGCCCAGAAGCTGGGTGGGAGTGAGTGATGGCTGCACCTCTGTTCACCAAGAGGGTGTGGGGTATAAGGGTATCAAGTGGAATGTCACACCTTTCCAGTCATCCAGGTCCAGAATGTCCTTGGGGTTCCCAGCAAGTGGAGCCTGTTCTTAAGGCTCTGGAATCTGGAAGAATCCTGTCGCTTTAAATATCCAAAGTGGTCAAATTACTTGTAAACATTCAAAATGACTGTGTCTTCTGGACAGGCCGAAGTCCACAGCTCTTTCTCTTTGCTACTTACCCTTTTATTCACCAGCCACCAGAGCAGTCCTCCTTGCATGCCCTAGCTAGCAGGGCTGATTTTTAGCTTAAATCTTAGGTCTTACCACCAGTTGGCAATATCTAAGCTCTCTGTGCTATCAGTATCGCTGCCAGACCGCAGATCCATATGTCTCCTTTTTTGATGTTTTCATGCAAATTCTTCTGCTAGTTGGAGTTTAGTCCACTTCTGTATCTTTCCTTTCAAGGCTCAGGGGTCCAGGATTATCTTCTGTATCTGTTTTAATTGGTTTCCCTTTTCTTTGTTGAAGAGAGTCTGTGGAGTCTTTCTGCCTATTCTGCAATCTTAGTAGATTTTCCGTGCCATCAAGTTGTATTTAACTCATAGTGACCCGTCCTTGGGTTTCCAAGGAGCTCTTGTGGCATAGTGCCTAAGGCATTTGACTGCTAACCAGAAGGCTGGTGGTTCAAACCCACCAACCACTCCTGGAAAGGAAGATGGTGCAATCTTGGAAACTCTGGTAACGTAGTGCCTAAGGCACTTGACTGCTAACTAGAAGGCTGGCGGTTCAAACCCACCAGGCACTCCTCAGAAGGAAGATGGGGCAATCTACTTCCGTAGTGATAATGCCTCGGAAACCCAAGGAGGGGTCACTATGAGTCCGGTCCAACTCAACGGCACAAAACAACAACAAAAATATCAGTACAAAAGTAGATTGCCCAATTTTTCTTCCAAGGAATTGCTAGGCTGTAATCTTTGAGAAGGCACTCTGGTGGTGCAGTGGTTAAGTGCTGAGCTTTTAAGCAAAAAGTTGTCATTTTAGTTGCCCTGTAGGAGAAATATGTGACAGTCTGCTTCTGTTAAGATTACAGCCTTGGAAAAGTTATGGGATAATTCTGCTCTATCCTATAAGATCCTGTGAGTAGGAACTGACTCAATGGCAAAGGATAATCTTTACCAGAGAAGATTGCTAGGGCTTTTCTTTTTTTTTTTTCTGGCAGAGGCACTAGTAAATTCCAACTGTCAAACTTTAGTTTAGTGACCAAGAGCTTAAGCATTTAAGCATTGTTGGTAATAATTCTATGAGCTTTTCTTTCTTTTTTTTTTTTTTTTCCTTAATTTCAAAAATTCTCAGCCATTGTTCTTCTGTTCCTATGTCTCATTTTTCTACTGGTATTTTTCTTGTAGTTCCTAGATTTTTTTTTTTTTCCCCCCAGTCTTTTTTCTCTTTGCTTTGCACTTGGAGAAGTTTCTACTGACTTATCTTCAAGCCCACAGATTTCTTTTCTTGACTCTGTCCACTCTAGTAATGATACAATATGAAATCAAAGGCATTTATCAGTTTTTCTTATAGAGTTTTAGTTCTCTAGCTTTTCCTATGGTGTCTTTCAGCATTTCCATCTCTCTGTGCATGTTATCTATCTACTCTTGCATAGGATCCATTTTTCTTGTAGAACTCATACAATATTGAACATTGTTATTTTAAATTCACAGTCTGATAATTTCAAAATCTCAGCCCTATCTGTAACTGGCTCTGATACTTGCCCTCTCTTCAGGTTGTATTTTTTGCCTTTTAGCATTTCTTTTAATCTTCTTTTCTATTTGTGAAAGCCGGACATGATGCATCTGGTAAAAGGAACTGAAGTTTTTTTCAGTTGTAATGCCCCATGATGTTCTATTATGTTTAGCTGGTGTTATGGTGTGGGAGGATGGTGAGGATTTTCTAATTTTATGATTAGGCCTCATTCTTTTAGTGAACTTATGCCCCCAGATTATGAGTTTTCAAATGCTTCTCAGTGTTTTTTATTTGTTTTTTCTCTTTTCTTCGTCCTTAATAGAAACTGGAAGACTAGAGAGAATTGATGTTGCTTACCCCCTTATTCCATGGTCAGGTTCTGAAAAATAAATAAGTAAATAGGTTACTTAATTCTGTTACAGTAGTTCCCTTCAAGGATGGACCCTTGGCAGGAGAACAAGTCACTATTAAAAGTGGATACTTTTCTCCTCCACCTACCAGAAGCCCTAGCTCCTCACTCAGAGCTTCACAGTGAAACACACTGAGGCTCCTAGAGATAAAATTAACAAAAGTGTGCCCCCACCCAAGGCTGGATCCCAAGAGTTGCTTTTTTTTTTTTTTCCCCCTCTTAAGGTAGTCAACATTCCACCAATTACTCTTTAAGTATTACTAACTATTGTTAGGTCCAATTAAGTGGCTGATTTACAGTTTTTCAGCTTTTTATTTGTTGTTGTTGTGGGCACTGTAATGTTAACTTCCAAGCTTTTTAAAAGCCAAGCAAGAAACAAGAAATCTGTGAGGCAATTTTTATTCTTATGTTTTGATTATCTTAGTCATAACTATTGAGAGTAGATAGGATTGATGAAGTTATTAAAAGCCTCCAATGTTCAATATGCTTAGAAGTAATAGCAAAAACTTATTAATTTTATCTTTAAAATATTCTATATTTGCCTACAAATAATGACCAATTGTATAAAAATAACCCACAGTATTAGGGTTGTTATTTCTAGATAACATTTTATAATAAAATGAATAATGAATCCTTGGAGAAATT
>NW_006922026.1:1180854-1194225 GCF_000298275.1 Orycteropus afer afer | reverse complement strand
CATGCACTTAAGAATCAATAAAGCTAGTAACTGCAATGGCTTGAAGAATATAAAAATATGTAAATCAATGAATTCAAAATAATAATAAAATAAACAAACTCAATTATAACATAGAAAAGATGCTCCTAAACAACTGTTTTAAATGGTAAATTAAGTAATCAAGTATTTATCTTGTCTTTCCTAAAAAAAACTTCTACCTCAAGATAATCATTAGTTGATAAGGCAAAATTTCTCTTCACTCGTGAGTTAGAATTAACAAGAAAAAAAGAAACATACAATTTCAGTAAGTACATTTGTGATTATTGAATTAATAAATTGAGATATTGGTCATGTATAGCTGATGACATCATAAAAAGAAACACAATATATTGTACATATTCTGATGAAAACATGGAACACTACTTACGATTTAGTATTATTAAAAATAATGAAGCCAAATATCCTTCCAACCAAACTAAAGACAGGCACGTGAGCTGAACATTTACACTAGGTAGATATACTCCTTGGAGCTGAAGTCAGACCAAACGTGGGTTCCTGCCCAGTGTGCAGTCAGGCCAAAACAGTTTACACACCAAGTGAGTAAGAGAGAGAAAATTATTTATTGCAAAATGACAATGCAAGGAGACAGGGGCCAGTACTCAAATCTCACTCCCTTAATCCATGTCAGGATACAGTTTTGTAACCTTCAGGAGAGGGGGGTTATACATATTCATAAAAACTTCACAAATTTGGATGTGAATTGACAGGATTGGCTGAGGCTTCCTTTGCCTCGGTTTAAAGGGACATTTGATTTTTAATGCAGTGCACTTGTTTACCAGATGAGTCACACCAGCTTCCTGTCATCAGCTGATCAGGGCATGAGCAAAGGGGAGAATCCTGGTTCCCAGCAACTTTGTTCCCATTTGTCTCACTGTGAATGTCCGTGGGACAAGGTTAATTTTCAGGTTGTCTCCTGAGACACATTAACATACTTAATACCTGTTTCTAGGGTGATAGCATGGAAAGAATGTGGATATTGACCTTTTTTCATTCCATTCAGTTCTTAAGGAACTGAGTTATTATGTTTACCTATTTGTCTCCAGCTGAGGTCCTATCTGTCTTAACCATGGTGGGGAGGGGGATAGTTGAGCTTTCATCCTATTCAGTTCCTAAGGAACTGAATTATCATGTTTACTTATTTGTCTTCAATTGGGGATGCAGCCTAAACTTTGACTCCACTCCAGTTTAATCCTCCCTTTGAGTGGTTACTGTTTCACATTCTTGGGGAATGAGGCCTCAACACATTCTAGCTAATTCCTGCTGACTGGGGTCAAAGATGGTGGAACTCAGAAATCCTTGGTTAGTAAGTCTCTTGTAGTTTAGGCAGCTCTCATAATTTTCTGGCCATAGTCCAGGGAGAAGAGAGTAGGGGTGCCTGTAAATTAGCCTGTAATTTTGGGGGCTTGAAGACTGATAAGCAGTTAAGTAGACATGGAATACAACACAAGTAAAAAGTGTTAATGGTAATATGAAGAGTGTTACAACAAATAAGTATCTCAGCCACCCTAAATTGGGTTACCAAGAGGTGAGCAAAGAAAAATCTATTCCAAAGGTGGGTATTAAATTATATCATATACTTTCTTTGTCCTGTGGCAATTTATGAGTGGTATGATGAACAGCCTGTTGATCTTGTTTCACCTGTCCTGATGCATTAACTAATGAGTAATAGGTGGTATTGATGCATATACATACTTCTCCATGTGCTACTAGTATAAAGTCCAGGGCTGCCTGATTCTGAAGCACAGCAGTCTGGATAGAGGCAATTTCAGTGCGGAGTACAGAAGTTATATCAGTAGAGTTAGCTATTGACTTTAGGCAAAGAATTGGTATGAAATATGGAGGTCATCATAATTTTCTTGCCACCCATCATAGGAATTAAAATTCATTGGGCCTTTTCCCAAGCACTCCAAGTTAGATCAGGTGGGCTATGCCAGTGTCAGTAGCTAGGATGGGCAGAATGTAAAACTAGTTCTAATGGCAGGAAATGCATTCTCTCTGCCCAGATCCATCCTAGAATGAAGCTGCCTTCATGATTAACTGGCCAACTTTTAAAGGCAGTATGCTCACATAACCAATATAGCCCTGGATGGTGGAGGGAATAAGCAATAGGAGGGAACTGAAAAATAGCCCTAGCAATGCTCTGATCAGTCATAGTAATGCCTATTCTATTAGACATTCTTTTAACTGGGGCATCATGTTCTATAATGGCACCATTTACATTGGCCCAGGTATTGTTCAGCATATAAAAGACCAGGTCTGGTTGCCTTGTGCCCATTTCCCTACGGAAGCTGTTGGCCTAGAAGGAGTCCAATGTATACGTAAAGTGGCCAAACTTTGAGACCTTAGTACATCGTATTTTATCACAAAGGAACTTTGTTAGAATTGATTATATTGACTCCTTCATCTCTGGCCCAGTATTCTAAATGTAAGGGGACAAGGTTGATAGGTAAAACCTGTGTTCCATGTGAAGGAGACTGGGCACACACCCAACAGTCATTAGCCCACGGTGTGTGGTTTAATAGGGTTTGTTGGAATTTTATGAGAGTGTTAGACTCACATACTCCTTCAGAAGGAGTTAGGGATAAAACAATCACTGAGCTGATCAAAATCACTCATGTCTTAACTTAGAACAGGTTTTCTTTCAAAGGCAACCTTAAGATCCTTGATGGGTTCACAAGTATATTCCACTGCAGGCTGCTGGGGACACTCAATATTTAGTTGGTCAGGTTCTCTCGACTCTCCCTGACCCACAAAGCTCCTCCCTGTAGGATAAACTTTAGTTACAGGTCGAAGAGGATCTTCAGTGTAGTCTGGTGCTATCCTCAATCAGGTGTGATGTATCCAAGGGGAGACTCCCTTCAGTTTGGTTGAAGAGTGTGTTGTCAGCAGTACTTCATAAGGCCCAGTCCATTTGGCCTGGAGCTGGCTCTTTGGAGTCTGGTCATTCCACTCCATCAGAAGGACCCAATGCCCTAGAAAGAAGCTGTGAAGGGGAGTATCTGCAGGATACAACAATCTGCTGGAAGCAAATTGGTTAATAATCTTTAATGTTACAGACAAAGTTTGCACATGTTTTAAAGTATTTAATTCCTTAACAATTTTAAGGTCTCCCTTTCCTACATAACTGGGGTGCCACACTCTAGAAAATAGTCTCCCATAAAATATTTCATATGGGTTTAACTTAAGCCTGCTTCCAGGGGCAACCCAGACCCGCAACAGCGCAAGAGGTAAAGGTTTTACCTAAGGTAAGTTGGTTTCTTGGCACATCTTAGCCAGTGTCATCTTCTTCTTAAATGTGTGATTCATCTTCTCAGTTTTGCCTGTCAATTGGGCTCTCCATGAGTAACATAACTTCCTAATAGTTCTATTACTTGTTGGAGTATTTGGTATACAAATGATCCTCCATTATCACTTTGAATTAAGGCTGGCAAACTAAATCAGGTATAATTTTCCTTAATAGGTTTTACTTACCTCTACTGCTTTTCTGTGTGGCAGGGAAAGGCTTCCACCCATCCAGTGAAAGTGTCTATAAATATTACAAGGTACTTGATATTTCCAGGGGCTATAAATTTACCTGCCAGTCATTGCATGAGTCTACTCTTCTTACTTGAATTCCTTTTACCACTGGAGGTGGGCTGCTCTTGGGATTGTTCTTGGCACAGATCATGCAGCCTTGTGTCACCTTTTGGATGACTTTTCCTATAACAAGTGCTAGTTGCAGTGACAGCTCTACCTGGTACTTCTGTAATCCATAACAGGTAGTTGCAGGAGGTTGTCTGTAGGGCCCATGCTTTCTCAGGATTAACATCCACCTGGAGCTCGTTAGCTGAGAAAACAACTTGAGTATTTAACTAGATTAGCAATTCTCATCCCATCAGAGGGACAGGGCATTCAGTCATGTATAAAAACTTTGAGTTAATACAATATTCCCTACCTGGCATTCAAGAGGTTGAAGAAAATTTTACGTGTTGTTTTTCCTGAAACTCCAGTATTGCTCATAGTCTTGTGGGACAAAGTGGCCTTAGGGACACTCAGGACTGAGTATGTTGCCTCTATGCAAAAATTCAATGAGCTGTTTTCCCACAGTTATTGCTGCCTGGGGCTCCTTATGGTAGATAGGAATTTTCTCAGTCTGCAATGGTGCCCCTGAGCCCCCTGTCATTCTTGATCACTGTCAACTGTGCTAACTATCTGCTAGGCCCCTTTTGGTTGGTTTTGTAGGGCTCATTCTGGGCACTCTGTCTTCCCATGCCCATCCTTCCTGCAGTAAGGACACTGTTGAGGCCCCAACTATGTTGGTTAGCCTCCTCAAGGAGGAGATTGATTTTCTCCCTTTCTATTTGTTGGGGGCCTAGGGGTACTTACCCAGTCGGATTGACTTAGTGGCAGGCCTCCCAGAGCAGCAGCCAGCAGGACAGCCTATTGCTTCATGTCTCTTTGCTTCTGCTTTTCCTGCTCCTGGTCTCAGTTATTATAGATCTTGAAAGCAACCTCTACAAGTTGAGAAGCATTCATACTCAGTCCCCTCAGTAATTTTTGGATTTTGTGCCATATATTGGGGTGCTCTGGCTTATAAAATTCAAGACGATAATACGAGTGTTCTGGGGGTCATCTGGATTGGAGTCAGTTTGTTGGTAGTAGGCTTCATACACCTGTTCAAGGAAAGCAGGGGGATTTTCCTTGGGGCCTTGTTGTACTTCTTGAATTTTGCTAACATTCATCTGTTTTGAGGCCCTCTTTTGAAGCCCTACAATAATGCATTATTTCATATGGGCCAACTTAGCTCTGTGCCCTAAGTCACTTGGATCCCATTCTGGATCTGTCCCTGGCACTGCCTGATGACAGGGACCCCTGGCAAGGTTTTCAGGCTGGGTTGTGAAGTCTCTCAGCTTCCACTTTAGCCTTTTCTAATACCATCTGTCTCTCTTCAGGGGTGAACAAGGTAGTTAATAACATATTAATATCATCCCAATTAAGATGATGAACTGAAAATATGGAGGTGATTGAAGTCTCCATCTGCTTTGGATTCTCCCTTTAAGTGGGCATTGTATTTCCCCGATTTAATAAATTAGCAGTGGTGAATGTGACATGAGTCCAAATGAAATCTCCAAGATTCCCATGATAATCTAAGAAAGCTGGAACCTACCATAATGGGTATTGCCCTGATAGACATGGATTAGACCCCTAGAAAAATTGTACACTGCTGTGAGTGTGTGTGCTGGGGAGACCATTTCCTGAGGGGCACCCACTTCCTGAGGGGCATCCTGGATGCTCTCAGGTAAAGGAGATATAACGCCACCTGAGTTTTAGGAGGTTCTGAATTTAATCCTTAGGTTTCTTCAGAGTCCTGAAAGACACCTTTAAAATACACTTCCCCTTAGGCCATCCAGCCATCAACCTGCACTCTTTCTGTAAACTCTTATTTTGAAACAAAGTCATGAATTATTCTAGGTAAAGCATTTTTCCACTTTTGTCCTTTTTTTGCAAAACAAATCCAACTGCATAATAATGTCATAGCTCAGACTCCCATTCTCTGGCCATCTATCCCCAGACTTGAGCTGATATTGGGGCCAGACAGTTGTTCAAGCAAGATATTATTTTTATTTTTCCTTTCTATAGACTCAAAGCCAAAATGAGCACAGTTTTTCAGTATACAGCCAAGGTGGCTGCATTCCAGCATAGAACCTTACTTACTCATTTTCCAGTCACACCTTGTATTCACTCTCACTTGAAACTTGTGCACCAGTGCCACACACCCACACTCTCACCCATACACAAACAAATCAAACTTGAGCCAGACCAGATCAAAGCAAAGGATCCCTAAGAAACATGTGAGCTATGGAGGAATCTTTATTAAAACTTCATTTTTCACCCACACACAAACCAAACCAGAAACAGACCAGACCAGAGTGTAAAATCCTTAAGAGATGCCTGGGCTGGGGAAATGCTTTAGCCAAGGCTTACAATCTCCCAGTTAAAGTCCCTTTTCATGCTTTAAAGAATTCACCTTATACTCATCCAAGAGATGTCTTCAAACTCAGAATAATTTTCTCTTCTATCAAGAAAACAAATGTGCCTAGGGGCCAAGGATGCTACAGACGGTCACAGACTCACCATCCCTTATATACCTTCAGAAAAAACAGTGTCTGAGAGCACACAAGATTCTATCAGGGGTCTGTTCCATTTCCACCATCCAAGGGTTCTTGTGCTCCGGGAAGAGGATCAGTGACCCTTGGTCCCATCTGGGGTGCCAAATTGAAGTTGGACCAAATGTGGGTCCCTGCCTGGTGTGCAGTCAGGCCAAAATGTTTTACATACCAAGTGATTAAGAGGAGAGAAAATTATTTATTGCAAAGTGGCAATGCAAAGAGACAGGGGCCAGTACCCAAATCTGACTCCTCAAATCCAGGTCAGGATACAGTTTTGTAAGCTTCAGGAGAGGGGGGTTAAACATATTCATAAAAAAACTTCAGGAATTTGGATGTGAATTAACTGAGGAATGGCTGAGGTTTCCTTTGCCTTGGTTTAAAGGGACAGTTGATTTTTAATGCAGTGTAGTTGGGTACTGGATGAGTCACACTGGCTTCCTCTTATGAGCTGATCAGGGCTTGGGCGAATGACAGGAATGAAGGGGAGAATGTCAGTTTCCAGCAACTTTGTTCCTATTTGTCTCACTGCACATGTCTGTGTACCAAGGTTAATTTTCAAGTTGTTTCCTGAGACACATTAATGTACTTATCACCTGTTTCTAGGGTGATAGCACAGAATGAATGTGTAAATTGGCCTTTTTTAATTGCAATCAGTTCTTAAGGAACTGAGTTATTATGGTTACCTATTTGTCTCCAACAAAGGTCCTATATGTCTTAACCAGGGTGGGGAGGGATAGCTGAGCTTTTATCCTATTCAGTTCTTAAGGAACTGAGTTATCAATTTTACTTATCTGTCTTCAACTGGGGATGCAGCCTGAACTTTGACTCTGTTCAGTTTCAGATAAATCAATCATGGGAGAATAGAAAGGCTGCATATGCACAGGAGACAGCTTGGGGGACAGGAGTGCATGGGAGGGAAGGACACATGGAAGAGGTAACTATGGGAAGGAAGTTGGAAGGGAGCTGTTGCATTGTGGGAAATTGTAATCAGTGTCATGAGATAAAGTGTATGTGAGCTGCTGTATGGAAAGTGAATTTGCTTTGTAAACTTTCACCCAAATCACAATGAAAATTTAAAAATAATAATATAATAATAATGAAGCCAAATGTCATAAAGTTCTGATTACACTGTCACTAAAGAAGAAATGGAAGAGAAGTGATCAACTAAACACCACCAAGATGAAACCAACAAAATTTAGATTGTGAGAAAATCTACAGGACAAACTTAAAAGGAATCCAGTGCCTTCAAACTATGAAGAAAAAAAATTGAAAAGTAAATTAAAAGTAGAAGAAACTTTAGGTAAAACTAAACATAAGAAACATGTTTAAAATATAACATTTAGACTTACTTTGTATCCTGATTAAATAATCAGAAATAAAATTTCATAAGATAACCAAGGGATTTTGATTTTGAATGAATAATTAAATATATTAAGGAATTATTTTTAATTATTTGGGGACATGACAGTATTATTATACAAATTTCTAATAAATGTAGTTTTTGCATAAAATACTAATATTAGTACAATAAAAGGATATGATGTCTGCTTTAGAGTGTACTGGGGTGTATAAGGACATGAAATGTAGTGATAAATGATGGAGCTGTAGATCAGTTTTGCTATCCTATTCTCTCAAATTTCCATATTTCCATTGTAGACACTTTTCCATTAAGAAAAGAAAATAAAAATGACCAGGCTTACTGGTCTGATAGAGACTGGTGAAAACCATGAGACTATGGCCCCTAGTCATCTGTCAGGCCTGGAATTGAACTCACTCCCATGACTTCCAGCCAAACAATAGACAGACATATAAGTGAACATTTACATCAGGTAAGTACACCTCTTAGAACAATCAACCATGGGACATCAGAAGGGCAGTATTTGCACAGAGAGATATCTCAGAGGGCAGGAATGCATAGTAAAGAAGGACACAGGGAAAACGTAGCCACAGGGAGGAAGTGAGAAGAAAGCTATTACATCATGGGGGTTGCAATCAAAGTGATGAAATAAAATATAAAAGAACTACTATACAGAAAATGAATTTGCTCTGTAAACTTTCACCCAAATCACAATAAAGAAAAAGAAAAAGGAAGAGCTCTTAAGACTCCAGAGATATTCTCATTCTCCTGATAGACACTTTCTTCAGGTCTAAGTTTAGCTTACAATCCTAATAGAATTGATTTTCTGTGGATGATGTCAAGTAGGAGTCAAGATGCATTTTTCCCATGTTAATATCCAATTGACCTAGCACAATTTATTTTAAGTACTAGTGGTCAGGAAAATGTTGTTGCTGGGCCATATTTGTCCTTTTGCTTTTTTTGTGTGTGGACTGTGAGCTAAGAAATTTTTTTAAATTTTAAAATGATTTGAATAAAACCAAAAGCAGAGAAATGTTTTATGATACGTGAAAATTGCATGACTCAATTTTCAGTGCCCATAAGGTTTTATTGGAACACAGCTAAGCCTTTCTTTCTTGCTTGCTTTTTTTTTTTTTTTTTTTTTTAATTGTGATTTGGGTGAAAATTAAGAGAGCAAATTCATCTTCCATACAGAAATTTACATACACTTTGTCTCAGGACATTGACTGTAATCACCCACAATGCAACAGCTCTCCTCCCACTTTCTCCCCACAGCCACTTCTTCCATGTGTCCTTCCTTTCCATGCACTCCTATCCTCTGAGCTGTCTCACTGTGCATGCATAGCCCTTCTATTATCTTGTGATTGATCTCTCCAAGGACTGTATTGACCTAATGTAAATGTTCAGCTCATCTGCCTGACTTTTGTTTGGCTGGAAGCCACAGGAGTGGGTTCAGTTCCAGACCTGAAGGGCAGCTAGGGGCCATAGTCTCAGGGGTTCCACTAGGCTCTATCAGACCAGCAAATCTGGTCCCTTTTTTATGATTTTGAGTTTTGTTCCACATTTTTCTTCCACTCTATCCAGGATCCCCTGCATAGATCCCCCTCTGAGTTGTTGACAGTGGTAGCCAGGAACCCTCTAGTTATTTTGGTCTCATAGTTGTAAGGGCTGAGGATAGCATGGTATAACCAGTCCCTTGGATTAAGTGTTTCCATGTGTCTTTGGTTTTCTTCATTCTTCTTTGCTCTGGACAAGGAGAGACCCATCATTGCATCTAGATGGACACTTGCAAGCTTTTAAGATCCCCAAAAGTAGGATATGGAACAATATTTTGTGTAGTATATTATGCCAATTGAGCTTGATGGCCCCTGTGACCATGGCCCCAAGGCCACAGGTCTAACTACTTGCTCCCTCTGGGTAGCTGGTTGTGGCCAAGAAGTGACTACAACTTTGTTCCTTCTCAACTTTACTATATACCTAGAAATTCTTACAGAACATACAAATACACTTGTAGAAATATTGTCTGCCAACCCTATACATCTTCATGGGCACAGACCTCCCTGCACAGACATACTTAATTGTTCAGACTGTCCACTCATCTATCCATCCATAGATCAATGTTTGTCATCACTGACAACACAGCACTGCATGTGCAAAGGGGTTCCTCTTTGTTGTCTATATCTCCCATGCACCTCTCTATTTCTTCCTCTTCCTCAATGCCACCGTGTTGATCACCCACTTTTGGTACATTGCCCATCCCTTCATCCAAATCAATACTTGTCTCTACCTATGTAGTTCCTTCCCCTCCCTCCACCCCTGGTAACCAACAAAGAACATTTCCTTCCATATATAAACTTTCCTTGACTTTTTACAATAATGGACTAATACAGTATCAATCTTTCTGTTATTGACTTATTTCACTCAGTATAATGTCCTACAATTTCTTCCACACTATGCAGTGTTTTGCACATTCTAAGTTATTCTTTAGGGTTGTATAGTATTCCACCGTGCATATATACCATAGTTTGGTTATCTATTTTTCTGTTGATGGGCACCTAGGTTGTTTCCATCTTTTGGCTATTATAAATGGTGTTGTGATAAACATGAGTGTGCATATATCTGTTCTTGTCCTGGCTCTCACTTCTTTAGGATATATACCTAGGAATGGGATTACTGGCTCAAAACATATCTCTAATTCCAACTTTTTAAGGAATTACCATACTGCTTTCCACAGTGGTTGAATCATTTGACAGTCCCACCAGCATTGTATGAGAGTCCCAATTTATCCACATATTCTCCAACATTTGTTATTTTCTGTGTTGTTGAACTTTGCTATTAGTGCTGGGGCAAGATGGTATCTTATTGTTTTGATTTGCATATCTCTAATAGCTAATGATTGTGAATGTTTCTTAGTGTGTATGTTGGCCACCTGAATATCCTCTTTGGTTAAGTGTCTATTTATGTCTTCTGACCATTTTTAAATTGGATTTTTTGGTTTCTTTTGTTGTTGTTGTTGTTGAGGTGTTGAAATTTTGTATAAATTTTAGAAATAAGTCCTTTGTCAGATATGGTGTTGCCAAATATTTTTTTTTCCAATCTGTAGTTTTTTTTTGACTGTTTTAGACAAGTTTTTGGAAGCACATAAAAATTTAATTTTTAGAAGGTCCCAGTCATCTAGTTTATCTTCTGCTCTTTGTGCATTCTGGGTTAAGCTCTTATTTTTGAAAATTGTCTAAGACTGTTTTCTGGCTACAAATTTCAGCTACTCAGGGTATGCAAATATAGTGTGCACAGTTTTAAATATATGTTATTTGTCCCTTCACAGAAAATATGTGCTCACTTCTGAAAATAACCACTATGGCACTACAATGTCTCCTGTGCTGAATGTCACGTGACTATAAAATATATAGGGCTGAGAATTCCCTTGGACTCTAATTCGTCTTTTATTCTATGTACCTATACTTGCACCATAAAATAGACTTTTGTAATTACTGTAACTTAATAGTAAGCCCAATGTTATTAATTTGATTCTGACTAACGGTGACCCTTTAGGACAGAGTTGAACTGCTTCCCTGGTTTCCCAAGGCTGAAAATCTTTAGGGAAATTGACTGCCTCGTCTTCCTTCTGCATAGTTGGGGTGGATTAAAATAACCAACCTTTGGTTAGCAGTCCAATGGTTCAGTCACTGCACCACCAGAGCCCTCTTTATATGTCAAAGTATAAGTAAATTCTCCAACTGTTTTGGACATGGCTAGTTTTGGTCTTAAGTCCTTGTATTTGCTATGTAAATTTTAGTATGAACTTGTTAATTTTTCTAAAATATAATGCTGCTTGTTTTCATTAGGATTGCATTGTATCTATAAGTCATTTGAGGAAAATGGATATATTCATTAAAATGATAGTTCTAATACATGAATATAAAATGTGCTCTATTAATTTATTTTTTTAAATTAATGTGTGTTTAATAATTTTGGTGTAGAGATTTTGTATGTCCTTCATAACATTTACCCTATGTATTTGAGTTGTTTTAATACTAATTTGAGAATTTATTAATTATTATTTTTGTTATTGTTGTTCCTTATCTGGAAATTCTTTTACATTCTCTGTGTACACAATATCATTGCCTATAGATGATGACCTTTATGTTTTCTGATTTGAACAATAATAATTTTATTTTCATTACCTTATTTGTTTTGTCTACAATTTCCAAAATATGTTTACAGTGAACATTCTCTACTCATTCCTAATATCAGAGCTAAAGTTTTCAATATGTTAATGTTTTATACACACACACATATATATATATATATATATATATAATATATATATATATAATTACAGAAACTATTTAACACACTGACAATTCCTTTCTCTTCCTGATTTTCTAACAGCTTTAATTATAAATTTACATTGAGTTTAATATTATTCTTCAGTTATTGAGATGCTCACACTATCTGTCACTTTTTTATATTTATATCATGAATCAGAAATATCAAATATATATCCTGTAAACAGACGTAAGCACAAAAACAAGGTCCCCAGACAAATACTCATATAATTGAATCAATTAATTGATCTCTTTATCTACCTGTATCTTCTGAGTCAAAAAGTCAAACTTAAATTACAATATTTCTAAATGCCACATGAGGAACCATGGTGGTGCAGTAGTTGAAGAGTTCCAGTGCTAACCAAAAGGTTAGTGGTTCGAACTCACCACAGCTCTGCAGGAGAAAGATGAGGCAGTCTAGTTCTGTAAAGTTTTACAGACTTGAAAAGGAAACAACAGTGAGTAAATGCCACATGTTAAATATTATCAATCTAAAGTAAAGAAAGATCAATATATTCATAGAAAATGGTATTTTCTCCTGAAGATAAATTAAATTTTCAACAAAAGAAGTCTCCTTCCTTTTATTCTTTAGAGAAATTCATGTTTTCCAAATTTTACATATCATTTCTTCTTAAGTTAGTATAGGTCAAAGACTTGAAACAAACGAAAAGAGACTTGTTTTTTTTCAAGCTATATTTATGAGAAAGCCTAAAGCTGTTTCTTGAATCTCAAAACTATAATATGATAGAAGACCATACAAGTACCAAGGAATACTAGAAGTCTTACAGTGATCAAAAAAATAAGAATTATACAGGAAGTTCTTACTTTGCATGGTTCTAATATGAAAAAAAAATGTGGTTATATTTTAGATATAAAATATTGGTTCTCCAACAGCACAATTCAAACTTCAGTTACTGTCAGTTATAAACCGAGCAACTGCATAAAATACAAATTTTACTGCTAGCCATTCATTCCATAAATCACTTACTAAATAACAGGTATGCATGAAGATCTGTGATCAGTCCCATCACTTTTGTCAATGTCTGCTACTGATTGGCTGTTGTTGCATCTATAATTCCATCAATACACAGACTGTAAAGCATGTGATATTATTGCTTTCTTATCTCCATTAACAAAACCATGTGACATTTTACAAAAAATGGATATATATATTATAAGTAGGGCAAAGAGGCCACATGTTCTGACCTCATATAATCCCACAAGAGGAAGGCAGAATCACCGTCAATAGCACAAGGCCTATTACTGCAAGGCCTATCATGTTGTCTCCCTCCAGCCCTTTCACCAACCGTTCCTCCCAAAGCACCCACCACCCCTGCCCTGGGTTTCATAATTCGCTGCAGTGGCCACACAGAGCTCACAGATTATGGGGTTTATTAGGGAAGCACCACAGGCTACAATTCAAGTTCAGGAAAAATTCTCAGTCTCTCTCCCAGCCCACCGTCCCTCAGCCAACAGTCTCTCACAGTCTCTCTCCCAG
>NW_006922026.1:1179195-1180389 GCF_000298275.1 Orycteropus afer afer | reverse complement strand
TATATATGGGATTTAGCCAACAAAAGTAAGGTTATGTTAAAGAGAGCAAAGATGATAATGTTGGTTGTTGTTGTTGTTATTAGGTACCACTTATAGTGACTCTATGTACAACAGAAAAAACACTGCCAGGTCCTGCACCAATCTCAGAATCCTTGCTATACCTGAGCTCATTGTTACAGCCACTGTGTTAATTGATCTCATTGACAGTCTTACCCTTTTTCTCTGACCCTCCACTTTACCAAGTATGATGTCCTTCTCCAGGTAATGGTGCTTTCTAGCAACAAGACCAAAGTAGGTGAGACAAAGTCTGGCCACTGTCACTTCCAACAAGCATTCTGGCTGCATTTTTCCAGGTCAGATCTGTTAGTTCTTCTGGCAGGCCATGGTAAATTCGTTATTCTTTGCCAACACCACAACTCAAAAACATCAACTTTTAAAATGGTATATGTAGTGAAATAGCTGACAATGGAAATATTGACAACACCCTCATTTGAGAGCTTCTTGATATATAGCCAGACAGAATTAATGCAAGTGAACTTATTACAATAAGTGAGGAAAATGATTGGGACATAAAGATGAAAATGGCCCAGAAAATGTGATGATGCTGGTTAAAAAAATTAAAGGGAATCTTGGAGATATTTCAGAAGATTGAAAGTGAAAAAGATAGAATGTGGGAAGCCATTGCAAACTTAAATAAGGAGTGTGATAGCATGCCAAAGCATAGGAAAGATACTCATTCAGTATTATAAGCTATATGAAAAGAAGGTAAAAATTATTCAAACTATTAATTTGTGCAAAGAAATAGAACATTTAATTTTCAACATTTTTAATTGTTCAAATAGCCATACACTAAATAAATATAAGTTTTGATATTTTTCTCATTCCCCTATATATGTATTTATTGTGATTTGGGTGAAGATTTACAGAACAGATTCACTTTCCATTCAGCAGTTCACATATACTTTGTCTCATGACATTGACCACAGTTTACCACAATGCAATAGCTCCTCTCTCACTTCATCCCCATAGTTATCCCTTCCCAGTGTCCATCCCTCCATGCACTCCTGCCCCATGAGCTGTCTCCCTGTGCATAAGCAGCCCTTATTTCTCCCATGATTGTTCTCTCCAAGGAGTATATCTACCTCAGGTAAATGTTCAACTCATATGCCTGTCTTTCATTTGGCTGGAAACCAC
>NW_006922026.1:1173660-1175400 GCF_000298275.1 Orycteropus afer afer | reverse complement strand
CCAAAGATTTTGGTATGTTGTGTTTTCATTCTCGTTTGATTCAAGGAATTTTTGAATTTCAATTTTGATTTCTTCTCTTACCCAGTCTTTCTCAGTGAAGGTGTTGTTCAGTTTCCACTGTTTACTCTTTTCCTGTTGATCTTCCTATTGTTGATTTCTAATTTGATAGCATTATGATCTGAGAAGATGTTTTGCAGTTTTCAATGTTTTTAAATTTATTAAGGCTTGCTTTATGGCCTAACATATGATCTATCATGGAAAATGTTCCATGTGCACTGGAGAAGAATGTGTGCTGTGCTGCTGTTGGGTGAAGTGCTCTGTAGATGTCTATAAGGCCAAATTTGTGGGTTGTATTGTTTAGCTCTTCTAAATCTTTATTGAGTTTCTTTCCAGTTGTTCTATCTTTCAGAGAAAGTGGTGTATTAAAGTTTCTCAGTATGACTGTGGAGTCATCTATTTGGCTTTTCTACTCTTTTAAAGCCTGATTTATGTATTTTGGGGCTCTTTCACTGGGTCCATAGATATTTATTATGGTTATATCTTCATGATCAATTGATCCTTTAATCATTAGATAATGTCCTTCCTTGTCCTGTATGGTGGTTTTTTTCTTAAAGTCAATTTGATCAGAAATTAATATTGCCACTCCTGCTCTCTTACAGTTGTCATTTGCTTGATATATCTTTTTCCAACCTTTAACTTTCAGTCTATTTTTGTCTTTATCTTTCGGGTGTGTCTCTCTTGTAGGCAGCATATTGATGGGTTTTGTTTTCTTATCCAATCTGCAACCCTCCATTCTTTGAGTGGTGAATTTAATCAATTAACGTTCAGGGTAATTATTGATAAGTTTGAATTTGTTGCTGTCATTTTGGTATATGTTTTTTCATGGTGTCCCTTGTTTCTTTGTTCCATATTATTTTCTGTCCTGAGCTCATTATGTTTATGAATTGTGTTCTGATTTCCTTTTTTTTAGTATATGCTGAATATTTGTGCTCATCTTCTTTTTTCATTGTGATGTGAAGGTTTATCATTTTTCTTCAGGGTTACCCTATGATTTATAATTTGCTCCCTGTGTTTAAAATAGTCCATTCTATCTTGCAACTCTCTTAACTTCCTCACCTTTTAGAAGTTCTGAACTACAAAGTCTTTTTCCTCTTTTTGTTTGTAGTTGTCCTCATTTGCCAATTGATATCTCTGGTTCCCTGTTTACAATCTTGTAAGCTCATTTTACTTTGGATATTTCCATAGCTGTTGTATCTGTGTTATGTCATCTTGTGAAATAATAGTTGGTTGTTATCTGAAATTTTTGGTTCTCTGTTCAAAGGACTCCCTTTAGCATCTCTTGTAACGTTTTTCTGGTTTTAAAAAATTCCCTTAGTTTCTGATTATCTGGAAATCTCCTAATTCCACCACCATATTTGAGGACAATTTTGCTGGGTATATAAATCTTGGTTCAAAATTTTTCTCTTTCAGGGTTTTATATATACCATCCCATTGCCGTCTCACTTGCATGGTTTCTGCTGAGCATTCACAGCTTATTCTTACTGACTGTCCTTTGTAGGTAACTTTTTAGTTTTTCTCATGGTGCTTTCAGGATTCTGTCTTTGTCTTTGGTTTTGATGAGTTTGATGATGATGGGTCTTGGTGATTTTATTTTGGAGTCTATCCTGTTTGGGGTTTGTTGGACTTCCTGAATGGATATATTCTTATCTTTCCTCATATCAGGGAAGTTCTCCTCCAGCA
>NW_006922026.1:1161044-1172081 GCF_000298275.1 Orycteropus afer afer | reverse complement strand
CATGCAGTCTCTGGCTAGCAGGGCTGATTTTTAGGTTAATTCTTAGGTCCTACCACCACTTGGCACTCTCAAAGCTATCTTTGCCATGCTGTCAGGATTGCTCAGGATCACTGTCAGACTGCAGCTCCATCTGTCTCCTTTTTTGGTATTTTCATGCAAATTCTTTTGCTAGTTGGGGTTTAGTCCACTTCTATATGCTTCCCTTCAAGGCTCAGGGGTCCAGGATTATCTTCTGTGTCTTTGTTAATTGGTTTCCCTTTTCTTTGGGAAAGGGGTCTGTGCAGTCTTTCTGCCTAGTCCACCATCTTACCAAAACTCCCCCATATATATTTAAAGCAGACAATAAGAGATGTTAATGCTTTATCACAAAATACTAAACATCACTGAATAATCATACCTTTTTCCCTTGATTATTAATATATATTTTTCATGGTATCAGCTTGCACAATCATGTTTCATTACCCGTGCTGCTGAGCAAAGCAAGATCTGCCTGTTTAAAGTTCGCTTGGGAAATGCATCTTGTTACCTTTGTCCTTTTATAACAAAACAACAAACCTGTGCTCAGGTATCATCTGGATAAGAAGAGTATCCAAAAAAGGAAAAATAAAATATTATGCTTCTTTTGCAGATCTATGTGTTTTATCACTCAAACTTGGATTAATGAATTACCAGGTGCCAGAGGGTTGATTCTGACTCATAACCACCCCATGTATGTCAGGGTAGAACTGTGCTTCATAGAGTTTTCAATTTTCATGTGTAGATTGCCACACTTTTCTTCCAAGTCAACACTGAATTGACTCAAACCTCCTAAGTTTGTTACTGTTTATACCATCCAGGAATTCTTCGATGAAGTAGAACAAAGTTAAAGGCATTCTCACTTGACTCTTTTTTTTTTTTTTTTCCCCTGAATTTCCTCTTAGGCCTTGAGGAGCCCAAGGCTTACTTAGGAGCTAAGCTCAGTAAGTGAGTGGCTTACCAATACAGAAATGCCTCTTTCAAACCTCCTTTAATTTTAATTAAGCTACAAGAAAAGAACTAATTGTGCATAATCAGTGGAAAAGAAACCAATGTGTCATATCAGATAATTATTTCATTAAGCTTGGTTTTCTCATTGTGCTGAAGCAGCATGAGATCTTGTCAAAATATTTCATGGAGTTTTAGCCAATTCCATTGCTATCAAAGACTACTTGAGATACCTTTGTTAGGGTCCTCTAAGATTTCCATAAAAAGTGTATGTCTTCTAAATAGATTAACACTTTTAAATATTCTAATTACTGTCAATTACTGAGAAACTTGAGGAGTTTGGAAAATAGTTGAGTGTATGCTTAAGTTCATAAAAACTCATATAATATACAACAGAGATTGTGATTGCAGTCCTCAAAAATATATATATATATATATATATATAATTTCACACTATTTTTGGTATGTGAAAGTCAAATAGTGATAAGTGTCTTTAGGTTGGGAGTATGAAATATAGCTAGCAAAATTGATTACCCACAGTGCATTCTAGCAGTGTTCTCATACAGCACATAATGGCAATGCATCAATGCCAATGGTTTGGGGGCCCATTACATTATTAGCAATCATTCAAATGATCTCTGCCAGGAAGAGGTAGATGCCATATTTAGATGGCCAGAACAGGTAGGGCAGGCAGGCAAGAGGGAGCAGAGTGATTTGGAACAGATATGGGAGACAAACTTGTCCGTCAATTTGTTGCAGTGTGGTAACTTGGGTGTTGCTGTGAGGCTGGAGGCTATGCCACCATTGTTTCAAATGCCAACAGGGTTATCTGTAGTGGACAGGTTTCAGTGGAGCTTCCAGATTAAGACAAACTTGAAAAAAAGAAGAGGCCATCCACATCTCAAAGAATTGGCCAGATAAAACCTTATAATTAGTAGTGAAACACTGTCTGATATATTATTAAAAACTTTATGAATAGCTCTGAAATATTATCTGATATAGTGCCAGAGGACGAACACCTCAGGTCGGAATGTGCTCAAAACATGACTGTGAAGGAGCTACTTAATCAGAGTAAAGCTGACCTTAATCATGTGGCTAGAGTAAAGCTTTCAGGACCTCGAGTGACTGATGTGCTAGGATTGAAAATGAGAAGAAACAGATGCAGACATCTATTAATAATCAGAATGTGAAATGCAGGAAGTATGAATCTAAGAAAATTGAGAGTTGTGAAAAACAAAATGGAAAGCATAAAGATTGATATTCTAGGCATTAGTGAGCTGAAATGGACAGGTTTTGGCCATTTTGAATCAGACAAACATATGATCTATTATGCTGGGAATTAAAGAGGAATCTCATGGCATTCATAATCACAAAGAATGTTTCATGATTTATCCTGAAGTACAATGCTGTCAGTTATAGGATAATATTCATATGCCAGTTAATAATACTACTGTTACTCAAATTTATGCACTAACCACCAAAGCCAAAGATGATGGAATTGAAGATTTGTACCAACTTCTACAGTCTGACATTGGCCAAACATGCAATCAAGATGTGTTGATTATCACTGGTGATTGGAATGCAGAAGATGGAAACAAAGAAAAATCACTGGTAGTTGGAAAATATGGACTTGGTGATAGAAATAACACTGGCAATTGCATAATAAAATTTTGCATGACCAAAAACCTATTCATTGCAAATACCTTTTTTCAACAAAACAAATGTCAGCCATACACGTGGACTTCACCAGATGGAATACACAGAAATCAGAGTGACTACATGTGTGGCAAGAGGCAATGGAAAAGCTCAATATCTTCAGCCAAAACAAAGACAGGAGCTGATTGTTGAACAGAACATCAACTGCTCATATGCAAGTTCAAGTTGAAGTTGAAGACAATTAAAACAAGTCCATGAGAGCCAAAATATTACCTTGATTACATCTCAAGTTTAGAGACCATCTAAAGAATTGATTTGATGCACTGAACACCAATGACCAAAAACAAGAGGAAGTATGAGGTGACATTAAGAACATCATCCATGAAGAAGGCAAAAGGTGATTAAAAAGAAAGGAAAGGAAGAAAAGACCAAAATGGATGTCATAACAGACTCTGAAACTTGCCGTTGAACTGAGAGCAGCTAAAGCAAATGGAAGAAATTACAAGATAAAAGAGCTGAACGGAAGATTTTGAAAAGCATCTCAAGAAGACAAAGTCAGTTATTATGATGAAATGTGCAAAGACTTGGAGTTAGAAAGCCAAAATGGAAGAACAAGCTTGGCATTTCTCAAGCTGGAAGAATTGAAGAGAAAATTTAAACCTAAAGTTGTAATATTGAAGGATTCTATGGGCAAAATATTGAATGATGCAGGAAACCTCCAAAGATGATGGAAGGAATACCCAGAATCACTGTGTAAAAAAAAAAAAAAAAAAAAAAAAATTGGTTGATGTTTATCCATTTCAGGAGGTGGCATATGACCAAGAATCAGTGGTACTGAAGGAAGACGTAGAAGCTGCATTAAAGGATTTGGCAAAAAACAATTCTTCAGGAATTGACAGAATACCCATTGAGATGTTTCAACAAACAGATACTGCCCTGGAGTCACACCCTCAGCTATGCCAAAGAATTTGGAAGACAGATATCTGGCCAACTGACTGGAAGAGATGCGTATTTGTACCCATTCCAAAGAAAAGTGATCCCACAGAATGTAGAAATTATCAAACAATATCATTAATATTGCATGCAAGTAAAATCTTACTGAAAATAATTCAAAAAAGGTTGCAGCAGTATATAGACAGAGAACTTCCCAAAATGCAAGCTGTATTCAGAAGAGGATGTGGAATGAAGGATATCATTGCTGATGTCGGATGGATCTTGGCTGTAGTCAAGGAATACCAGAAAGATGCTTACTTGTATTTTATTGACTATGCACAACCAATCAATTAGGTGGATGATAACAAATTATGGATAACATTGAGAAGAATAGGGATACCAGAACACATAATTGTACTCATGAGGGATGAGTACAAAGACTAGGAGGCTGTTTGAACAAAACAAGGGGACAGTGCATGGTTATAATCAGAAAGGGAGTGTGTCAGGGTTATATCCTTTCACTGTAATATTCAATCTTTATGCTGAGCAAATAATCTGAGAAGCAGACTATATGAAGACGAATGTTGCATCAGGATTGGAGGAAGACTCATTAACAACCTGCAATATGCTGATGACACAACTCTCCTTGCTGAAAGTGAGGATAACTTGAATCACTTACTGATGAAGATTGAAGACTACAGTCTGCAGTATGGTTTACACTTCAATATAAAGAAAACAAAAATCCTCATACCTGGACCAATAAGCAGCATCATGATAAATAGAGAAAAGTTTGAAATTGTCAAAGACTTCATATTAGTTGGTTCTGTAATCAACACCAATGAAGGCAGTAGTGAAATATCAGATGATGTATTGGGAAAATCTGCAGCAAAGGACCTGTTTCAAGTGCTGAAGTGCAAAGATATCCCCTTAAACACAAAGATGTGCCTGACCCAAGCCATGGTATTTACAATCTCATATGCATGAGAGAGCTGGGCAATGAACAAGGAAGACCAAAGAAGAGTCTGTGCTTTTGAGTTGTGGTGCTGGTAAAGAACACTGAAAGTACCATGGACTGCTAAAAGAACTAACAAATCTATCCTGGAAGGAGTGTAGCTGGAATGCTCTTTGAAAGGAAAATGGCCAGACTTTGTCTCACCTACTCTGGTCATGTTGTCAGAAGGAACCATTCCCAAGGGAAGGATATCATGCTTGATAAAGTGGAGCATCAACAGAAAAGGGGAAGACCCTCAGCAAGATGGATTGATAAAGTGGCTGAAACGATGGACTCGGGCATAGCACAGATCATGAGGCTGGCTCTGGACCAGGCAGTGTTTCATTCTGTTGTACATAAGGTCGCAATGAGTTGGAGACAACTTGATGGCACCTGACAACAACAACGATTGAAAAATGAAATCAGCATAGTCCCTTTCTTAAAAGCAGTTAAGTATTATTTATTTTTATTTGAATGTTGATTCCAACTCATAGCAACCCCTCCTTGGGTTTCTGGGGCAGTATCTCTATGGAAGTTGATTGCTCATTCTTCCTTCTGAGGGGTCCTGGTGGATTTGAACTGCCAGCCTTCTAGTTATCAGTCAAATGCCTTAGGCACTACCCCACCAGAACTCCCATATGAATATTTCCTGACATGGATAACTACCATGTCCCATTCAGGTGATATGACTTATTTCTGAGTCTCTGATTGACTGTGTTCCACCAAAGTATTAACTCTTTTGTTTCTTCAAACCAAATAGCTCACATTTTAACTTGAAGAGACTCTTATATATGTAAGTAAACAGATATTTAAAATGTGTTATGTCTTTCTCATGTATATAAGTAATACTTTACAACTGTTGAATGTATGTCTTTGGTCTCTTACTTTATATTAAAACTAATAATAATAATAAAATAAATATTCTTGTCAATTTGATTCCAACTCATAGCTACATTGTAGGACTGAGTAGAACTGCCCAATAGAGTTTGTAGGGCTGCAAATCTTTACAGAGGCATATTGCTTCATCTTTCTCCCATGGAGCAGCTGGTGGATTTGAACCATTAACCTTTAGGGTAGCAGCAGACCTTAACCAATGCACCACTAGGACTCTTCTTTATATTAGCATCACACAAATTGTAATAAGAAATAACACATATCTAAAAGGGGTCTACATGACCCCAATAGTATATCTTTGACTTTTTTCAATAAATGCTACCACTCCTACAGATGGTGCTTATGTTTTCTGTGTTTATCTTATAGTTGAGATCTCTTGTCTAATTAGAAAAATTTAATCACTAAGCAGTATATAGATATAGCCTAATTACAGAGAGTCATATTAATTATAATGATTCACTAAGACAACATCAACTTTCACATGTACGGGCTGATCTCTATCCCCTGCTCTATGTTAAGATCACTTTTATCATCTAATATAGTTAGAGAGAGGTAGTTAAGACATAGGAGATCTAGTGGCATAGTGTCTGAGTCATTTTACTGCTAACCAGAAGGCTGGAGTTTCAAGTCAACCAACCACTCCTCGGAAGGAAGGTTGGGCAATCTACTTCCATAGTGATACTACCTCAGAAATTCAAGGAGGGGTCACTATGAGTAAGATCTGACTCAATTGCAATGAGTGAGAATTAAGACATTTGCTTTATTTAATACAAGCCTAGCAATAAATACAAGTCCTTGCAGGAAGAAGTACAACTGAATGCTCCTTGGAAGTGAGAATGGCCAAAATTGACCTCACCTACTTTAGTCATTTTGTCAGAAAGGATCATTCCTTGGAGAAGGATATCACACTTGGTAAAGTAGAGCTGGTGATTCAAACCTACCAGCCACTCCTTGGAAGAAAGGTTGGGCAATCTACTTCTGTACTGATACTGCCTTGGAAACCCAAGGAGTGGTCACTATGAGTCGGGTCTGACTCAACAGCACATAACAACAACAACAAAGTAGAGGATCAGCAAAAAAAGGAAGACTTTCCATAAGATAGATTGACACTGTGGCTGCAATGATGGGTGCAAATGTAGGAAGGTTTGTGAGGATGGCACAAAACTGGGCAGTGTTTTGCGTTCTGTTGTACATAGAGCTGCTATGAGTTGGAGCCTCCTCAATGGCACCTAACAACAACAACCACAACAATACAATAAAATCATTCTTTTGACCTGAATTTACTCATTTTGCAACAAAAGGTCTACAGAATATAACAGAGTAGCCCATGTTGTCCCTGTCCACTTCAGGAAGATTTACTGCTTTGGAACTCTGACAGTCCCTCATGTTTACAGATGGTATTTTACCACAGTTAAATATTTTCATGTTACAGTTCTAATCAGATCAACTTAGTCTGGGCCCTGAGTCATAATCCTAGATACTAATCTGTGTCCTGTTTTCAGACTTCTGGAACATTTTCAGAGTGATTATGGTGCTCCTTTAATGAAAAAAGCTACTTCACAGTAGGCTGTAAATCAGCATATAAAATGTTAACTTGCGAGTATGCAATTGGCCTTTTCAGTAATCTACTCAAGAAGATTTCTAATTATACCTCCTTCATTATACCATAGTCCACACATCATAGAAACCTAGTGTGAGCAAAGAAAGTAATTTTTCCCAGAAAATAATCATCTCTTCTTGGCTAATTTTTAGGTAATTATGAAGACAAAGTTATAAGAAGTTATATAGACCTATTTTGAAAATGTACAATTTTATCTTGATCATTCCCGGTGTGATGTGTTTTCCTTTCCCCTATGGGCTACCTGCATCCAGTTTGGTTGGGCAACTTCAAGTTAACAGCTCAGCCAAAAGAGGTAAATGGTGACTCACACTTAATTCTGTTTAGTCACCTGATCTGCACAATGAGTTGATATTGATAGTGAGACACAATACAGGAATGGGGAAAGGAAAGGTATCCGGAGATTTTAACAGGTGTCATGCATGAGAGTAGATGCAGGAATTCCTTGCTGTTTCTAAAAGACTTGTCCATAAGGGTTAAGGGAGTGCTGATCCAATTGTGGTCCATCTGGTAAGGGATGACAGACCCAGTAGAATCATGTAACTGTTTGGAAGGGCTGCACCTCTTTCTTTTTTTTTTCTTCATGAGGAATTCTTTCAGGGGCAACTCTAATGCCTCTATCTCTCCTGTATTTAATAATACCTGAGATGCTTCTATCCCTCCATTATTTTAGAGTGCCACATTCCAGCAGCTATATCTTCACCTTTTTCTCCATTCATCACCCATTTGTACCAAGACCTTTCACCTCAAATGGTCAGAGACAAGAGGAAAAGGGATTTTTAGTAAAACTTACAAAGATGCACTGTGCCCAATATTTGGCCTTCATGATCTGTTATTAGGCAAATGAGTAAGAAATGTAATCAAACAAGATAGGGGCATTAGACCTGTATTGTGTCTCTGTCATTTCATGGAAAAATGAATGTCACCCAACTATTGCAATACTTAGAGGAGAAAAAACAGGGCAAATTTCCTGTCCTCAGACTGTCTTTCTAAAATTATAACTCAATTAAAATATTTGAATAGAAGCCAGAAGGCTAACCAACAGGCCAGAAAAAAAAAAAAAAAAAAAAATCATTGCATGCTCAATCTGGACCCTCAGTAGATATATATCCCAATTAGGAAGTTTACACAATTGAAAAAAATACTTACTTTCAGAGTCATCATACTAACCATTGAGATTATAATTATTGTGAAGAAATCTAAAATTAACTTGCTCCCTTCTGAAAAGGTAGGGATTTAATAATTTATGATTGGTTATAAGAGATCATCAAATGTTTAAGGAAACATGACAATTAGTTAATCTTCAGAAGGATCTAATATTTTTCCAAAATGAGGCTACCCTTTTTAACTCTGGGAAAATTTCTAGAAGGATGTTTGAATCCTTATTTTTTGTGGACCCAATAGTCAGTAATGCCCATGATGAGACTCATTCAGCTGAAAAACTGTTTTTATTTTTTCCCCTGACATTAACTGACTAGATTGATAGCAAAGCTTGGCCTTAACATGCATTCAAATCAGCTTCAACTCACTGTCCAAGGTTGTAATGTTGGATGCAGTTGCCCTAGACAATCTAATTATGGGTCATTTCTGCAACTGCTAATGCATCCTGCTGTATCTAGGTTCATGCATGGGGACAGTTGGAAAACTCAACAGAAACTTAAGGAGAAGATCACATGACTTCTAAGATAATATTTGGAAGTTTATGAGATTTGTTCAGCTTAGAGAAATGGTTGTGGTGTGTACTTTATCTTGGCTTCAATATTCTGCTTGGAATATTATAATAGTGAATAATAATAAGTAGTATATATAGATATAGATATAGATATAGTAGTATAAAGCTATAGTAGATAATTATAAATTTAATTGTTTTATGAAGCAAACTTAAAGGAGTAGACCTAGATTAATTAGAGTAGCCAATGGATTAACATATTTATGGGAAAATTTTCCAGAAGCTAAGGCAGTGTAAAAACCAGAAGTGTGTATTTTTTTGGAGGCCTCCTCAGAGATTTCTTGATTTTCGTTAGATCTTGCATGTAAACTGTCTTCCCTTTGTTCAAGAGATTATATTTTCAAAGACAGCAAGTTGTTTTGATAGAGATAATTTCTTCATCTGAAGCAACTAATAGGTTTTCTTACACCTCAGAAGACAGAGAATCTCACTCCAGAGTAAAGGAAAAACATGCTGACTTCCAAGTTTAAAGGTTCTATATGATCAGAGTTCCTTTGTTGAAAATCAGTCCACTGTGTGAGGATGTCACTTTGCCCTTTTCATATCATCCAGTGGAACTGAGTCTTGGGAAACTAGCATAAAATAGGTAAATGCATTTTAAAAAGCTAATACTTTATTAGGAGATCTGGTGGTGTAATGCCTACGACATTTGACTTCTAACCAGAAGGTAAGCGGTTCAAACCCACCAGCCACTCCTTGGAAGGAAGTTTGGGCAATCCAATTCCATAATGATATCACCTCATAAACCCAAGGAGGGGATGCTATAAGTTGGATCATTCTTCTTGCAGTCCATGGTACTGTCTCCACCAACACCACAGCTCAAAAGCATCAACTCTTCTTTGGTTTGATTTCTTGTTTCCATTGGTGTTGACTGTGGAATTAAGTAATATGAAGTCCTTGACAACTTCAATCTTTTCTCCATTTACCATGATATGCTGCTTATTGGTGAGTTGTGAGGATTTTTATTTTCTTTATATTGAGGTGTAATTCATATTGCAGACTGTACTCTTTATTCTTCATCAGTAAGTGCTTAATTCATTTTCACTTTCAGCAAGCAAAGTTGTTTCATAAGCATATTGCAGGTTGTTCATGAGTTTTCCTCCAATACTAATGCAGGTTATTCTTCATGTAATCCATCTTCTTGAATTTTTTGCTCACCATATCAAATGAAAGTATAGTGAAAGGATAAAACCTTGATGCACTCCTTTCCAGATTTTAAAACTTGCAGTATTTCCTTGGTCTGTTTGAATGGAAGCCTCCTGGTCTATGTACAGTTTCCTCACGAGCACAGTTAAGTGTTCTGGAATTCCCATTATTTGCAATGTTGTCCACAATTTATGATCCACACTGTCAAATGCTTTTGTATAGTCAATAAAACACAAGTAAACATTTTTCTGGTATTCTTTGCTTTCGACCAAGATCTATCTGACATCAGCAATGATATCCCTCATTCCACATCCTCTTCTTAATCCAACTTGCAATTTTGGAAGTTTCATGTCCAATATACTGCTGTACCCATTTATGAATTATCTTCAGCAAAATTTTACTTGCATGTGATACTAATGATACTGTTCCATAATTTCCACATTCTGTTGGATCACCTTTCTGTGGCATAGGTACAAATATAGATCTCTTCCAGTCTGTTGGTCAAGTACCTGTCTTCCAAATTACTTGGCATAGATGAGTAAGTGCCTACAGCATGGCATTCATGTGTTGAAATATCTAACTGGGTATTCTATCAATATTTGAAGGCTTGTTTTTCACCAATTTGTTCAATGCCATTTCAACTCCTTTGTTCTTGATCATCTGCCACCTCAGGAAATATGAACATTGAACAATTATTTTTTTGTACACTGAATTTCTGTATCCCTCCTATCATCTTTGGTGCTTCCTGCATCATTCAATATTTTGCCCATAAAATCTTCCAATATTGCAACTTGAAGCTTGAATTTTTCCTCACTTCTTTCAACTTGAGAAATGCCAATCGTGTTCCTTTTGGTTTTCTAACTCCATGTTTTTACACATTTCATTATAATAATTGTTTTCTTAAGGTTCTCTTTGAAATATTCTGTTAAGCTCTATTATCTTGTCATTTCTTCCATTTTCTTTAACTATGCTCCATTCAAGAGCAAGTTTCAGAGTCCCTTCTGACATCCATTTTGGTCTTTTCTTCCTTTCCTTTCTTTTTAATGACCTTTTACTTTCTTCATGAATGATGTTCTTGATGTCATCCCACAATTCCTCTGTTTTTTG
>NW_006922026.1:1149612-1160319 GCF_000298275.1 Orycteropus afer afer | reverse complement strand
CGTCGAGTCGCCCCGACTCATAGCGACCCCTCCTTGGGTTTCCGAGGCAGTATCACTACGGAAGTAGGATTGCCCAACCTTCCTTCCGAGGAGTGGCATGAATTCCTGATTTCAAATGGCCAAAACTAGTCCATTTTAGCTCACTAATAGCTAGGATATTGATCTTTATACATTCCATTTGATTTTTGACAACTTTCAATTTTCCTACCTTCATACTTCATACTTTCCACATTCTGATTATTAATGGATGTTTGTAGCTGTTTCTTCCCATTTTTAGTCATGTCCCATCAGTAAATGGAGGTCCTGAAAACTTTCCTCCACCCATATAATTAAGGTTGACTCTACTTGGAGGAGGCCAAACTTCCCCGTTTGTGTTTTGAGTGCCTTCTGACCTGAGGGGTTAATCTTCTGGCACTACATCAGATGATGTTTCAGGGTTATTTATAAAATTTTCCAGTAATATATCAGACAGTGTTTCACTGCTATTCATTAGTTATTCACTGGCAAATTCTTTGAGAAGTAGATGGCCCTATCCTTCTTCCCAGTCTGTCTTATTGTGGAAGCTCCACTGAAACCTGTCCACCATGTGTGACCCTGTTGATTTTTGAAATATGGGTGGCAAGCCTCCAGCCTTACAGCAACATGTAAGCCTTCATAGCACAACAAACTGACAGGTGAATGGTTGATAGTAAAAGTACCAGATTATTACCAAGATGTTTCCTAATTTCTTGCTTCAGTTTTTTCTTTATCTTCCCCCCTTTTTTCTTTCTCTTATTTTTCTATTCTTCTTTTCATTTTTCTTTATAATATTAATATTACTTGGGTTACAAGATAACTTAAAATCCTAAGCCAAACCAGATTTTGTTGAGTTGATTCAGATTCATAGCAGAGCAAAGTAATACTGCCCCACAGGACTTAGAAAGCTGAAATCTTTATGCAACTAGACTGCCATGTCTATTTCCCATGAAGTGATTGGTAAATTCAAGCTGCCAAACTTTTGGCTAACAGGTGAGCATTTAATCACTTTACCATCAGAGCTCCTATGATAATTTGCATGTTAGTTTTTCTGAAGACTATATAAGTAATGATTCATTCCTATTTTTAAAAATCAAACAATTGGCTACTAAAATAATACAATATACAGTGTATGTTGCTGGTAGCTGTCATTGAATCAACTCTGACACTGGTGACCTTGTTGCAAGAAAATGAAACGTTGCCTAGTCCTGTATCATCCTCACCATCAGACCCCTGAACAATAATTTTTGTGTTACAGTTTTTGTTCTGGTACATCTAAATTTAAAAAATTTGATTCAGTTCTAGTTTTGCTTCATTGACCACGACAGGCTGTTGAACAGATTCAAATCTGTTTTATTAATCTTTGATCTCAAATTTATATTCTACAAATAGATAACTTGGAAGAAGTTCATTTGAACAAATAGTGGTTGTTGTTATGTGCCTTGAAGTCCACCCCAACTCATAGCAACCCCTCCTTGGGTTTCTGAGGCAGTATCACTACGGAAGTAGATTGCCCAACCTTCTTTCTGAGGAGTGGCTGGTGGGTTTGAACCACCAGCCTTCTGGTAGGCAGTCAAGTGCCTTAGGCACTATGCTACCATACCTCCTACAACAAATATGGCTCCCAAATTATTTCCTTATACTGAAATTAATGTTGTATTTTTGTATTGACTCAAATTTAGTTCATCCAATCCTATTATAATTAGTTTGGAAATTAGCAATGTTAAACTATTTCTTTCTACATATTTATTAATAATTAAATCTAAAGTGACAATGATGTTCACTTTTAATCACTGTCTCAAAACATTTCAGTACCAGGAAATATACAATGTAAAATATATTATTTTTTAAAATATACTAAAATTCACTGCAGCAGTGAGTCAATTTAAAAATAGTATTGTGATAAAAAGACACCTAAAATACTATATAATTATTAAAAGGAAGATTCAAAATATTTTTATTAGGAAATGTTACACTTAATATTATACATTATGATTAAAACAAATTTAATATTGATGTGAATGAGATTTCACTTGTAACAATACTAAAAAATCAAATCAAACTCACTGCCATCTAGTTGTTTCTGACTCATAGTGACCCTAATTTGGTTTCTGTGGATGTAAACCTTCATGGAAGTAGATAGCCCCATCTTCCTTCTACAGAGCAGTTAGTGGGTTTGAACCGCTGACCTCCCAGTTAGCAGTCAATTGCTTTATCCCTTATGCCACCAGAGTGTAAAATTGGTAACATTTTATTGACAAAATATTAGAAATGCAAGGTATGCTATTATATCTAGTACATCAAAACATAAAGCCAAAGCACAATAAAATATTTAATACTTTAATATTGACCCCAGTTCTAAGCTGGGGAGTTGTCATAACATAAAATTAACATTTTATTAGAAATATATATTTAATTCATACACAATTATATTGTTTATTAAGAAAGCATCATTGCAATAAACTATAATCACTCCTAATTAGAATGATATTGTCCAGGGAATTGTCCCTTATAACAACATGACCAAAGTAGGTGAGACGAAGTCTGGCCATTCTTGCCTATAAGGAACATTCTGGCTGCATTTCTTCCAGGACAGATTTGTTAATTCTTTTAGCAGTCAGAGGTACTTTCTTTCTTTTTTTATTTTTAAAACTTTATTGTGATTTGGGTGAAAGTTTACAGAGTAAATTCATTTTTCATACAACAGTTCACATACTCTTTGTCTCATGATATTGACTACAATTTACCACAATGCAATAGCTCACTTCCCATTTTCTCCCCATAGTTACCTCTTCCCTGTGTGCTTCCCTCCCATGCACTACAGCACACAGAGGTGTCTCCCTGTGCATACATAGCCCTTCTATTCTCCCAAGATTGATCTTTCCAAGGAGTGTATTTACCTAATGTAAAAGTTCAGCTCATATGGCTGACTTTTGTTTGGCTGGAAGCCACAGAAATGGGTTAAATTCCAGACCTGAAGGGCAGTAAGGAGCCATAGTCTCAGAGGTTCCACCAGGCTCTATCAGACCAGCAAACCTGGTCCCCTTTTGTTGTTGTTGTTGTTGCCTATGATTTTTAGTTTTGTTCCACATCGTTCTCCCACTCTATTCAGGATGTGCTGCATAGATTCCCCTCCTAGTGGTTGACAGTGGTAGTTGAGAATCATCTATTTTTCTGGTCTCATAGTCATATAAGCTGAGTATGGCATGGTGTACCAATCCCTTTACTAATTGTTTCCATGCATATTTGGTTTTCTTCATTCTTCTTTGCTCTGAATGAGGAGAGATCCATCATTGCATCTAGATGGCCCTTGCAAGCTTTTAAGATCCCACTCACTACTCACCAAAGTAAGATGTGGAACAATGATTTTGTGTAGTACCTTATGCCAGTTGAACTCGACGTCCATTATGACCATGGTCCTAAGATCACAGGTCCTACTACTTTCTCTCTCTTGGTAGCTAGTGGTGGCCAAGAAGTGACTACAACCTTGTCCCTTGTCAGCTTTACTATGTACCTGGAAATTGTTAAGAACACACACTTGTAAAAATGTTATCTGCCTACTCTATACACAACATGGGCACACTCCCCCACTGCATAGACATACCTAGTTATTCAAGTTTTCCACCCATCTATCTATCCAAATACCAATGTTTGCAATCACTGGCAATGCAGTACTGTATATGCAAAAGGGTTCATCTTTGTTGTCTTACCTCCCATGCACCTCTCTATGTCTTCCTCTTCCTCAGTGTCACCGTGTTGCTCACCCACATTTGATACATTGCCCTTCTCTTCACTCAAATAAATACATGTCTCTACGTATCTATCACTGTTTTCTCCCCTTTCCTCCCACACCTGGTAAAGAAAATTTCATTTCATATATAAACCTTTCCTTGAGCAGTCCATGGTACTTTGAGCATTCTTTATCAACACCACAAGCAAAAGCATCAGCTCTTCTTCAGTCTTCCTTGTTCTTTGTCCAGTTCTCACATGCTTATGAAGCAATTGAAAAAATCACAGCTTGGGTCAGGCTCACCTGAGTCTTCAAGGAGATAGCTTTTCTCTTTAGCAATTGAAAGAGGTCTTTTTCAATAAATCTGCCCAATGCTATATGTTGTCTGATATCTTGACTGCTGCTTCCATTGGTGTTTATTGTAGAACCAAGGAATCTGAAGTCTTTGACAACTTTAATTTTTTCTCCATTTATTGTGATGCTGCTTATTGGTCCAGTTGTGAAGAGTTTTGCTTTCTTTATATTGGGGTGTAATCCATACTGCTGACTATTGTCCTATTGTCTTCAATTTTCATCAATAAGTGCTTCAAGTCATCCATATTTTCAGCAAGCAAAGTTGTATTGTCTGCGTATTGCTGGTTGTTAATAATTCTTCCTCCAATCCTGGTGCCATGTTCTTATTCATAGCTTCTCAGATAATTTTCTCAGCATACAGATTGAATAATTATGGGGAAACGATACAGCCCTGACACACTCCCTTCTTGATTTTAAACCTTGCGGTTTCCCCTTTTTCTGTTTGAACAACAGCCTATGTACAGGTTCCTCATGAGTACAATTAAGTGTTCTGCAATTCCCATTCTCAATGTTATCTACACTATGTTATGATACACACAATCAAATGCTTTCGTATAGTCATTAAAACACAAGAACATATCTTTCTGGTATTCTTTGCTTTGAGCCAAGATCCATCTGACATCAGCAATGATATTCCTTATTCCTCATCCTCTTCTGGATCCAGCTTGCATTTCTGGAAATTTTGTCAATATACTGCTGCAATCATTTTTGAATTATCTTCAGAAAGATTTTATTTGCATACAATATTAATGATATTGTTCAATGATTTCCACATTCTGTGAGATCACATTTCTTTGGAATGGGTATAAATATGGATCTCTTACAGTCAGTTGGCCAGATAGCTCTCTACCAAATCCCTTGACATAGCTGAGTGAGTGCTTCCAGTGGGGCATCTATTTGTTGAATCATCTCAATAGGTATTCCATCAACACCTGAAGCCTTGCTTTATGTCAATTCCTTAGTGCAGCTCTGACTTCTTCAATGCCATTGGTTCTTGATCATATGCCACTTCCTGAAATGGATGAACATTGATGAATTCTTTTTGGTACAGTGATTCTGTGTATTCCTTCCATTTTTTAATGTTTCCTTCATCATACAATATATTGTCCATGGAATATTTCAATATTGCAACTTGAAGCTTAAATTTTTTGTTCAGTTCTTTCAGCTTAAGAAATACTAAGTATGTTCTTCTCTTTTGGCTTTCCAACTCCATGTCTTTGAACATTCCATTATATTAATTGCCTTTGTCTTCTCAAGCTGCTCTTTGAAATCTTCTTTTCAGCTCTTTTATCTTGTAATCTCTTCCACTTGCTTTAGCTACTCTTGTTTCACAGGTAAGTTTCAGAATGTGTTCTGACATCCATTTTAGTTTTTTCTTCCTTTCCTGTCTTTTTTTTTTTTTTTTTTTAATTGTGATTTGGGTGAAAGTTTACAGAGCAAATTCACTTTCCATACAGCAGTTCACATACTTTTCCTGTCTTTTTAATGACCTTTTGCTTTATTCATGGATGATGTTCTTGATGTCATTCCACAATTCTTCTGGTTTTCTGTCATTGGTATTCGATGCTTCAAATCTAGTCTCTAGATGGTCTCAAAATTCAGGAAGTATATATCCAAGGTCATATTTTGGCTCTCATAGACTTGTTTTAATTGTGTTTAGTATCAATTTGAATTTGCATATGAGCCGTTGATGGTCTGTTCCACAATCAGCTCCTGGCTTTGTTTTAGCTTAAGATATTGAGCTTCTCCATCACTCCATCACCTCTTTCTGGAGATGTAATCTATCTGATTCCTGTATACTTCATCTGGTGAAGTCCATGTGCAGAACCGTTGTTTCTGTTGCTGAAAAAAGGTTTTGCAATGAATAAGTCATTGGTCTTTCAAAATTCCATCATGTGATCTCCAGCGTTATTTCTGTTACCAAGGCCAAATTTTTCAACTATCAGTGAGTCTTCTTTGTTTCCAACTTTTGCATTCCAATCACCAGTGATAATCAGCACATCTTGATTGAATGTTTTGTCAATTTCAGACTAGAAATTGGTAAAAATCTTCAATTTCCTCATCTTTGGCTTTGGTGGTTGGTGTGTAAATTTGCATCCTAGTATTAATAACTGGCCTTCATTGTAGGCATATGGATATTATCCTATCACTGACAGCATTGTACTTCACGATAGGTTTTGAAACATTCTTTGTGATGATGAATGCCACACCAATTGGAATTTGATAAAGAGGATAAAGACAAACTGCTCCTAATATGGTGTTATTTTTAAAGATATTTTTTTTCTTGACATTATTTTTTTAGCCAATATATTTCCAAATATATTATCAAGATTTCTCAATCTTTTATTTTCGTTTCCACCCACATATATACACACACACACAAATCACTCATGAATAATTGTGTCCTTTGCAGTCTTACCATAACTGTCTTAAAGCCTTTAATGTTTCAAAATTAATATGACATATGCCCATTAATCATCAGAAAAGTAATATTTAATATAATTCTCAGATAACACAGTATAGAAGTGTTTGCATTGTAGTGAGGTTTCTAATATGGTTGATATATCATTCCATCTTGTTGAGCAATAAAGTACAGGTTTCCTTAAATTACTTTTAAAGAAAATGCAGCAGTACATTGACAGGGAATTTCTAGAAATTCTAGCCAAATTCAGAAGTGGACATAAAAGGATGGAACTAGGCTGAAAGCAAAGAATACCAGAAAGATGTTTAACTGTGTTTTATTGATTATACAAAAACATTCAACTATGTGGATTATAACAAATTATGGATGACATTGAGAAGAATGGAAACTCTGTGACACTTAATTGTGCTAGTGTGGAAAATATACCAAGCTGCTATTCTTCCAACAGAAGAAGAGGATTGTGCATGGTTAAAATAAGGAAAGTTGTGTGTCAAGGTTGCATCCTTTACCAATACTTTTACAATCCATATGCTGATCAAATAAGCAAAGAAACATGACTATATGAATAAGAACACAGCATCAGACTTGGAGGAAGATTCAGTAACAACCTGCAATATACCGATGACACAATCTTGCTTGTTGAAAGTGAGAAAGACTTGTAGCACTTACTGACAAAGGAGATCAAGGACTTACAGCCTTCAGTATGAATTACACTATAACATAAGGAAAATAAGAATAGTCATGATTGAACCAATAAACAACATCATGATAAAATGATGCCAAAATTGTCAAGGATTTCATTTTACTTGGATCCACAATCAACACCTATGGAAGCACCCATCAAGAAATCAAAATATTATGCTTGGTGAATCTGATGTAAAGCAAAGATGTCACTTTTTGGTCTGTTTTAGTTATCTAGTGCTGCTCTGAGAGAAATAACACAAAAGGGTGGCTTCAACAAACAGAGATTTATTCTCTTACAATTAGGAGGCTAGAAGTCTGAGTTCAAATGCCAGCTCTAGGGTCTGGGCAAAAGCCTCTGGACCTTGGGCTGCAGCTCTGCCTCTTGTTCTTGGCCCACTGAAAGTGGAGGATTTTCTTAAGTCAGGCAGCTGTTGCGGCTGAGGCTGACAAACTGAAGGTCGACAAATGAAATAGCAGTCCCAAGATTACCAAATAACATGGCAGGTTGATAGTTCAAGTCCAAAGACAGTCCCAAGATAGGCAGGAGCATGGCAGTTTGCTGACTAAAGACTCAGCAACATGCAGGTTCCAAGTATGCCAAAAAGCTGAAGACGCCATTCCTCAAATGTCTCCTTGTATACTGGACAGAGACCACATTCCAAAGGCAACTGATGCAGTAGATTCCACCATGGAGTTGATTACCAGTCTTATCATAGGCAATAACTATATGCACCTGCTGAGCCACTCAAAACCAGGCCCAGCCAAGTTAACATGCAACTTAACTACAAGGTTTAAGGTGTGCCTGGCCCAAGCCATGGTATTTTCATTCACTTCATATGCATGCAATAGTTGAACAATGAATAAAGAAGACTGAAGAATTATTTCATTTGAAATAGGTGTTGGTAAATATTGACTATACCATGAGCTTCCAGAAGAAGGAATAAATCTGTCTTGGAAGAAATACAGCCTTAATTCTCCTTAGAAATAATGATGAGATTTTGTTTCATATAATTTGGACATATTATCAGGAGTGAGTAGTTCCTGGTAAGGGAAATCATGCTTGGTAAAGTACAAGGTCAGTAAAAAAAAAAAAAAAAGAAGACCATCAATAAGATGGATTGACACAATGGCTACAATGATGGGCTTAAACATATCAACAATTGTGATGATAGTGCAGGACTGGGAAATGATTTCTTCTGTTGTACATAGGGTTCTATGAGTCAGATTCCTAACATGCCCATCTTATTGGGCAACCTAGTACAGGTTTCCTTATTTTCTGAAACTTTTACTAAAGACATTGTCTGTCTGAATTGTGCTCATGAGGAGCCTGTAGATAGACTAAGAGGCTATTGTTCGAACAGACAAAGGAAATACTGCATGGTTTAAAATAAGGCTTTTTATCTTTTCACTGTACTTATTCAATCTGTATTCTGAGCAAATAATCTAAGAAGCTAGACTATATGAAAAAGAAATGGGCATCAAGATTGGAGGAAGACTCATTAACAACATAAAATATGCAGATGACACAGCCCTGATTGCTGAAAATGAAGATGACTGGAACTTAATGATTAAGAACAAAGACTATAGGTTTCAGTAGTAATTACACCTCAAAATATAGAAAACAAAAATCATCACAACTGGACCAATACACAAAATCATAATAAAAGGAGAAAAGACTGAAGTTGTCAAAGATTTCATTTTACTTGGGTCCATGCGGTAGTTAAATTTGTATGTCCACTTGGCTGGTCGTGGTTGAGTGGCTGGGCAGCTGGATGTAGTATTCCCCATGATGACACTGGCAGTAAACTCCATGGTGGGATCTACCACAGCAACTGAGTAGCTGCCTTTGGAATGTGGTCTGCTTCCTGTATATGAGGAGAAGCCTTGGGGATAGTTTCTAGCTTATGGCACACTTGAAACCTGCATGTAGCTGTGTTGTTGTTCAGCAGCCTGCTATGCTCTGCCGACGTTGGAACTTTCAATGGATTTGAATTAATGGCCTGCTGTGTGGTCTGGTAGCATCGGGACTGTGCTATTTTATTTGTCAACATTGCGCTTGTTAGCCTCAGCATCCAGTAGCTGCCTGAGTGAAGAAATGCCTTTAGCATCAGTGGACTGGGAAAAAGAGGCAGAGCTGAAGTCCAAGATCAAGAGGCTTTCACCCAGACCCTAGAGTCTGGCATTTTGAACTCAGACTTTTAGCCTCCCAAACTGTAAGAGAATAAACTGTTTGTTCAAGCCATCCCATTTGTAGTATATTCCTGTCAGAAGGGCACTAGGTAAGCAGAACAGTCCACAATCAGCACCCATGGAAGCAGCTGTCAAGAAATCAGACATCCTATTCCACTGGGAGAATCTGCTGCAAAAGACCTCTTCATAATGTTAAAGAGTAAAGATGTCACTCTGAAGACTAACATGTGCCTATTCCAAGCACCATTATTTTCAATGGATTCATCTGCATGTGAAAGCTGGACAATGAATAAGAAAGACCAAAGAAGAAAAGATGCCTTTGAATTGTGGTGTTGTTGAAGAATATAGAAAATATCATGGACTGCCAGAAGAATGAACAAATCTGTCATGGAAGAAGTGCAGCTGGAATGCTTCTTAGAGGTGGTAATTCCCAGGCTTTGTCTAATCTACTTAAGTCATGTGGTCAGAAGAGAGCAGTCCCTGGAGTAGGATATCATGCTTGATAAAGTAGAGGGTGAGCAAAATAGGGGGAAATCTTCAACAAAATGGATTGATATAGTGGTTGCAAGAAGGGCTCAAGCATAGCAAAGATAGTGAGGATGGTGCAAGACTGGGCATTATTTCACTCTGTTGCACATAGGATTGCAATGAGTAAGAGTTGACTGGATGGCACCTAACAACAGTCTTTCTTTGCTTATATATATTTTTAAAATTTTCCACAATTATTGTCTCCTCTTATAATGAAAGAATTATAACTGAAATATGATTCTTTCTATTATCTTTTTAAAAGTTAAAGTTCTGTTTCATCACATCACCTATAATAGTAGCATGATGGGCTAGTTTTAAGTTCTTTAAATACTCTCAATACTCATTCTATGTGATAGGTTGTATTCTGCTTAAGGTAATTATTAGTTAGGTACAAGTGCAGTTTGAGTAAAGTGCTATTGCTAATAAGTATATTTCCCAAAAGCATATATCAAATATTCATGAAAATTATATATATTCTTTAAAAAGTTAATTAATTTAACATTTAAACATTAAAAAAAATCATTGGCATTAACTTTGAATTACCAATGGATTAATGTTATATGGCATTGTATTACTGGAAGAAAGGAGATGATATATAATGTAATTTTGGAATCAAAACCTTGGGTTGACAATTAGCTCATCCGCTTAATAACTGTGTAAACTTTGTAATTACAGTTTGTGAGTCTCAGATTTATCAACTACTAAATAAAAGTAGGGAGCTCTGGTAGCATAGTGGCTAAGGCACTTGACTGCTAACCAGAAGGCTGGCAGTTCAAACCCACCA
>NW_006922026.1:1145843-1149207 GCF_000298275.1 Orycteropus afer afer | reverse complement strand
TTCATTACCTCATATTTATAGAAAAAATATAGGGTGGAGTAGATAATTGGTTTTTAGGACAGGGGTTTGGGAAGTTGGAGGGCGGGTTGGAATCCCCCGGCTTCAAAGGTGATCAAGAGACTTTGTTGGAGCCAGGCCGAACTCTCTGATATGTGCGAAATCCAGGGGGAGGGGGTGAGACCAGGCAGAACTCTCTGATATGTGCAATATCCGGGGGGAGGGAGGTGAGACCTGCCAGAGCTTGAGGTATGGGAAATCTCCACATTAAAGTCTTCTGGTTAAAGATCTCTCAGGTTTCACAGTAACAGTTGCCTCCCAGTCAATTCTGACTTATATATATATTTATTATATTTTGCTGAAGATCATTCAAATTGGTTACAGCGATATGTTCACAAGGAACTGTTAGAAATTCAAGCTGTATTCAGAAGAAGACTTGGAAGGAGGGATATTGTAGATGTCAGATGGACTTTGGCTAAAAACAGAAAATTCCAGAAACATATTTATTATTTTTTCCTGTGACATAAAAACATTTGACTGTGTGGATCATAATAAATTATGGATAATATTTCAGAGAATAAGAATTCCAGAACACTTAATTTTGCTCATCCAGGACTTGTGCTTATACCAAGAGACAGCCGTTTGAACACAATCAGTTACTGCATGGTTTAAAATCAGAAAGAATATGCATCATGATTGTATTCTATCACCATACTTATTAAATCAGTATACTGATCAAATAATCTGAGAGGTTGCAGTATATGAAGAATGTGGTTCTATCAGTATTGGAGGAAGACTAATTAACAACCTGCAATGCACAGATGGCACAACCTTACTAGCTTAAAATAAAGAGGACTTGTGGCACTTTCTGACGAAGATCAAAGAAGACAGCCTTCATTCTATATTATAGCTCAACATAAAGAAAACAAAAGACCTGAACTGGACCAATTAGCAACTTCATGATAAACAGATAAAAGATTGAAGTTTCAGAGATGTCATTCTACTTTGATCTGCAATCAACACTCACGGAAGCAACAGTAAATACATCAAATGATGCATTGCTTTGGGCAAATCTTGGTGGTAAAAGACTTCTTTAAAGTGGTAAAAAGCAAAGATGTCACTTTGAGCACGGCATGCCTTACCAAAGCTGTGTATTTTCATTTGCCTCAGATGCAGGTGAGAGCTAGACAATGAATAAGGAAGACCAAAGAAGAATTGATCCCTTTGGATTATGGTGTTGGCAAAGAATGTTGAATACATAATGAATTTCTAGAAGAATGAACTAATCTGTCTTGGAAGAAGTACAACGACAATGCTTCTTGGAAATTAGACTGCAAGACCTTATCCTACTTATTTTGTACAAGTTATCAGGAGTGACCATTCCCTGCGGAAGGACATTATGCTTGGTAAAGCAGAGAATGACTGAAAAATGGAAGGCCTTCAACAAAATGGATTGAAATAGTGGCTCCAGCAATCATTTTGAGGATGTTGCAAGATTAACAGCTTTTTGTTTTGCTGTTCATAGGGCTATTATGAGTCCTGCCTGAGTCACAGTACCTAACAACAAACATTTAATGTTAACCTAAACAAAGGAAAAAATTTTTACTTTTCCTCTAGAAAAAAACTAAGATGAAAATAAATAAAGTGACACCTCAAGGAGAAATAAATCAGCATATAAACCTCACTTAAAAAAGTCAAATCTGGTAATCAGGTACAATTGTTGTTGTTGTTGTTAAGTGCCATTGCGTCGTTTCTGACTCATAGCGACCCCATGCACAGCAGAACGAAACACTGCCCGATCCCGCGCCAGCCCCACAATCCCTGCTATACTTTAGCCCATCATCGCAGCCACCGTATCAATCCATCTCCTTGAGGGCCTCTCCCTCTTTCGTCGACCCTCCACCCTACCAAGCATGACATCCTTCTCCAGGGAATGGTCCCTTCTTACAACATGACAGGTACAATTACTGTCAGAACCGTGTTGTCAGTGTTGCTTAAGAACACCTCTCTATAATGATGTCTGATCTCTGCCAATTTCAACCTCCAATGCAGCCCTGGTTGGCTCCTGTCTCCAATCAGCTGTTTGGTTGGACAGCCAGGTACAATTAAATAATGACAAATATCATTTACCATCTACTACAATGCTGTAGTAATCACAATAATAAAAACCACTTTTAATAAACTAGGTAGAAGAGAATTAAAAAAAAAAAAAATCTATGCATTTTCTCTATTGAAGAAAGAGTGAATGATGTGATAAACAACATTTTTTCCTGCCAAGGACATGGTAAAAAAAAAAAAAAAAAAAAAAAAAGAGGTGTTTATTCAATCAATAGGAATCACTTTTCTGTGTTTCTTATTTATTTGTGCAATAGATAAGTAACTGATGAAAACTGCAACCAAAAAATAAAATAAAATAATTCTGTGTTTGGAAAAGATGGCCTTTGAATTTTCCCACCCATGACACAGAAGCCAACCTTGATTCTGCAACAAAGAAATACATGGAATTAGTAACACATTCTGCCTCAATCCAAGCATATAGTGGGAAGAAAATTTAATTATTGTACATTAAAGATAATATAGTATAACTTTCATGCACCAAGAAAAGATGATCTTCTTTGACCTGAAAATTTTATTTATTTATATCATATTATAAGCATAACATTTAGGAAGAGCTGTTTATTTTTCAAAGACCACATAGGGTGTCAGCGTCAATTATGGCAAATTAAGTACAAATATAAAATAATAGAAATGCATATATATTTTTTTAATTTACTCTAAATTCCCTTTTTATAATTTGAGGATGGAAAAGAAGTATATAGCAAAAAACCAAACACACTGCCATCAAATCAATTATGACTCATAATGACCCCCCATTGGATTTCTGAGGCAGTAACTCTTTATGGAATTAGATTGCCCAGCATTGCTTCCATGGAATGGCTGGTGGTTTTAAACCATGGTTGTAGTCGGTGCCTTAGACACTGTCCTACCAGAGCTTCTTGGAAAATAGGTATACCAAGTATTTATAAAATGTTAAATTTCTTTAAACCTCACCAAACACAATCAAGTGATTACTATCAAATGGCTCCAGAACATCTCTTTCTAGAATTCCTTTCCAGAAACAATTTTCCCTAGTGAAAAACGAAACTTGTTTGTTTTGATTTTCAAAAATGGGTAGCTGTGTTTCCAGAAAAAAAAAAAAAGTATCTTTCTTTTAGGAGAAGTCCATTAAAGTTCATTATGAGTTAGCTCACGTTTGAACATTTCCTACTTCTTATTCTTATTCCTAAAGCAGCAAGACAACTGATGTTACACACTAATGGAAACTCACTGATTAGGTCATTAGGTGCAATTTCTGAAATTTTCTCTT
>NW_006922026.1:1139438-1144433 GCF_000298275.1 Orycteropus afer afer | reverse complement strand
CTCTTGAAGTTAGATAGTTCTACTCATGCTGCTATGTTACAAAGTGATGTTAAAAAATTTCTGAGAACTAGAATATCTGTGTTTCAGATTGAGAAACCACCCAGTAAATCCACTGCTATCGAGTTGATTCTGATTTATAGCAACCCCCATTGGGTTTCCAAGTCTTGAAGTTTTTATGGAAGCATATTGTCTCATCTTCCTCCTGTGGAGCAGCTGGTGAGTTTGAACCACTGACCTTCTGGTTAGCAACCAAATGTCTTATACACTATGGCAACAGAGTACTATAGGAGTTCTAATTAAAAAATAAAATGAAGGATAGGGTTCATAAAAGAGGTGAAATTTTTCTAAGTAGAGATAAATATTCATAAAATATGCATCAGGGTGTGTAACAGCTTGGTGTGAAAGAGATCCAAACACAGTTTAGCATATACAATGTGGCAACTGGGGAAAGTGTGGTTCACAAAATTAGAAGGACCAAGTTCTACAGATTATAAAACAATCTGCTTCATTAGTAAATTTTAAAATATTAAGTGACTTGTGCATGAATATTTGCATTGACTTTTTTCAACAACTAGCTCTCCATCTAAGCAGTCGATGTGGAGTCAATTCTGATTCATGCCATCCCCACATGTGCAGGGTAGAACTATAGCCCACAGGCTGTGAAGGCTGTACATTTTCAAAAATAGATCACAAGGACTTTCTTCCAAAGTGGGTTCAAATCACCAACCTTTGGGTTAGTAGTGCAGCACTTCTAATTTTAAAAGTTTGTAATAATCTTCAAAAATATTTTCTAACTCCAAGTTAAGTTCATAAATAACCACATTGTTCAATTATAAAACAGAATACTAGTAATAAAATATTGTTTGAATCAAAGAAAAATTCCATAAATGATAAAGTTACTTTTCTCTATGTGAACTATAAATCTCCCATGTTGTTCATTAATGCTTAACAATTCGGCAAACTGAGATAATAATTTGTTTTCTTTTTTTTTTATTTTAGGAAAAGTTTATACTAGATCTTAGTAACAAACACTTTGGAATATAATTTTGAAATATTAAGGAAAAATGTAACACAGTGAACATAAGGTTTATTTTTACCTCAAAACAGGTAAATTTGCTATGATTCTTCTACACAGGCAATCTTAACAGTTTTTTAGCTCCTGATTAAAGAAAAATGCTTTAAAATGAAATAGGGAGTTACAAAAAGTTATTTCAGCAATTACATTATTCTTTCTAATTTTTGCCTTTTCATTGCCCATTCTTTTAAAGAGATTGTAAAATTAAGTCTGTTGTTTTTTTGTTTGTTTTTACTTTTGAACATATGTTTATTTTTCCAATTGTGCATCAAGTGAATTTGATGAGGAGTGATATCTGCCAATTTGACAGAACTAATTTCTTCACCCAAGAAACCTCAGAAAAAAAATGATGTTATCTGCCTTTTCAGTAACATAAAATTACTCTGATTCTTTAGAAGAAAACAGCTACAAATAAAATGTTTATTATATTTTATGCTTTCAAGGTATCATTCTAACCATTTTACTTATATATTCTCATTAAATTTTTACAAAAAACCTGAAAACTTGGAGTTGTATTATGCATTACAGATAATAAAATTGGGTTTTATGTGTTAAATAACTTGTCAGAGACTGAAATTTAAACTAAGATTCTGACATCAAAGTTCCCGTTTTTACTGTGAATACTGCCTGGTATTTCTTTACAAATCTAGTTGTTAGAAGAAGTAATTTATATAAATTTTCAGTAATAAAGAGTTACTAATTTGTGCTTTGACTAATGAACTGGAAGAAATGAGTACTTCCTCCTTATATAAATATATAAATAGACAAAAATATAAAGATTATTTTTTTTTAAATTTTTGTCTACATAAATAGACAAAAATCTCTCACCTAGATCCAAAGTTAAGGATTACCTAAGACAGTACCATGGTTAAATGGTCCAAAATTACATAAAAGTTGGGTTGAGTCCTATATGGAAGTGGTTCTTTTAAGGATGAAATGACTATATCAATCATCATTCAAAATATGGTACATAAACAGTACAGAGTACACTAGAAGTACACCCCAAATCTGGTCACTGATTCGTCAGGAACCAATGAAGAGAGAAGGCAGTAGGCCCACTTCAAGTGTTAAGAACTAAGGTCAAATACTAGATTTAAGAAACAGAAAAACATTCCAACTGGAAAACTAGTTTGAGCAACAGTTAGGACTAAAAAAAAAAAAAAAGTTTGATGACTGTAGGAAAGAAATGCTTGGAACAGAATTTAAGATACTAAGACAGGTGGTTCATAGAAGATAGGAAGTAGTAGAGAAAGACACATGTAAACAGACCTGAAATGATACAGGAAAACCTTTCATTGTTATGAAGTTTGGACTTAAGTCAGTCTGAAAACGAAGGCTGTGTATTTTTTATAACTGTTCTCATATTAACTGAATTATTTCAAAATTTCAAATGCATCTTCCTTTTTATTATGAATGAAGACACACATGAGTACAGTATGAGTATAATTTACAAATAATAAAGGTACAACTCAATGAATTATGATGCTCATATAACTACCACTTTTGTCAAGTAATAGAATATTGTCAATAATCCAGAAGGCTCTCAATATACAATCTCAAATCCTTCAAAATAACCAAAATCTTTCCTTCTAAAACTATAGTTTTATATATTCTTAAATTTCTATCAATTATAGTCTTATATGATATGATTTTATCTGGTTTCTCTTGCTCAATAACATTTTTAGGAGACCTATCTATATTCTCAGGATTACTGGTGGCATAGTGCCTAACTGCTAACCAGAAGGCTGGCGGTACAAACTCACCAGCCACTCCTCAGAAGGAAGATTTAGCCATCTACTTCCACAATGATACTGCCATGGAAACCCAAGGAGGGGTCACTATGAGTCAGATCTGACTTGATGACGAGTTATTTATTTATTTATTTATTTTGTTTATTGTTGTTGTTGCTACAGTGCTATCAAGAAGACCATGTGAAAAAGGAAGCAAAGATGAATGCAGCTACAAGCAAAGGACACAAGTATTGCTAGCCATCACCAGACACTACATAGGGTCAATGAAAGAGTTATCTCTAAAAACTTCAGGCGAAACATGACACTGCTGATATCTTTTTTCACTTCTAGTCTCCAGAACTGTGAGAGAATAAATTTCTGTTGTTTGAAAGCAGTTACTTTGTGATATTTTGTTACAGAAGAGCTGAGAAACTAATACAGCTATCAAAACCCAGCAAAATTTGTTTCATAGCCTCTCTCTAAAGTAACTCCTTTTCCTTATAACTAAGTAAATTATTGTGTCAAGATTTGATCCCATATCATGGTTAAGCAAAGTTTATATGGAAATGTAGCACTTTATGTGGTAACACAAAATTCTGCTTTAATTAAGACGATACCTTAATTTCTCAGGGCTACAGTAACAAAATACCACAAAGCATGTGGCTTTCAAGAGCAAAAATATATTAGAGTTCTGGAGGCTAGAATTCTTAATTCAGGGAGTCATCAAGATCAGACTGTTTGTAGTCAAGGGGAGAAGATTCTTCTTTGCTTCTTACAGTTCTGGTAGCCCCCTCTTCATTCTTGGCATAGCATTGTTCTCACATGTATCTTTATATGGTATCTGTTTTCCTTGTTTGACTCTATCTTCATGTCTGTTCTTGTCTTTTTTAAGACACTATTGAGAAAGCATTAAGGGTCAAACTCCTTTAGTATGGCCACCTTAACTTAGTTGATAACATCTTCAAAGAAAAATTCTATTTCCAGCCAACCTCACATTCACAGTCACGGGGGTTAGGACTTCAACATAACTTTTTTGGGGATAAAATTAAACCCCTAACAATCATATATTCTTAGTTTATATTGTAAAACTAGGAAGGTGAAAAAGTTTTATATACATACATCTCAATTAAACAAATAGATAAAAGTGTGAGAAATGCATGGGAAAAAAGAGACTGAACTATGGTTTATTACCTTTAGATAAATCTGTGGACAGTATTTGTGGACACACTTTATAAAAAAAGCTGCCTCATTACATTTAATTTATTTTTGATAAGCATAATGTAATCTTTAATATGAACTTGAATTTAAACTTATTGGAACAGAAATAAGTTGTATCCAGAAAAAAACACCCTATGATATTAAAATATAGTGTTTTAACAACAACAACAAAATCTGCCAGAATAGCATAAAGCTTTGTACATGCACTTATTTGCCAGAAAAAACACAACAAAACAATTGTTTTACAATTTCAGGACAATTTTATTTGCAAGGCATGGAGAAGCTACAATGTTTTCCCTTAAGCTACATTCATTTTGATTCACGCCATAGCAACATTAGAAAGTTGACCACATGTCAAGTTTGATAGATCCAGGCCACGCACTGTGCCAGATAGGGAATGTGGAATTAAAAATCATGTCTGCCAGCTATGTCTGTTAGCTATGCCTTTCTCCGACTTGAAATGATTAGACAAAGTTTTCCAGGACTCTCAGTTCTAGAAATAGAGCAGACAACTAGATGTCTATATTAATTTTCTTCAATGACAAATCAAAAATCATGATAAATATTTGAAAGAGAAAGTGAGAAATAGAGGGAAGAAAAAAAAAACTTTACTCAAGAATGTTGTTGTTGTTGTTGTTATGTGCCATCGAGTCAGCCCCGACTAGTAGCGACCTCTCCTTGGGTTTCTGAGGCAGTATCACTTTGGAAGTAGGATTGCCCAACCTTCCTTCAAGATACAAAAACATTTCAAATCTTTCTAATGACCATAAAGAACAACCTGAGAAAATATGTTAAAAATATTTTGTTGACAATTACATTACATCTAGGAAGCACAAACAGCTCTTATAAAAAAGAAAAATGAACTTAATTTATATTAAAAATATGAATAATTTACTTAATAGGACATTTCAACAGAAAAAGTAATGAGTGATAAACATTAAGGAAAATACTCAACCTCAATAATCAGAAATA
>NW_006922026.1:1138520-1139153 GCF_000298275.1 Orycteropus afer afer | reverse complement strand
TAAAAAAAATTAATACTGGATAACAACAAAAAATGGTAAAACAAATAAGATGCAGCAAAAGATAGGCTTTATGTAAGTCAAAAAATAGGCAAAATTAAACAATATAATTTGTAGAGTTAAATGATAATATGAACTGAAGTATGGGAAAATAAACCAAAATAAAAGGTATGGTATTATTATTCCTGATGAGGGAGCAGGAAATATTATATAGGAGAGATATTGAAGGTTCTTCAGAATTGTTAAAGTTTTACTCCTTAAGTTGGTTGGAATGTACATTATACTTAGAATTTTTAAACTGTATATATATAGGCATACCTTGAAGATATTGTGGGTTCAGTTGAAGACCACCTCAATAAAGGATAAATCACAATAAAGCCGGTCACACAATTATTTTGGTTTCCCCATGCATATAAAATTAGATTTATATTGTTTTGTGGTATGTTACATGTGCAATAGAATTATGAAGAAATTTGAAATATTGTGAAAAATATCAAAACATGACACAGAAATAGGAAGTGAATATATGCTGTTGGAAAAGCTGTGATACCTGAAGAGAGCAAATCAATGAAGCACAATAAAATAAGGGATGCCTATCTATGTAAGTATAAATAGATCCATATATATATATATATA
>NW_006922026.1:1135972-1137695 GCF_000298275.1 Orycteropus afer afer | reverse complement strand
TGGGTATTGATTCTGAATCCATGTAAAATGAAAAGTACTCCAAACTTTTCTCCATTTATTATTATGTTGATTGTTTGTCCAGTTGTGGGGATTTTTACTTCATGTAAAGGTGTAATACATACTTTGATCTTCATCAGTAAGTGCTTCAAGTGTTCTTTGCTTTCATCAAGCAAAGTTTTGTCATTTCCAATGTTGTTAATAATTCCTTTCTCCAACTTTATCCAATCCTAATGCTGTGTTTTTCTTCATAAAGTCCACCTTCTTGGACTACTTACTCTGAATACAGGTTAATTGTGTATGATAAAAAGATACAACTCTGACACATATCTTTACTGATTTTAAACCATACTGTATCCCCTTTTTCCATGTGAACCATTACCTCTTGGCCTATGTACAGGATGTGTATCAGCAAAACTGAGAGTTCTAGAATTCCTCTTTTTTGCAATGTTACCCATAATTTATTTATTGTGATTCTCATAGTAAAATGCATTTGTGTAGTCAGTAAAACACAGGTAAATATCATTTTAGTATTTTCTTGCTTCCAGCCAATAACCATCTGACATGAGCAATATCTCTCATTCCACAACCTCTACTAAATGTGGTTTGAATTTTTTGGCAATTCCGTGATGCTGTACTGCTGCAACCATTTTTAAATTATATTTTGAATCATAGTTTGTAATTTTCATGTATTGAATCAGTAATTTTATATGTAAACAAAAAATGCAATAATTGTTGTTGATAATTAGAAATGATATAGTGGTTAGTGATCATTCTACTAAGAAAGGAGCAGATGGCTGTTTTCATATATATGACCTCAAGTGGAATGAAATATCGGCAAGGAATGAATATTGAAAATATTTCAAGTAACAACTCCTGTTCAGTGTCTGTCTCTCAATTTGATTTCTTCTATTTTTGAAGTATGGTGAATGATGGAGTGGTAAGTACTGTAAATTTAACCTAATCCAGGAAACCATAAATCTATATCCAATTTCAGGGACTGTCTGCAATACTGACACAAGAAGCTCATCTACTTAGTGCATGAGATAAATTAACAAACTAGTATTATTGTTCCCCAGAGGTTTTTGCCCAAGTCTTATCTAATGTAATGTTATAAACTAGAATCTCTCCAGATTTGAAACCCTGGAAAGCTATTAGCAAGACTATTTGTCACATTTTGTTTTTATTTAGTTATACTGTGACAAGTGCAATATATCTTTATGCTGATGTCTGTTTTGTCCCTACTAAACTGTCATTTATTTTTTAGTAGTTATCTTACATCTTAATCATCTTTGTAGTCCTTGCTCATAATAATTTTGGCTTATCATTTTTTTTTAATAAATCAAAATATAGGGTACACATTAGTCAAGTTTTAAACAAATCATTCCCTCTACCCAACTCCCAAAACCCATTGCCATTGACTCGGATCCACCTCACCATGACCCCTCCTTGGGTTTCCAAGGTGATATCACTACTGAAGTAGATTGCCCAACCTTCCTTCTGAGGAGTGACTGGTAGGTTTGAACCACCAGCCTTCTGGTTAGCAGTCAAGTGCCTACTCCCCATACTATTTAATCGTATCCATTTACTAAAATATTTAAACTAATATGAGTATATTTATGTTAGTGCCCATAGCAAGATGCAGCAGAATAAGATGTTTAAAGATTATCTTCTATCTTCCTAGATTCCCTTTTGAGAATCAATTAATTTTTTCAATTACTTGAGA
>NW_006922026.1:1133814-1134997 GCF_000298275.1 Orycteropus afer afer | reverse complement strand
GAATTGGCGGCAGTGAGTAGAATTTGAATTATCTGAAAGTCAGGAATTCTAGAAAGATAAACTCTGTTTCATTGACTTTGAAGACATTTGACTATGTGGTTCACAACAAATTATAATGTTACAAAGAACCCTAGAACACTTGATTTGCTCATATGGAACCTGTATATAGACCAAGAGACAAAGGTTTGAAAACAACAGGTGGATTCAATGTGATTTAAAATCAGTAAAGGTGTGTGTCAGGGTTGTATCCTTTTATCATACTTAGTCAATCTGTATGATGAGCAAATAATCCATGAAGCTGGACTATATGAGTAAGAAGGTAACATCAGCATTGGAAGAAGACTAATTAACAACCTGTGGTATGCAGATGATACAAGCTTGCTTGCTGAACATGAGGTTAACTGGAAGCACTGATTGATGAAGATTAAAGACTGCAGTCTGTGTATGGATGACACCTCAACACAAAGAAGACAAAAATGCTCACGACCGAACCAATAAGCAGCATCACAATAAATGGAGAAAAGATTGAAGTTGTCAAAGATTTCACATTACTTTTCTCCACAACCAACACCAAAGGAAGCAGCAGTCAAGAAATCAGACTACATATTGCATTGGGAAAATCTGTTGCAAAAGACATCTTTAAGGTGCTGAAGGGTAAAGACGACTTTTTGAAGACTAAGGTGAGCTTAACCCAAGCCATAGTATTTTCAATTGCTTCATACACATGTGAAAACTGGACAATAAATAAGGAAGACCAAAGAAGAGTTGATGTTTTTGAGCTGTGCTTTTGGTGAAGAATACTTAAAGTACCATGAACTACCAAGAGAATGAACCGATCTGTCCTGAAAGAAGTGCAGCCATAATGCTCCTGGGAAGTGAGAATGGCCAGACTTCCTCTCACCTATTTTGGTCACACTGTCAGAAGGGACCTTTCCCCAGAGAAGGATATCATGTTTGGTAAAGGGGAGGGTCAGTGAAAGAGGGGAAGGCCATCAACAAGATGGATTGACACAATGGCTGCTACAATGAGCTCAGGTACAGCAAGAATTGTGAGGTTGTCATGGGATCAGGTAGTATTCTTTCTGTTGTTCATAAGGTTGTTATGAGTTACAACCAACTTGACAGCACCTAACAACAACAAGAAGTAATGTTTAGGATGTGAAGTAGAACCAGTAGTATATAT
>NW_006922026.1:1130802-1132069 GCF_000298275.1 Orycteropus afer afer | reverse complement strand
AGTGATACTGCCTTGGAAACCCAAGGAGGGGTCGCTATGAGTCGGGGCCGACTCGACGGTACATAATAACAACAACAACATATATATTAGAGCTATAACTGATAGGACTTTTGGGTAGATTTGATGCACATGGAGAATGGATGATTTCTGGTTTTACTATGTGTGATGTCGCTTATGTGATGTTTTAGAGAAAGAGAACAGGCTGGAAAGAGAGAATATAAATTGAATTCATTACTCAGATTCAATAATCATTATTAGAGCTTTCTGGAGTTTGAGATATTAAATTATAATCACCATAACTGCTATATATATATGTTGTTATTATGTGCCGTCCTGTCAGACCCAACTCATAGAGACCTCTCCTTGGGTTTCCAAGGTAGTATCACTACAGCAGTAGATTGCTCAACCTTCCTTCTGAGCAATGGCTGGTGGGTTTGAACCACCAGCCTTCTAATTAGCAGTCAAGTGTTTTAGGCACTACACTACCATGGCTCCCACATATATTAATACAGAAAGAACAAGATATAATTATGTTTGTATATACTGTCTTTTCTTTCTGTAGTTATTCAGGATCATAAAACTTACCATCCAAGCTACAATAATTCAGAATGATCTTAATAATGAGTTGGATAAATTATGATTGTTTCATGACTTTAAAAAAATTTTTTCTGAAAACTTTAAAACTCTTTAGTTGTTGGTTACAAATATACAGAAATATAAAAAAAAATATGACAATTATACTATAACCAAAACTAAACTCACTGCCCTTAAGTTGTATCCTACTCATAGCAACCCCTCCTCATTTTCCTCATTTACATTGATAAGTTTACATTCAATAATTGTGTTTGGTAGCATATACATTCTCTTAGTATGGCAGCAACAGCATTCCCATCATCAGCTTTTCTTTCTTGACACTATATGCGTTCAATTCAAATTAACCGCTGCACTATGAAACCTCCTAATTCTATAGAAGAGAAAATTAATTCAGATATTAATTCCACTACTATGGCTTTTTGTTTCTTTGCTGCATTTTCATCTTAATTAGTCAATTCCATCCTTCAATTACACACTTTTGTATAATATGAACTTTTTCCATTGAGATATAAGACTTGCTCACTGCATGAGTTGAATAATAGATGTGCAGTGGCCAATCAGCAAGAGACTTTGAAAAAATGGTGTGACTGATAATGATGCATATTTTTATTATGCAATTATTTGTGTACTGCTCACACAAATATACATGATCTTGGTTAAGGCATGAAATTTT
>NW_006922026.1:1128175-1129695 GCF_000298275.1 Orycteropus afer afer | reverse complement strand
GTTAATTCCAACTCATTGTGACCCTCACTGTATTTCCAGAGCTGTACATCTTTAAGGAAGTAGATTGAATTATTTTCTTCTTGCACACCACCTGGTGGGTTTTAACCACAGACTTCCTGGTTAGCAGCCAAATGTCTTACCCTCTACACCACACTAATCAGAGTACTAAGCTCACAATGTTGATATTATATGTTATAAACATATTTTTCCCAATGAGTATTATAATTCTCTAGATTTTTACATAAATAAAATTATACTAATAGTTCAATGAGTTTTCATTCTTAGTAGAGTGTTTACATGTACATAGTTATTTACCAAGTAAATTTTAAAAAATTCTGCCATGTCAGTCAGTAAGATTAAGCTCTGATTTCTCAGCAGAAACAATGCAAGTCATGAGACAGTGAGATGATATGTACAACACATTAAAAGAAAAAAAAAAAATACCAACTAAGAATTATATATCCAGAAAAATTGTCCCTCAAATATGAAGGTGAAAATAGGACATTTCCAGATAAAGAGAAATTAAGGAAATGTGTTAAAACCAGACCAATCATACAAGAGATGCTAATGGAAGTCCCTCAGAAAGAGAACCAACAACAGCAGTAAACAACCAATGATTAACACACATGATGACATAACCTAGAAAACTACCAAGTTATAGAAATATCCAAAGGAAAATAATCTTACAAGACTGTAAAGGGAACTAGAAATATCCGTTGATAAATGAGGACAAATCAAAGAGGGAATAAATTGTGTAGGTACAGAACTTTCAACTGGTAGGAAGTCAAGAAAATTGTGAGATAGAAGAAAGTGTTTTAAACTTGGAAAGAAAATTATAAATGCCAGGATAACATCAAAGAAAAATTATAAATCTTCACTTCAAAATAAAAAAGAAACACAAATGTTTAGCAAATACTAGAAACAATATCAATGAAAGAAATGACAACATGATTCATAAACAAACTGAACTCAGCAGGGGAAATCATGTGGAACAAAGACATCATCAAAAAAATATATAACAAAATGCTTGTCAAAAATTACAATGAATGTAAATGGTTTTAAAACACCATTTAGAGTGGATAAGAAAACATGACCCATCAATATGCTGTATACAAATGACTCACCTTGGACAAAACAACCAAAAAAAAGACTGAAAATCAAAAGTTGGAGAAAGGTATACCAAGAAAATGACAGTTAAAACAGAGCAAGAGTGGCAATATCAATTTCTGATAAAATAGAATTTTAAGGCAAAACTACCAAAAGAGACAAAGAAGGACATTATTTAATGATTACAGGATCAATTAAACAAGAGGACATAAGCATAATAAATGCATATGCATCCAATGAAAGGGTCCGAAATACATAAAGCAGACTTTAACAGTATTGAAAAGACAAATTTATGAATCCACAGTCATATTAGGAGACTTTAAAATACCACTTTCTATGACAGAAGAAAGAACTAGAAAAAAAACTCAAGAAAGACAAAGAACTAAACAATACAATTAACTAACTTGACCTTA
>NW_006922026.1:1125541-1126660 GCF_000298275.1 Orycteropus afer afer | reverse complement strand
CATGAAGAAATAAATGTTCACGATCATTAGCCATTAGAGAGATGCAAATCAAAACAACCATGGGATATCATCTTACTCCAGCCCTAATACCAAAGTTCAACAAGACAGAAAATAACAAATACAGGTAAGAATGTGGAGAGATTGGGACTTTCATACACTGCTGGTGGGACTGTAAAATGATACAGCTACTGTGGAAATTGATATGGAAGTTTCTTAAAAAGTTGTAAACAGAAATACCATTTGATCCAGTGATTCCATTACTTGCTATATCCTAAAAAATTGACAGCCAAGACATAGATAGATATATGCATACTGATGTTCATTCATCATAGTACTTTCCCCAATAGCAAAGAAACAGAAACAGCCTAATGACCATTGGTGGAGGAATGAATAACCAAACTATGGTACATAGACACGGTGGAATACTATGTAATACTAAAGAATAATGTAGAATCTATGAAACACCTCATAACATGGATGAATTTGGAGGACATTATGCTGAGTAAAATAAGTCAATCACAGAAGGAAAGCATTGCATTAGTCCACTATTATAAAAAGTCAAGTACAGATTTATATATGAAGGGAAACTTTCTTTCTTGGTTATTAGGGATGGGAAGGGAGGAAAAAAAATGACACATAGGTAAAAGAAAAATATTGATTTGGATGAATGGAAAGGCAACATAAAAAAAAAAAAAAAAAAAAAAAACATGCAACCAACACAATAACTTTAAGGATAAGGAAGACACAGAGAGCTACACAAGAGGTGCAGACAATAAAGATCAAAACTTTTACATACACAATGCTGAATTATCAGTAATAAACATTAATCTACGGTTAGATACATAGGTACACAGGCTCTATAGTCAGTTATGTCCAGGCAAAAGGGAATATACTCATAACTTATTTTGGCAGGTAATATTTCTACATATATATTTGTACATGCTATAAGAACATCCATATAAATAGAGCTAACTGGGGGGCAAAGCTATGATAACTTCTCAGCAACAGCCAACCACCCTGAGGCAGTGAGTTGTTAAGGCTGTGGGATCAGGACCATGGTCACATGGGATATCAAGGTCAATTAGAATAATGTACTACACAAAAACATTGTTCTACATC
>NW_006922026.1:1122569-1124506 GCF_000298275.1 Orycteropus afer afer | reverse complement strand
ATTCCTTATCCATTGTCTTGCTTTCATATGCATATGAGAAAACTGAAAATATCACTGTCCTGTCAGGCAAACCTTAGTCTTCAAAGTGACATCTTTGTTCTTTAACATTTTAAAGAAGTCTTTTGCAGCACATACACCCAGTGAAATATGGCAACACAATGACTGTGGCCTTTAGATATCCTTCAAGCATGGAACTGAACCTACCCTAAGGGACCAACTTTCAGTCAAACAATAGACAGGCATGGTGTGTGGATGTTAGGTACCATCGAGTCACTTCTGATTCATAGTGACCCCATGTACAACAGAATGAAACACTGCCTGACCCTGTGCCTGCCTCATGATCCTTGATATACCGGAGCTTATTGTTGCAGCCACTGTGTCAATCCATCTAGTTGAGGGCCTTTCCCTTTTTCATTGACCATCCATTTTACTAAGCATGATATCCTTCTCCAAGGAATGGTTCCTTCTGACAACATGACCAGAGTAGATGATACGAAGTCTGGCCATTCGCGCTTCCAAGGAGCATTCTGGCTGCACTTTTTCCAGGACAGATTTTTTAGTTCTTCTAACATTCCATGGTACTTTCCATATTCTTCACCAACACCACAAGTCAAAGGCATCAACTTTTCTTTGGTCTTCCTTATTCATTGTCCAGATTTCACATATAAATAAAGTGGTTGAAAGTAGTATGGCTTCGATTAGGAGCACCTTATTCTTCAAAGAGAGATCTTTGCTCTTCAGCATTTTGAAGAGTCCATTTGCAGCAGATTTGCCCAGAAATCATCTGATTTCTTAACTGCTTCTTCCATTGGTGTTGACTGTGGAACCACACAATATGAAATGTTTGACAACTTTAATCTTTTCCTCATTTATCATAAAGCTTCTTATTAGTCCAGTTGTGATCATTTTAATTTTCTTCGTGTTAAGACATAAACCTGTAAGTATTTCAGACTGGTGTCTTTAATCTTCATCAATAAGTACTTCAAGTCCTCTTCAGTTTCAGCAAGCAAAGTTGTGTTGTCTGTGTATTGCAAGTTGTTAATAAGTCTTCCTCCAATATTGATGCCATTGTCTTCTTCATATAGTCCAGCTTCTTGGATTATTTTCTCAGCATACAGCTTGAATACATATGGTGAAAGGATACAACTCTGATGCACTCCTTTCCTGATTTTAAACTGTGCAATTGACAGGCATAGAAGGTGAAAAATGACACCAGGGTAAAAAGTACTCCTCAACAATCAATAATTCAAGACCAAAAGGGAAGCATTTCACCAAAAACAAAGTTCAGAAGGCTGAAAGAAGAATGAACGGAAATGCAGAAGACAGGAATGAAGTGGGAAGGATGCTGATACATTTTAGTGTTTGCAATCAATATCTTAAAAGCAAAATATGTATAAATTGTTCAATAGAAAATTCATTTGCTCTGTAAACTTTCACCTGAGCCACACTGCAAATTTCAAAATTATTATTATTATTTAAATTGAAAACCTACTTAAAAAGAAAAAGAGAAAACACAAGTTCCTCCGCTTTCCTTGCACATAGGGGAATATATTTGACAATATACTTACCAAAAAGATTAAACAGAGGATTTGTAAGATTAGCTACCCTAGAGATTCAAAATGGAATCTCACCAGTGAGCAACACTTTTCTTCCCCGCCTCTGGCATCTAAGGATTTTAAGAACTAGGTACAACAGTTTGAATTGAGAACTTTCATGCTCTAAACAGCTCACTGAATCAGAGTGCACCAAAAACAGAAGAGCAGAATTGGAGGAAAGGCACAGGGAGATTATTTAGGAAAGAGCTACTGCCGGAGGACAGACAGATGCCTGAGAGAGACCATTGGAAACCTTTCTGGGGCAGTCACTGTCTGCCAGGAGGAGGTGGCCACCTGAGATCTCTGAGCCAAGAACGAGGTCACTTATAGCAGCTTACCAGC
>NW_006922026.1:1119200-1119708 GCF_000298275.1 Orycteropus afer afer | reverse complement strand
ATCTTCAAAGGATTGAGAGACAGACCAAAGAAAACACAGAAAAAACATTACAAAAATTTTGGAAGAAAATACAATAACAAAATGACAAAATAAATGAAAAAATAGAAATTATTCTAAATCTACAGATAGAAATCCAGAAGATGAATACTAAATTGTTAGAAATAAATAACACATTGGAAGAACAAAGGGGTAGAATTGATGCAGTGGAAGACAGAATTAATGAGATTAAAGACAAATACCTGAATATGAATACTTCTTTGGAAAGTGATCAGTTAGGAAAAAAAAAAATGAAGAAAGTCTAAAGCTCATGTGGGATACCTTCAAAAGAAATAATCTACATGTCATTGGAATTCCAGAATAGTGAGAGAAAAAATAAAACCACTGAGAAAATCATCTAAGATTTGCTAGAAGAGAACTTCCCTGATATGATGAAAGACAAGAACATATCCATTCAGGAAGTCCAACAAACCCCAAACAGGATAGACCCCAAAAGAAAGTCACTGAGACA
>NW_006922026.1:1106443-1108337 GCF_000298275.1 Orycteropus afer afer | reverse complement strand
ATCCAGATACATTCCAGTACAGCGTAAGCAATTAGCAGTCACTAAAATAATTAAATGGATATCTTATGTGATATCATTTAATTATTACTCTTTTCTCTTTCACAAAATATACATACATTTTAATGCAACAGTAATAAGAAAAAGTTAAAGAAAAATAATTGCCATTAAGTCAATTCCAACCCATAGCTACCCTGTACAACAAAGTAGAACTGCCTGTAGGGTTTCCAAGGCTGTAAATCTTTAAAGAAACAGACTTTCTTCCATGGAGCCACTGGTGACCTCGACCAACCGACTTTTGGTTAGCAGCCCAATGCTTTAACAACAGTGGCACCAGAAATCTTTCAGAAAAATTAAAGTACACTATAAATACTAGAATTCTTTTATTTTAAATAGCTATTCAATAACTTTCATATAGATCCAGAAAGGAGTATAAATAAAAAGGATTGCTTTATTTATGATTATATTGTTGTTGTTGTTGTTATGTGCCGTCCAGTCGGCCCCGACTCATAGCGACCCCTCCTTGGGTTTCCGAGGCAGTATCACTACGGAAGTAGGATTGCCCAACCTTCCTTCCGAGGAGTGGCTGGTGGGTTTGAACCACCAGCCTTCTGGTTAGCAGTCAAGTGCTTTAGCCACTATGCTACCAGAGCTCCCTATTAGTACTCCTCAAAACGTAGTATGTGTGTGTGTGTTTGTTTATTGGTTAGCTTGAAAAAAGAGAACAGTTGTTATTGAGTAGATTCTATTTCATGGTGATCCTATGTCTATCAGAGTAGAATTGGGTATCATAGGGTTTTCAGTGGCTGATTTTTTGGAAATAGATCTCCAAGTTTTTCTTCTTGGTGCCTCAAGATGTACTCTAACTTTTCAGTTCACAGTGGAAAGAATTAATAATTTGCACCACCCAGGGACTTCCATTAGTGAATTCTAAGAACCCAAATTCACTGACATAGAGTTGATTCTGACTCATAGGGTCTCCTGTTGGGTTTCTGAGGCTATAAATATTTACAGAAACAGACTTCCTCATCTTTCTTCCATGGAGTGGCTTGTGGGATAAAACTACTGACCTTTTGGTTAGCACCCAAATGCCTTAATCACTGTACCACTGGAGCTCCTTAGTAGTTCATTAATAAACTGTAATTGTTTTCCATTCAGTCCACTTATATAATTGATAATATTTTTTGGGAGCTATGGTAGCGTAGTGCCTAAGGCACTTGACTGCTAACCAGAAGGCTGGCGGTTCAAAGCCACCAGCCACTCCTTGGAAGGAAGATAGGGCATTCTACTTCCGTAGTGATATTGCCTTGGGAAGCCAAGGAGGGGTCGCTATGAGTTGGGTCTGACTTGATTGCACATAACAACAACAATAATTTTTATTGTATCTAGTTAAATATTAAAAACAAACAAACAAACTTACTTTTTCGTCAAAGTAGTTGAAGTTTTTGCTTGCAAAATTATGGTTAAGAAAGAACCAGGTTGTAAAATGTTTCTATCTTTACCTCTAGTCAGTTAGTCTAGGTCCTCACCTCTCTATTCTATGCATAGCCTTAAGCTCCACCTTTAGGTCTTCATGTTCTTCTTTACTGTAAATATTTAATAATGTAACCAAAAACAAAATTTAACACACAAAATTGAGTGATGTCATCAAGATGTCAGAACAGGAAGCCCCATGTTCTAATTCTTTCCTCCCCAGATACATAAAAAACAAGGAGAAACTTTCACAATCAGCATTGTTGAAAGTGTGAAAAATATCTGAATCAAGAGAAAAGCAACTAAAGATGTTAAGAATGTTTTGTGGCTTTTATATGCCTAAATTTACTCCCTCCTTGGTTCACTGGCAGTTTTAAGACCCTATTTTGTTTTCTGGCCGCTCTGGTAGCATATTGTCTAAGGC
>NW_006922026.1:1103575-1104263 GCF_000298275.1 Orycteropus afer afer | reverse complement strand
CCCACTGGATTTCCAAGGTTGCTAACTAGAAGGCTAACAGTTCAAACCCACCAGCCACTCCTCAGAAGGAAGGTTGGGCAATCTAATTCCGTAGTGATATTGCTTGGGCAACCAAAGGAGAGTCGGTATGAGTCAGGTCCAACTCGACGGCACATATCAACAGCAACAACAAATCTTTATGGAAGCAGACTTCCTCATCTTTCTTCTGTACAGAGGCTGGTGGGTTCAAAACATTGAACTTTTGGTTAGCCACCAAATGCCTTAACTACTATATCCCCAGAGATCCTCTGTTATGAAACCAAACCTACTTCCATTCAGTTGATTTTACCTCATAGAAAACCTCTTTTGGTTTCCAAAGCTGTAACTCTTTATGGAAACAAATTGACCCATTTTTCTTCAATGGAACAGCTAGTGGATTTCAATAGCCAAACTTCTGGTTAGTATCCAAATGCCTTACCCACTCTGCCACCATATCTCCTTCTGTGGATCTACAGTTCATTAAATTTGGAAGTTTTTAGAAAATAGTGTTTTAAATATATTTCTACTTCATCTTTTTTTAGACTACTCTCAGATTCTCTTTACTTTGTTCCATATATCATGGTACCCTTTTCAACTTTTTTCTAACCTGTTTTTGTTTTTGTTGTTTGTCTTTTCTTCTGAGATAATTTCTATTTCTTTTCCTTAATTT
>NW_006922026.1:1093872-1101475 GCF_000298275.1 Orycteropus afer afer | reverse complement strand
AAACTCCTATTTGTTAAAGTCATGCCATTTGTGGTATATACTCCTGTCAGACCGGCACTAGATAACCAGAGCAGATCCCATGTATATAATATATAAATATTTTGTTTAATAAAGGGCTAATAAATCTCCCAACTATTGAGGACAGACAATTCTGAGGATTCTACCCAATTACTCATGAGTTATAAGGTTTTCCAGTATGGCTGAAGGGAACAAGTTCTATTGCATATTCTGTGTGAGTTCTAGGTATTGTCATTTTTAATCTTCTTGAGTTTTAATTTTCTTTTCCCCTTGCTTCAGGTAATTTGGGAGCTCTGGTGGCACAATGCCTAAGGCACTTGCCTGTTCAGCAGCCTGCTGGCAGCTCAGATCTACCAGCCTCACCTTGGAAGGAAGATTGGACAATCAGGTAGTTTTTCTCACAGATACGCCTATCAGCTGAATACTTGTGAAGGATACTATGAAAATCTCAAGACTTCTATCTCTTTCTCTGTCTCTCTTCTATTTGTTGCTGTGTCTTATAAACTCTAGCTACCATTGATTCCCTGGACTCTCAGCTCCATCTCCTCTGCTCAGGGACTCCATTGATCTTTACTTGGGTTCCTCAGCTTGTTCAACAATGTGTAAATTCTTTAAGCTAAGTGTTCCTCAAACTTACTTTGTTTTATTTTTTGTATCAAATGGATTCTTCTTCTTCTTTTTTACTTTTTCCTGATTCATTGTGTAAAAAAGCATTTTTTTTTTTTTTTTTTTAGGAAAAGAATGTTCCAAGTAGAAGAAAAATTCTGGTCCCTGTTACTCCCTGTAGGCCAGAAATTGAAGTCTTATATTTCATTTTGTTTGTATTGGTATATCAGTGTGTCTTAGCACTCTACTCAATATTTATAAGAATAAAAAAAAATGATATATTCACAGGGTATTCATTGGTGAGCAAACAGAGTAATCATCCACAAAGATCTGAAAGTATAAAGTACTGGGATGAATGAATGCTAAAATAGTCTAGAAGAATGAAGGTGGTGTTCAATGTAGCTTAGCAAACAAATTAATGCCACTCTAACAATTTTATTTGTGTTTCTCAAACCTGTACAAGTTATTTAACCTATGTAAGCCTTAGTGTCCTCAAGTGTAAAATTGGGATGGAAATATTGTTCACTTCATAGAGTGATTCAGGAGAATTATATGAGTTAACATGCAAAATATCCTACCTACTACATTTGCTCAATACATTTAAGTTCCCATTTATCTGCCATAAAGTTTATTGCAGCTTGTAGGGAGAAATGTCATTGAAGCCATATTTTTCCTGAAGGGAGAATTTAAATTGAACATACTTTCACCCTCAAGTGTAAATTCTCAACAGTAAATTGCAAAAGTGTATTTAGTAGGAATGCATATAGAAGAGGGAATAGAAAACTGCATTTCAAATTTTAGCTTGAAAAACCTGGGAACAATTGCTCTAAGTATGTAAACTTTTGAAGAATGATTCAAGGATTTAGAATTCCATAATGGTGTTTCACAACTTACTTTCGGGACTCTTTCAGCTAAGTACTTTTAAATAGGAGTCAAGATTTCCTTTCTTTAACTGTTGTAGTGAAAGTAGAAACAGACAGTCTAATTCATTACTCTGTATTTCTCATTCTCATTATGTCTTAGTTTGTCACCTCTTCCCTTCAATAGATATATGACTCCAGATGATAGATTGAATAATATTTTTACCACTGCAGCCATAGACCACCAGTTTTCCATTATCCAATGTTGATAAAGATGCATTTACTTCAAAACCAATCAGGATGGTTAACCAGTTCCAGAATCCTATTTTTGAGGTTTTCCTCCCAACAAATTGTCCAGGTTTAAAAAAGAAAAATGTCTTTGTTATTTGGAGCATAGAATTCAAGGCATGCAATGCAGTATAGAATAATTCAATGAAACAAAGCATGGTAGTAATTGTCTTACTGATAAAATTTATGTAGAGCAACATAGATATAATCAGAGTGCACAGGATCATCTTACCCTCCAAATTTACTCAGTAGACTACTATGCATGTGAAGGCAGTGTTTAATATGCTGTGAAAAAGTCTCTTATTGAGGAAACCACCTAAGTTAAACCCACTATCATTGAATTATTCTGACTCAGAGCAACCCTTTAGGACAGGGGAGAACTGCCCCATAGATTTTCCAGGGCTGTAAATCTTTACAAAACTCTCTTTCTCCAATAGAGTGGCAGTGGGTTCAAATCAGCCACATTTTGGTTAGTAGTCAAATGCTTTTAATACTATCCCACCAGAGGTCCTTTACAGAGGAAACACTCACTGCCATTGAGTTGATTACATCTCAGTGACTCAAGGCTGTAAATCTCTATGGAAGCAGATTACTTCATCTCCCTCTTGTGGAGCAGCTGGTGGGTTTGAATACTGATCTGGTTAGCTGCCAAATGTGTTACTCACAGTTCCACCAGAGCTCCCGGTGGAGGAAATAAGGGCCCTCTAATTAAAGGAAATATCTTTGAGGAGTCTTTGGAGGGAATTTATATACTAATGTTGCTTAAAGTTCTTAAGTGAGCTTGGTAGGAGTTAGAAAGAGTTTATGGTCATCTGAAACCAAAGTTTTATCTCCAGTCTGTATACCACTTGGCCCATAGGGAATTGTTTAAGCTTCTCCATCAGGAACGGTAACTAAATGAATTTAAATAAAACCTTCAAATAATTTTCTTAACACTAGAGACCTAATTGACTGGAAGCCAAGATGGGAGAATGAGAGCATTATCCTGCTAAAGAAGATAAAGAGACTTTGACACAATTTGTATGCCTATCAGGAATAGCATCATAAAGATTCAGGGAAATAAAGGCTTCAGCTAATTCCAGAAAGTAAGTATTTCCAAGGGATTATCTGAAAGTGATTTCATAACAAAGATATTTTGAAGCCAATTTGTGCTGAGGATGACAAATTCAGCTTTATTATATGTTCACATTTGAGCCTCTGACTGGTATAGAGAGAGAGGATTGTGCAAGATTGCTTTTGTATATCAGTAATATAAATTAAGAAAGTTTTTCACTATAAACATCCTCTTCCCCTTAGCGGCTTCCCCTTTTCTTATGTGTGTAGGACATTCATTTTTTTTGGCACAATAAACTCTATCAGAAGACAGGAACCACTGTTCACCAAAAACCTATCCCTGGAAATGAAGAAGTATGGCTACATGGTACAGGGAACTGTACTGAAAAGGGTGACTTGTAGCAACATTCTCTACTTTTAGATGGAACATTCCACAAAAAAGTATGGTTACTGAAGGCACAGCTAAAATTAGAGTTGCTCCTCCAGTCGGAGAAAGTAGTAGAGACCATAAGGAAGGCAAAATGCAAATCTTCTGTGGCATTCCTTAAAGTCACTTTGGGAGTCAAAAATGGAGATGAGTGCCCAGAGCCAAGATATGGAAAATCAAGATTCTGACATATTACTTAGAACTATTCCCCTTAATTCTACCCAAAACTAATGAAGAACTTGGCCACAATAAAGGAGCCTTTGTAGATTATATTAATGTTCAGTATGTGAACATCAGGTTACAGGTGGACCTGACAGATTGTAAAAGCTATTGTTGGCAAGTCATCAGTCTGTGTAGCCTAGAGGTATTGGGAGGCACAGAGCTATCAATTAATACTAGGCTGAAAAGTCCATTGCTGGGTAGCTGCAGCTGAAAAAGGCAGTTTGTTTTCTAATATCAGGGAATCATAGTGTGTAGACAGAAAAAACAAAAACAAAAACCATCATTTAGTGCTTTAAACTGTATGTATATACTGCCATTTCTGCACCAGGCACAAAAACTTCATATCCTTCAAAAATGTACGTGATAGAAAAAAACCTGGTCAGTGTTCTACCCAGTCTATCTGTGAATTCCAAGTTTATCTCTCAGCTCTTCAAAATATCCCTAGGCAGAATCTCAAAAATAGCCTCTGATTTGTGATTATTGGTTGCTTTGGCATGTTGCACATGAATTCCTCATTTAGCACAAAATTTCTTAATAGTGTTTATATTTCCCTATTGATCTCAACTGTGGATCCAGTGAGGTAATTTAAAAATTGATCAGCATTTTTTCCAGTTGATTTCTTCAAGGCATGTCACCTTCTTATGCACTCATACTCATTGCATTTGCTTCCCCTGACATTGGTGCTTCATATAGATGTCCATTTAATAGTCCAGTCCCAGCATGACCCAGGCCTTAACTATTTATCTGGGCTATTAACTATGAACCTTATGTTATTAGAGAGGTATGTTAAGAATTATCAGAGTGGGATGCTCTATTACAAAGAGTACTGACTGGAACATATCTACTACATTAAGTATATAATAACATGGGCTGCCAAGATTTTTCCATTGTTATGGTGAATGGCTACAACACTTCATTGGATTTATCCATCTCATAAATCACAGAGTCATGATTTCTTTTCAGAGAAGAATCTTGGAGGTAACATCTAATTGGAACAGTGTTTAAAAACAAACAAAAAAGGACAACAGGCAGGACCAGTTATATCTCTTTCTATAATGAGATATAGTCTCAGAAGTTAAGTTTAGTCATATATTGGATATGACATGTCCATTTCAGAAAAAAACTCTTCTTGATTTGTCCCATTTTAAGTACTCTTGGTTCAGAAGTAATTAATTGAATGATGGGATAATCAAATCCTGTCAGAGAGATACAAATTTCCAAAGAAACAGTTGCCATTCCAAGGCCAGCAAAAAAGAAAAGAAAAGGAAAAAAGGAGGACTTGCATTTCAAATTCTGGGTACAGAAATCATAAGTTATTTTAATCAGCTATAAGATGGTCATAGGCCTATAACTGACAGTCATTACCATCTTATGGACTCTAATCTTCTAAACACTTGTGAACTCATAGTGACCCCGCCTTTAGTTTCAGAGGAAGTATCACTACAGAAGTCGGTTGTCCAACCTTCCTTCTGAGACATATCCATTAAACTTTATCAATTAACTGGCAACTTTTAATGTTCAAGTTAACTTTCCACAAATTCCTTGGTGTCCCTTCTACCTTACAAATCTGGCATGAGTGCATTTCTTCAATTAAACACAAATTAAAGCCAGGAACCTTGCCATAGTAGTGATAAGGGCCATACTTTAGCTTTCACACATTTAAAACAAAGATAACAGGGGAGATTGATATAGAGGCCGATTGCTAAAGCATTAGATCCATAAGAATATTTTAATTATAATATTGTCAATTCACATTGCTAAAGGAGCTCTGGTAGCATAGTGTCTAAGGCACTTGACTGCTGACCAGAAGGCTGGCAGTTCAAACCCATCAGCCACTCCTCGGAAGGAAGGTTGGGCATTCCTACTTCTGTAGTGATACTGCCTCGGAAACCTATGGAGGGGTTGCAATGAGTCAGAGCCGATTCGATGGCACATAACAACAACAACAACAACAAAAGTCTAAAGGAAAATCTATATAGTGTATTAAAATATTTTAGCGGTCCCTTCAATGCCATAGGCTTGTATCCTTAGTTCTCTAAGGGAGATGTCAGCATTTGGTAAATAGACCAGCACAATAATTACACTCCATCAATCATTCTAATTCTTTGGAATTCATTCTCAACATCATTCCAAGGAATTCTAGCATATCAACTTCATTTACTGTGGAAGAGCTTTAATTTCTGGTATTAAATCACCAATTTTCAACCAAGATGAACATCTTCTGCCAAACTGTACTCTTTAACAAGTTGACCCATGTTGCTATGCTCATCAGATTTTAAATTATTTTATATCTTCATGATCTAATTCTCTCAGAATCTATTCCAAAATACCATTCAAACTTTATATAACATCATGCAAGATTTATCATGAAAGTCTACTCCTTCTCCATATACTGGAATCTGAGTTTAATTATGGTTTGGGGAGATAATGAGAGGTTGTGAGACTACAGCATCAGAAAATACTCTTTTCCTTGAGAAGCCTGCCACAGGAACAATAAACAAGGCTTATACTGCCTCCTTCAGTAGGGAAGAGGGGAGTGCTGCAAATACTGGTGAGGGAGGGCTAAGAAGAGTTAGGTTATGGATGACCTCTGATAGATCTATATGTGTATATCACTTTTATATGCCATCATTTTAATTCTCAGGGTGCTACTCTTTTCCTGTAAAATGGTTTAACTTGCATTTTTAAAAATTGACAATTCAATGAGTTCAACTTATATAATTGGGCAAATAAAAGATTTAAACTTTGACTCTTGTATAATTCAGCCCTTTGACAACTAAGATAAATCTTCTGTGTCCTGTCAGAGAATAACACTGATTATTCAACCACATTTTGAGTCAAATATTTGAAACTTTGAATTTAAGTTCTTTATTTTTGAAACTGTCTTATTTAATTGCAAACAGCCAACATGCACCAAAGTGCTATATTATCCATTTCCCTCATACTGTTCTTTGGCAGAAAACATTCTTTCCCCTAAAATGTTATGTTCTGTGGACAAGGATCAATAAGCATTAATTTAACAGACTCTTTTGCTCTTATATTCTAAGGTCTACCATATTCACATGCTTTTTTTGCTAGCTGGATCCTTATACATTTCTAACTGAGAGGAAAAAGAAAAAAAAAAGGCAATAAATAATAAGCAATCTCAGAATCTAATTTTATGAGGGTCTAATGCATGTTGTAGGAGCTCTGGTAGCATAGTGTCTAAAACATTTGACTGCTAACCAGAAGGTAGGTGGCTCAAATCCACCAGCAACTTCTTGGAAGGAAGATGGGGCGATCTACTTTTGTAGTGATGCCACCTCAGAAACCTAAGAAGGTGTTGCTGTGAGTCGGATCCAAATCCATGACAGCGAGTAATGCATGTTGTCACCCATTTCTGGTGCCAATTTCTGCATTACTTGAGGTTCTTAGTTACACGATCCGCTATAATTTTTTAATCTCCATCAACATTTGTTACTAGATTTTATTTAGCCACATTATTGCAGGAGAAAAAGAGTCTTGTAGCTCATTCAGACAGTAGCTATATTAATATCTCAGGGCACTCTCAGCCATGGCCCAATAAGTGTTGCCCCAGGCACAGACACTGAACTTCACCCAAATGACTCATGCTACTGTCTCATGCAACTTCTGCTACTAGCACCCTTATAGTGTAGATCATTTTCTGAAAGTAGGTTTTCTAAAGCCTGTTTTGTCAAGTTCTTTTAAGGCAAGATCAAGTCACTACCACAGAGATCAAAGAAGTAAATATGTATCTTCAATTAAAAAAAAAAAAAAAAAGACTAAAGATTAAAAAAGTGGAAAACACTTCCCCTTTTGAAGGGTAATCAAAACATATGATGTCTTCACAATGCATTATGTTAAATGTCCACTGCTTATAGTAATGAGATTCCCTATTAAAGTGAAGTTTTAGATTAAATATTTTATTGAGATAATTGTTTAATACACCAAAAATGAGCCATATGTCAGTGATGTCTAGCAATAAAAATCACAGAAAATTGTTGATATATTTAATCAGTAATCAACTTCTGGAAATAAGAAAATAACCCACAACTCTAGACATAGATACAAGAACACAGAATGCATGTTGTTGTTATGTGCCATCGAGTTGGCCCCAACTCATAGCGAC
>NW_006922026.1:1086409-1092312 GCF_000298275.1 Orycteropus afer afer | reverse complement strand
TATTTGACAAAGTGTATCTTTATAACCCTGCTAAAACACATCAGGTACAAGTGGTATTTTGTTCTGAAAGCTACAGATGTCAGCAGGGGGAAGAATGGAGAAAACTGCGGCTGCCCAATTTGTCTGAAGGACCCATAAGATTTAGGTAAAATTACATGTTCAATTTGATTCTTGGAAATTTTTCAGCTAAGTAACTAACTTTGAGTAAATGTTTTCTTATTTGACAAGAAATAATACTACTTAATAGTTACTGCAAATATCTTTCAGAACTAGTCTTTGTTGTTGTCGTTTGGTACCATCAGGTCGACTTGTCCTCACAGTAACCCGATGTTACAGCGTAAAGCTGATCCTTAGGGTTTTCTAGGCTGTAAATCTTTACAGAAGTAGACTGGCTCATCTTTCTCCCCTGGAGCAGTCGGTGGGCTTGAACTGCTAGCAGCTGAGCTCTTAACCATTGCACTATTAGTGTTTATTGATCACAACGGAGATAGAGGCAATTTCCATGTCAGAGAGTTTGTGCAGTTTTTATTTGTTCAGATCAGAGCTCAAGACCAGGAATAACTCCAACACTACATCAAAGTAGGTTATAGGGCATTAAGGATTAGGTTTCAGTTGAGTGACTGAAAAATTACTGAATGTGCAGACTTTTCCAGGGACCTTTACCTTTTATACATAAATACAAACATAACTTGCTATGTACGTAAGCATATTCATACACCCACTTATATTTGAAAAAAAAAAGAAAGAATAACCATATTTTATTTTAAGTTTCCTGTAGGAAAGAATAAATAGACTGGAAAGTATATGAATAAAAAAGAATATAGACTTCTGGGAAAATGCTTTCTTCTTATTTTATAGAATTGATGTTGAGACTAAAATATATTTCATAATTGTAATACAAACTTTATTTTAAAAGGAATCCCTGAAATTAAAAATTAAGAACAATAATGTTAAAGTAAATGAGCACAGAGAAGAAATATTGCAAGTGACTTTAAGGCACTTTAACACATTATTTTTACTGTATATTACTAATGGAATAAAATTGAAGACTAAAATAACCTAAACAGAACTCAGCAGACTATTTTTCATAGTATTCTTTTTACTTATTTATTTATCTGAAACAGCTGCGATTATAATGTAAGATAAAACATACATTTAATTGTACTTTTGTCATTGAGAACAGAGATAGCTCATCTTGGGGGGAAGGAGAATGTATGGAAAACTTTTGTAGTTATGTAAACCTCTGGCATCCTGACTTCAAATGGGAAATATCAATATTATCACTTGAGGTAGCTTGTCCTTAAAGTATGTAATAACCAATTCTGTTCATTATAAACTTTTCAAACAATGACCAAACCAGAAGTGAGAGCATCCCTAGCACACAGATTGAGATCATTATTTACTATTTCTTATTAAAATAATGAGGTCATTTTGGAGAAATAGTTCATTCTGGATTTGAGATGGAATTGTACGAAGTGGTCCCAGAATATCTTGACATAAGAGAAGGTAATGTTGTTATCATAGTTATCATGTCAAGAGAACTCAGCGGCACACCGAAAAAGCTTTTACTGGCCGATAGGTTGAACATCAACAAGAATAATAACACTATGGATGAGTAGCTCTGGTGATGTAGTATGTAGGGCATTTGGCTGACAACTAGAAGGTCAGTGGTTCAAATCAACCATTTGGAAGGAAGATGGAGCAATTTACTTCTATAAAGATTTGCTGCCTTGGAAGCCCAGTGGGGGTTGCTGTGAGTTGGAGTTGACCCAATGACAGTGAGTCTTTTTTTGGGGGGAGGTTTGATTACTATATATCAAAAATGTTTTGAATACAGGAGTTCATAATGAATCTCAAATAAATCTAAGATTGTCTCCATCTTTGGAGAATGGCTGAAAACAGGTTATATAATTTCAAAATACGGTATAAGAGAAAGAGCTAATAATTAATCATGGCTTTTATTCAAAATCTAACATATTTTAATCAGACAATTGAGGAATAGAAGTTTTTTTTTTGTTTGTTTGTTTGTTTTTTTAGCAGAAATATTCTAGGTAATATGCTAAAAAAGATAGAATTAGAATATAAATATTTTTATGACTCCTAATAAATGAATGGATCCAAACACTGATCACCAGTGTTTGATATCACAAAAAAGTGACAGCCAGAAATTTCTCCTGCTGGAAGTACACAATATCACCTATCCCAAACAAAACTGAAACTGAATCTGATTAAGCCTCTTTAACTAACTTATAATTTATTTTCAAGTACTAAAAGGGACAAAGAAATATGTGAAAAAGCATCATGGGGTTATATTATAGCTCAGACTGTGAAAAACTGCATGACAAATAGTCTGGATTCTTCAACAAATCAGTAATAAAAAAAAAAATTGCAAGAAAATAAGATAGAAAGAGATGGTGCTAGGAGACATATTGAAGTTGCGTTTGTAGAGCAAGAATACTGTTTGAAAGTATGTAAGAAAGTGATGGGGAAGCTTACAAGTTGGTTAAGGCCTAACTACCAATCCTTGTTCTCCCTTTAACCATCATTGCCCTTGAGTCTATCTTAAATGACATCCAAAAAATGAGGACATCCTCATCTAACCAAGCCAGAAACCTATACCCACTGCCACTAAGTCAATTCTGACTTATAGCAATTCTGTATAATAAGGCAGAATGCCTCATGGGTTTCCAAGACTATAAATCTTTACGGAAACACACTGCCCCATTTTTCGCCCACACAGAGGCTGGTGGTTAGCAGCAAAATGCCTTAGTCAGTGAGCCACCAGAGCTCCTTAATCCTTATTCACATTGCTCTTCAATTAAATAGCTTCTGCTTAAGGCTCTGGCCACTGCTACTGCAGCTTTTGGTTTGCTTACACTGTGTAAATGAAGGCTAAAATCCAAATCCATTGATGTTCAGTCAAGTCCAACTCGTAGCAACCCTATAGAACTGCCCCATAGGGTTTCCAAGGCTGCAATTTTCATGGAAGCTGACTTCTATATCTTTCTTTTGCTATTAAATAGATTACCAGCCAAGTTCTTAAGCACTGTGCTATCAGGGCTCCTACAGGTTAAGGATGGGGGTAAATTACCTCTTTCTATTGCTCCTGAAAAGAGCAATTCCATTTCAGTGGTTATGAATTCCATTGCTAACCAAAAGGTCTGTTGGTGTAGTGGATAAGGTACTTGACTGCTAATCAGAAAATCAGTGGTTCAAACCTACCAGCTGTTCCATGAAAGGAAGAATGAGCGATCTGTGTCTATAAAGATTTACAGCCTCAGAAACCCAATGGCAGTTGCTAAGAGTCAGAAAAGGCTCCATGGGAGTGCATTGAGTTAACCAAAAAGTCAATAGTTCAAACACAATAGCCGAACTGTTGGAGAAATATGTGGGAGTCCATAAAGATTACAGCTTTGAAACTCTATGAGATAGTTCTACTCTGTCTCACAAGTTCACTGTGAGTTGGAATCTACTCAACAGCGATGAGATTTTATTTTATTTGGTTTATTGTTTCTGGATTGGGAAAGAAAAGAGGTAATATGGCTACAACCAGGTGGGCTAGGATCTCTTTCTTACTAGCTGTGAATTTATAGAAAAGTAAATGTTCTTTTATTTTTATAGTTGAATTATCATGAAAATTAGGGATATTCATATTATGATAAATATAGTGTTATTACAAGAATAAAATAAAATGATAAAGAGATGTTTTGTCACATGTGTGATAAATTTTAGCTATTTTATTATAGTAAGTCGTGACAAGATACAATAAGAAATACATGGCTGTGATCACCTGAAATATGGGAAGAGTAAAGAGTAAACTTTACTCTTTTAGAATAAAGATATAAAGTAAGCTTTCAGAGAAGTAAGACTTGCTGAACTGAGACATTTTTTGAAAATGGTCCTATGGAGTTCTACAGATTGTCTCTCTGCTATTTTAAGAGGTAGTTTAAACAACCCAGACTTTGATTAGATCTTGAAGCTTTTTATTAGAAACATCTTTCATTTCCCTTATATTACTTCAGAAGTTCCAGGGGCCTATCACAAATATTTAAAACCTCAACAATTTTATATTTTGAAAGCTAAATATTAGAAAACATAATTTTATAATATAGAAAAATAACAATAAATAAATATTACCAGATGCTGCATTACTTTGAACATACAATTTTAAGGTTTTTTTTTTGTTTTTTTAATGGAAAAGGTCTATACATGTACACATTTATTATTTATATGTAATACACTTAGAAATTTTCAATTTACATATCATTCTAATGTATTTAGATATACCTAAAAGATCTTTCCATCCTTTTGAATCAGTTACATTTAATTTATATATTAGAAGAGTAGAAGGCAATTACAATTATTTCAGTAAAAATAACTAAATGACTTTGATATGGTAATTCCTCAGAGATAAGCAAATATCAGCATAGGGAATATATGCATTTTTTTATTATTTGAGTACTAAATTACTTCATTTTCATGCTGTAGATTTGCTGATCATGACTATAATTAATCTCATAATGATGAACAAAAAGGACACTTTTAGATGTCAAATAAATGAGAATAATGGTTTCCATGAATTTTATGAAACCCACGTGATTAAATCGGTCCTTCATTTTGGGTAACTCCCAAGAGTAGAAATGAATGAAGCTCAGAAATTAGGTACTTCCTTTCAAGGCAAGATTTATACATGAAATACTCTGGTAAGAAACTATCTTTTTCACAATGGAGGTGATTACAAAGTTAAATTTATAGTATTGTTTAAATGGAATTGTGAATAATGAAATTAACATAAGACTAAAAATAGGCTAAGAATATATTTGACAACATGCATCATTTTCAGGAGAAGGATATACAATTCCCAGAGAAACATTATCAAGAAATGATTAAACATACTTAAAATTAATTTCTATGTAACATGTTATTCTGGTGGTTCAAACCCACCGGCCACTCCTTAGAGGGAAGGTTGGCCAATCTACTTCCATAGTGATACCACCTTGGAAACCCAAGGATGGGTCACTATGAATTGGATCCAACTCAACAGCAGTGAGTTAGTTTTATGCTATTATTCACTTATTATAATGGCTCTCTATCATATTAACAAAAGAGAGATACAGTGTGACATATTAAAAGGTAGAGTTATAACAACTATTTATTATACTAACTATGTATGCCCTGGAAGAAGTGCAGCTTGAACGCTCCTTAGAATCAAGAATAGCCATACTTTGTTTTACCTACTTTGGTCATGTTGTCAGAAGGGACCATTTCCTAGAGAAGCATATCATGCTTGGTAAAGTGTAGGGTCAGCAAATATGATAGAGACCCTCAAACAGATGGATTGACACAGTGGCTGCAAAATAGGGTCAGGTATAGCAAGGATTGTGAGGATGGCATATGACTAAACTGTTTTGTTCTGTTGTACATAGGGTCCCTGTGGGTCAGAGCTGACTTGATAGCACCTAAGAACAACATGTATGTTCTTGTAGGGTTTCTGGTATTACAGTGGTTAATGACTGGCTGCTCCCCAAAAGTTCGGCCATTCAAACTCACCAGCTGTTCCAAGGGAGAAAGATGAGGCAATCTGCTTCCATAAAGATTCGTAGCTTCAGAAACCTTACGGGAAAGTTCTACTCTCTCCTATAGGGTCACTATGAGTCAGAATCTACTGGATAGCAGTGGATTGGGTTTTTTGTTTTGATATCTATATTCTTGCAGAAGTGGCTGTAGTTTCTTTAGTAATTTTTTATTAGTCACCACCATGGGCCAAAGAAAAAGGAGCCCTGGTGGTGGAGTGGTTAAAGCATTTGGCTACTAACCATAAAGTCAGTGGTTCAAACCAACCAGCTGTTCTGTGGGAGAAAGATGTGATAGGCTGCTTCAGTAAAGATTTAAAAAAATTGACA
>NW_006922026.1:1077299-1079709 GCF_000298275.1 Orycteropus afer afer | reverse complement strand
TATTTGTCTTCAATCTCATTAATTCTATCTTCCATTGATTCAATTCTACTCCTTTGTCCATTCCATGTGTTACCTACTTCTAAAATTTCAGTATTGATCTTCTGGATTTCTGTTTGTTGTTTTTGTATCATTTCTAATTTTTTTTACTTATTTTGTTAATTTGTTCTTGTATTGTTTTCCTAAATTGATCTAGACTTTTGTCTGTGTTTCCCTTAATTTTGTCATTGTTTTCCTTCATCTTGTCAGTGTTTTCCTGAATCTGTCTCTAAATTCATTGTAGGTACACAAATATAATTCTTTTGAATTCTTTATTGGGGAGTTTCAATGCTGTGTCTTCCTCAGTGATGTTTTCTGGGTTTGTTTTCTGGTCTCTTGTTTCAGCAATTTTATCTTGCTTCTTTGTGTGGACTGTGATAGTGCATTGTCTCTAAGACATTGTGCTGGTATTATATTTATGTTTAAATTTTGGTTATATATTAATGTGATTTGTGTAAGATTTTTTTCCCTTTATTTTGTTTTGATATATCTGTGTAAGCAGGGTACTGTTCTCCTCTATTTTCTAAGTGTCAGCACTTAGGCACTACCTTTTTCTGGGTGATAATGATAGAGAATGAGAGGCTGTGCACAGATATCTGTTAATTGTCTATAAAGAAAAGTTGAGGGTGAGTTGACCTGTATTGGCTACTATCTATTGTTGCTCAGTTAGTGCAAAAGGAAATGGTGGCCCTTGTTCAGTGGTTGGGTATATGAGGTACAGATATCATTGAGTTTTGTGGGAATAATTGCTGTTTCCCACTCAGGTAGACAAAACAAATAAATAAATAAATAACAGAAGAAGAAGAAGGACATGAAAACTGAAACTGCATAAATGAGCAGGAACAATCACACACAAAAAAGGAAATACAATAAAAGAGAAGAAAAAGAATTCAAAATATATTAAAAAAAAGAATAAAAGAAATTTAGTAAGAAAACTATAACAAACAAACAAACAAAAAAATTCCTTGCCATTGAGTCGGTTCTGACTCATAGAGACTTGTCCTTGAGTTTGCAAGACAGTATCTCTACGGAAGTTGATTGCCCAGTCTTCCTTCCAATGAGTGGCTGGTGTGTTTGAACCACCAGCCTTCTGGTTAGCAGTCAAATGTCTTAGGCACTATGCCAACAGAGCTTCCTAAAAAGAAAAAGAGAAAAAAAAAGTTTAAAAAAAACACTTTATCTGGGGAGGGAGGAACAAGAGAAAAGAGCAAGAGTATCAGAATAATAAAGAATAATGGGAAAAGTGTAAAAGGAAAAACAAAGGATGGAAAGAACTAAAATAAATAATAAAGAGAGGAACCAAGAAAAGAGAAGAGAAAAAAAAAAGGAGGGGGGGGGAGAAATAAATGAAAAAAAAAACCAGTGGTAGGAAAGAGAGAGAGAGAAGAAAAGAGGAAGATAAAACAAAACCAGAATTGTGGGGTGGTGCATGGCACTCAGGCTCTGTCAGAGCACAGACTAGAATGGGATTCTAGCTAGTCAAGAAGGTGGGTAGAGGCAGGGAATGGCCACACCTTGTTCACCAGGAAAGTGTGGGATATAAGAGCAACAAGGGGAATATCATACCTTTCCAGTTGTCAGCCTCCAGTGTGATTACCCATATCGTCCCCAGCAAGCAGAGCCCAGTCTTATATCTGTTCAGTTAAGAATGCCACTAGCATACATCCAACAAGGCCACATCCTCTTCCCAAACATTTTAAATAGCTGCACACTCAGGAAAGCTGCCATCAGTCTACAAGTCCATTTGTCTCCTTCCTTGCAACTCTCCTGTCTGGTTGTCAGGTACCAATATTGTTCTTGCCTATGCAGTCTTCAATGAGCAGAGACCATTCTCGGGTTACTATCAGGAAATATTCAAAATGGCTGTTCCCCCAGTTCAGCTGGAAGTCTATCTATTTATCATTTAATCCATTACGTTATCCTTCCCTTCAAATCTCAGGGTTCCAGGATTGTCTTTTGTATCTGTTTTAACTGCTTTCTCATTGCTTTGTTGCAGAGCATCTGTGTAGCTTGTCTGCCTATTCCACCATCTTGCCAGAATTTCTCCAATTCTATTGCTATTAAATTGAAGATCCAATCAATATTCTCAGCAGAAATACATAGAAATGGAGAGACTATTTCAATCATAACATCAAGATAGAAAGGAGAAACTAGGGCAGTACCAGTAAGGTTCACCTTGCTTTGGTTTCTTTTATGAGGTAGACAAATAAATTTCTCAGAATCCCATTTTCTCAAACATCAGACTTACAACATGTCCCTGGATTATAGTCAAAATGAAACAAGTATACAAGAGGTTGGATATTGAGTATTGGTCAAAGAGAAAAAGTTTGCCATGATAGGTGCAAAAAGATGATACTGATACCAACGTGTCAGA
>NW_006922026.1:1075520-1077014 GCF_000298275.1 Orycteropus afer afer | reverse complement strand
ATGACAGCCCGACGATCCCCACTATACCTGAGCCCATTGTTGCAGCCACTGTGTCAATCCATCTCATTGAGGGTCTTCCTCTTTTTCCTTGACTCTCTACTTTATCAAGCATGATGTCTTTCTCCAGAGTTTGTTCCTTGTGGAAATATGACCAAAGTTGGTGAGATGAAGTATGGCCATTCTCCCTTCCAAAGAGCATTCTGACTGCACTTTCCCCAGGATATATTTTTTAGCACTTTTCACAGTCCATGGTACCTTCAGCATTCTTTGCCAACACCACAATTCAAAAGCATCAACTCTTTTTTGATTTTCCTTATTGATTGTCCAGCTCTCACATGCATATGAGGCATTTGAGAATACCATGGCTTGGGTTGGGCACACCTTAGTCTTCAAGGAGTCATCTCTGCTCTTCAGCACTTCAAAGAGTCCTTTTGCAGCATATTTTCCCAGAGCAATATGTCATCTGATGTCTTGACAGCTGCTTGCATTGCTGTTGATTGTAGAACTAAGTAATATGAAGTCTTTGACAACTTCAATCTTTTCTCTATTTATCGTGAAGCTGTTTATTGGTCCAGTTGTGAGGAATTTTGTTTTCTTTATATTGAGGTGTAATCCATTCTGCAGACTGTATTCTTCAGTCTTCATAAGTAAGTGCTTCAAGTCATTCTCACTTTCAAGAAGGAAAGTTGTGTTGTCTGCATTTTGCAGGTTGTTAATGATTCTTCCTCCAATCCTGATCCCATCTTCTTCTTCATATAGCCCAGCTTCTTAGATTATTTGCTCAACATACAGATTGAATAAGTATTTTGAAAGGATACAAACGTGACACACTCCCTTCCTGATTTTAAACCATGCAGTATTCCCTTGTTCTATTCTAATGACAGCTTCCTGGTCTATGCACAGGTACGTCATGAGTAAAATCAAGTGTTCTGGAATTCCTATTCTTCTCAATGTTATCCATAATTTGTTATGAGCCACACAATCAGATGCTTTACATAGTCAATAAAATACAAGTAGACATCTTTCTGTTATTCTTTGCTTTCAGCCAAGATCCTCTGACATCAGCTTTGATATCCCTCATTCCACATCCTCTTCTGAATCCAACTTGGATTTGTGGAAGTTCTCTGTCAATATACTGCTGAAACTTTTCTTGGATTATCTTTAGTAAGATTTTACTTATGTGTGATATTAATGACATTGTTCAATAATTTCCACAATTTATGGGGTCACTTTTCTTTGTATTGGTTACGTATATGGATCTCTTCCAGTCACAGACTATACTGTCACAGACTATAGTGATTTATTAGTGAAGTAAGAATGACTCAGGACAAGGATAAACAGGCTATCACTCAGGAATCAGGATCAGGAAGCATATAGGCAAAGTTTCCCTTCTTTAGTGCAGGACACCTCTTTCAGCTCCCCTGGCCACCTGAGAACAGCCTTCTCTTGACTCCTTCAGGACAGGCTCTCTTAAGCACCTCAAGAAGATTTTTG
>NW_006922026.1:1069904-1075165 GCF_000298275.1 Orycteropus afer afer | reverse complement strand
TGATACTGCCTCGGAAACCCAAGGAGGGGTCGCTATGAGTCGGGGCCGACTCGACGGCACACAACAACAACAACAACAACTTATACACATAGGCACTTTACCTAGTGACTGTCTCATTATCCAACATTTTGCATTTATGACAATAGTAAAAAGTCTAATATTGAACTATCATCTGCATTAATGACATACATCTGATGGTAACAAATAAAGAGATGCTAGATGAGAGCAACACTAACAGTGATGGTTTATGTCCTAACTTGGCTGTATCATGATTTTCAGTGGTTTGCCAGTTACATAAAGTTGTAATTTGGTAGTTAGATGTAATGATGTAGTCAGTTTACATTTTGTGGTCATATGTATTCATCCTCCATTTTCACATAACACCAATTTTTGCATAACCTAATCATAATGAAGAGTGGTTGTACATCAAATTGTTTGTCCTCTCCCAGAATGGTCACAAACTGATCATCCCCCTCTAGGTACTCCACAGACTCTTCATTTGCATTATAGGCATGGCTAAGCTACAATTCATCTCCTTTGAATATTCTATTGACAAATTCCTGTAAGATAACATACTAAATAGTAAGAATCAAAGCCAAGCTGTTTACTGCTTCCCTAGGAAATGTCCATCAACCTGGCAAAAGTAACACTCTGGGGTAGAAAACTAGTGCAAATGAAACTCCATAGTGCTTAGGGGAGAAATCATGCAAGGTGTTTTTCCAAAGGACCGAGACAAAACCTACATAAAGGAACTGATTTCACCACAGTTGACCTAGAATAATCATAATTAATTTTCTTAAACAAGACAGAAACAAAACAAGGTTCTTTTAACCAGGAAGAAATATCTACCATATGACAATAAAATAAGCAAGAGCATTTGTACACTTTTTAACCTATATAACAAACCTCTAAAACAATAGATTTTAGATAATGGAAGAAATAAGAAAGGAAGAAGAAAACATAGTAACTGCTCAAGGGCCAAAGAAATAGTAAATTAAAATTAAAAAGAAAATCACCTCTAAAATGTAAAATTAAAAATTAAAATTTAAAATGTAAAGTTAAATTTTTAAATTAAAATTAAAATTTTAAATGTAAAATTAAAAATTAAAATTTAAAATGTAAAGTTAAATTTTTAAATTAAAATTAAAATTTTAAATGTAAAATTAAAAATTGACTGCATGATGCATTAAATTGAATATACAAAACTAAAGAGAAAACATTATAGATGATAAAGATAGAGAATTCAATCAGCATACAAAAAATAAAAGGGAAAGAGAAAAAACATGAAAGAGAATATGACAATATAGATAATGGATTGAAAAGATATGAAATGAGTTTGATAGGTGGTCCAGAATTTGTAAACAGAGATAATACTAGAAAGGGAAATATTCTAAGAGACAATCTCTTTTAGTTTTCCAGATTTAATAAAAGCATTTAAAGCAAGTAAGATTCCAGAGTGTATGTTTATTGGTATGTGGTTTACTCCATGCTATGCCTTCTATGGCATAGAGTGCCATAAGATGAGCCCCTCAGGTTGGAAGACACTCAAAATATGACTTGCCAAGAGTTGCCACCTCAGAGTAGAGTCGATCTTAATGACATAAGTGGAGTAAAGCTTTTGGGACTTCCATTTATTGATGAGGAAAAACTCAAAATGGTAAGATGTAGCTCTAAACATCCATTAATAATCAGAACATGGAATCTACAAAGTATAAATATAGGAAAATTAGAACTTGTCAAAAATGAAATGATATGTTGTATCAATGCATAAACATTGCTATACTAGGCATTAGAATATTAATTAACTGAAGTTGATGTTTTTGGCCACTTTGAATCAGAAAATCATATGGTCTACTCTGCCAGGACTGACAAATAGAAGAAGAATGATGTGACATTCATTATCACAGAGAATGTTTCAAGATCTATCCTGAAGTACAGTGCTGTCAGTGATAGGACAATATCCATACACCTATAAAGAAGACATTGGGAATAGCAGTGAACAACTATCTAATAAATCACTAGAAAACTTTATGAATAGCCCTGAAACATTGACTGATATAGTGCTGGAAGTTAGCCTCTTAGGTCAGAAATCATTCAAAATATGACAGGGAAGAGCTGTCTCCTCAGAGTAGAGCCAACCTTAATGACATGGATGGAGTAAAGCTTTCAAGACCTCCATTGGCTGATGTGGAAAGACTCAAAATGAGAAGAAATAGCTGAAAACATCCATTAATAATCAGAACATGAAATGAATGCAATATGAATCTAGGAAAATTGGAAAAAAAGAAAACCCTCAACTGTCGTTAAGTCAATTCCAACACAGAGCAGCCCACCTTGGGTTTCCAAGGCAGTAAATCTTTATGGAAGTAGATTGCCCAGTCTTCTTTCTGTGGAGCAGCTGGTGGATTTGACACCAACCTTCTGGTTAGCAGTCAAATGCTTTAGGCACTGCACCACCAGAGCTCCTTAGGAAAATTAGAGTGGGAGGGGAGCTGCTGCATTGTAAATTTTGGTCAATGACATGAGACAAAGTATATGTGAACTGCTGTATGAAAAGTGAATTTACTCTGTAAATCTTCACCCAAATCCTAATTAAAAAAAAAAAAAAAAATGAAATGAAGCACATAAAGATTGATATCCTAGACATCATCTCAACCTCACTGCCATCGAGTTGGATCCAACTCATAGCGACCCCTCTTTGGGTTTCTGAGGTGGTATCACTACAAAAGTAGATTGACCAATCTTCCTTCTGAGAAATAGCTGGTGGGTTTGAACCATCAGCCTTCTGGTTAGTGGTCAAATGCCTTAGGCGCTATGCCACCAGAGTTCTTATCTTAAGCATTAGTGAGCTGAAAAGGTCTGGTTTGGGCCATTTTGAATAAGACAACCATGTGATCTACTATGCTGGGAATGACAAATTGAAGAGGAGTGGTATAGCACCAACTTCTGCAGTCTGAAACTGACCAAACATGCAATGAAATATATGGATTATTGCTGGTGATTATAATGTAAAATTTGGAAACAAAGGATCACCAGTAGTTGGAAAATATGGCCTGATGACAGAAATAACACTGGAGATCCCATGACAAAATTTTGCAAGACCAACAACTTATTCATTGCAAATACTTTTTTTCAGTGACATAAATGGTGGCTATGCATGTGGACGTTACCAGATGGAGTACACAGGAATCAGATCAACTACATCAGTGGCAAGAGGTGATGGAAAAACTCAATATTTTCAACCAAAACAAGGTCAGGAGTTGACTGTGGAACAAACCATCCACTGCACATATGCAAGTTCAAATTAAAGTTGAAGACAATTAAAACAAGTCCATGAGAGCCAAAATATGATCTTGATTATATCCCTCCTGAATTTAGAGACAATCTAAGGGATAGATTTGATTAATTGAAGGGAAAGATTTGATGCATTGAACATAAATGACAGAAAACCAGAGGAACTGGGGGAAGACATCAAGAACAACATGAATGAAGAAAGTAAAAGGTAAAGGAAAGGATGAAAAAAAAACATGGATGTCAGAAGAAGTTCTGAAACTTGTTGAATAGAGAGTAGCAAAAGCAAATGGAATAAATGTAACATAAAAGAGCTGAACAGAAGATTTCAAAGAGCAGCTTGAGAAGGCAAAGCCAATTATTATAATAAAATGTGCAAAGACCTGGCATTAGAAAACCAAAAGGAAAGAACATGCTCAGCATTTTTCAAGCTAAAAGAACTCAAGAAAATATTCAAGCCTCAAGCTGCAATATTGAAGGATTTTATGGACAAAATATTGAAAGATGCAGGAAACATCAAAAAGAGATGGAAGGAATACAGAGTCACTGTACCAAAAAAATTGACACTGTTCATTCATTTCAGGAGGTATCATATAACCAAAAACCAATGGTATTGAAGGAAGAAGTCAAAGCGGCACTGAAGGAACTGGGAAAGAACAAGTCTCCAGGAATTGATGGAATACCCAATGAGATGTTTCAACAAAGGGATGCTGTGCTGGAAGCACTTACGTGTCTATGCTACGAAATTTGGAAGACAGCTATGTGACCAACTGACTGGAAGTGATCCATATTTTTACCCATTCCAAAGAAAATTGATCCCACAGAATGTGGAAATTATGAACAATGCAATTAGTATTGGACACAAGTAAAATCTTAATGAAGATAATTCAAAAATGGTTATAGCAGTATATTGACAAAGAACTTCCAGAAATGCAAGCTGGATTCAGAAGAGGATGTGGAATGAGTGATATCATTGCTGATTTCAGATGGAACTTAGCTGAAAGCAAAGGATACCAAAAAGATATTTACTTGTGTTTTACTGACTATGAAAATGCATTCAATCCTGTGGATCTTAACAAATTATGGGTAATATTGAGAAGAATGGGAATTCCAGAGCACTTAATTGTGCTCATGAACAAAGTACACATAGACTAGGAAGTTGTTGTTTGAACAGAACAAGGTGATACTGCATGGTTTAAAATCAGGAAGTGAGTGTGCCAGGGTTGTCTTCTCACTATACTTATTCAGTTTGTATGCTGAGCAAATAATCTGAGAAACTAGACTATATGAATAAGAGGATGATGTCAAGATTGGTGGAAGTCTAATTAACAACCCGTGATATGCAGATGACACAATTTTGCTTGCTGAAAATGAGGATGACTTGAAACACTTCCTGATGAAATAGTGACGAACTTTTGCAGTCTGAAATTGATCAAACAGGCAGTCAAGATGTATTGATTATTACTGTTGAGTAGAATGTGAAAGATGGAAATAAAGAAGAACCATCAGTACTTAGAAAGTATGCCTTTCGTGATAGAAATGACAGTGAAGATCACATGTTAGAATTTTGCAAGACCAAAATCTTATTATAAATATTTTTCAACAACATAAACGGCAGCTATACACATGGACCTCACCAGATGTAATGCACATGAATCAGATTGACTGCATATGTGTAAAGATGCAATAGAGAAGCTCAATATATTTAGCCAAAACAAGATCAGAAGCTGACTGTGCCCGTCAATTGTTCATATGCAATTTCAACTTGAAGCTAAAGAAAATTAAAGCAAGTCCATGAGAGCCAAAATATGACCTTGCTTATATCCCACCTGAATTTGGAGACAATCTGAATAGATTTGATGCATTGGACACCAATGACTGAAAACCAGACAAGTTATATGATAACATCAAGATCATCATACATGAAGAAAGCAAAAAGTCATTAAAAAGACAGGACATAAAGAAAAAAA
>NW_006922026.1:1067187-1068619 GCF_000298275.1 Orycteropus afer afer | reverse complement strand
CCAAACACCTTTTTAAAGTGTTGAAGAGCAAAGATGTCTTTTTGAAGACTAAGGTGTGCCTATGCCAAGCCATGTATGTCTAATTGCCTCATGCATGTGAAAGCTGAACAATGAATTCGGAAAACTAAAGAAGAGTTAATACCTTTGAATGGTAGTGTTGGTGAAGAATACTGAATATATCTTGGATGGCTGGAAGAATGAACAAATCTGTCCTGGAAGAAGTGCAGCCAGAATGCTCCTTGGAAGTGAGAATGGCCAGAGTTTATCTCACTTTTGTCATGTTGTCAGAAGGGACCAATCCTTGGAAAAGGATATCATGCTTGGTAAAGTTGAGGGTCAGCAAGAAAAGGGAAGATGATCAACAAGATGGATTGACAGTGTCTGGAACAATGGGCTAAAGCATAGCAAGGACTTTTGAGGATGGCTTAGGGCCAGCCAGTCTTTCATTCTACTGTACTTAATGTCACTATGAGTCACAGCCAACTAACAACAGCATTCGTTCTATGTGGTATACTGGCTAAGAAGCAGAGATTATATTTGGCTGAAGCATAGTGCCTTTTCACCTAGAATAATGCCACCAATATAGGAAGCCCCCAGTAAGTATTAGAAGAAATATTTGATTGATCTCTCTGTCTTTAATGATGCCATACAAAAACAAGTCGAGATATAAAAACACATTGATGAAAGTGAGCAATATATGAGACAAAAATATTAAAAGCAATTTAAGAATGTATAGATCATGTGCAGTCAACAAGACCAACATAAGTCTCAGCAGCAGCAGAAAATTAAAGTGGTAAAAAGAATATATTGGAAGTGAGAAGATAAATGAATAAGTGATGTCAACAGGTTTTCTTGGATGGTATAAGAGTCAATATTCACTGTCTTATTTTATTTTCCATACTCAAGGGCTAATTGTTATTCTGAGTTTGGTATATCTTTTTCCTTCCAAAGTTTTAATAATGTGATAGTTCATGAATGTGTTTACATTTGTGTGCACATGCATATGCATACATGCATACTTCCATGTGTTTTCATAAATTATGTGGTTATTGTTTGTCCAAGAAGTAAAGAGACAAAGTCAGAATCATGGTGAATGCTGTGGAAAGGAGAAAAACAAGGAAGGCTTCCAAAGTACCTTGGTATTTTATTTTATTGAAAGAAATCTTAAACAAATTATGCCAACATATTATCTGTTCAATCCAATTACAAGTATATGATTGTTTTTTATGTCATTAGACATTTTATTTTTTTTTCAAGTGGTTTAAGCTACTTTATAATTTAAAATGAATCCAACATTTATCTATATTTAAAATGTGAATTACCTGTCTTAATGGTACTACAATATATATCTAAGACATGAAATGAGTACTACATAAACTAATGTATAGATTAATATGAATTCATAACTTTTAATGCACAGTATTCATCATTG
>NW_006922026.1:1063666-1066599 GCF_000298275.1 Orycteropus afer afer | reverse complement strand
AAAAAAAAAAAAAAATTAGGTTGGCAGGAAAAACATGAAATCAGCAAGGCTGAGAAGAACATAGTAGTATTGGGAGAATTTGAGAAAATGCTGATTATCCAGCATCAACATTGTAGCTGCCTAGAGGCTCGTTTAATTAGGCTACAATTCATATTTCAGAAAGCAATTTTGTAATTACCTTCAAATGGCCAAACTATGTTGAATTCTAAGGAGAGTTGCATTTGCCAGTAATGAACCAATTTGCAATTGATTGGATTTGTTATCTAAGGCATTTATTGGGCAAACAATATTTAAATATATGTTACTTCAAATTTATATCCATGTGAATAGTTGAATTTTAAGAGCTTATTTCAGTTGCTATAGAAGTGATAAAAAAATTTGAAATCTATACCTATCAATATTTAGCATGTTTTGCTTAAACTAAAATGAATGAATCTAAAACTTACAAATACCTGTGCTCATTCACTAAGATTCAGACTGGATTATAGACATTTAATTAGTTAAGTATGCAAAGTATATTTATCAAGACTCATATTTCTTAATGGTGAATAAGGAAATATAAATACTTAATTTTCTAACTTAGTAGGTCTAAATCAATTCTTTGTTTTGAAATTAAATAAAAAATCATAGCTTCTTGATTTTCTTTATCTCTTGTTTTGCCTTTCCTAAGGGATAAAGTGACTTATTGTATTAAAATATATTTCCAAACTTAGGACATATTTTGTCTCCACTAGGTAGATATGAAGAAATTAACAAAATGTTTGTCAAGAACCTGGTGTTGGAGCTCTTTTAATTAAAAACAAAAAGAGAGAGAGAGAAATCTTTGCATTTCTATAGGTTGTGACACCATCAGGAAAAGAATTGGTTGGCTCTGAATACAGAAAAATTTGAAACATTATAAGGAATGAAGTATATCTAAATTAGAACATTTTCATATTTCAGAATAGAGCTCTCTGAGAAAATACAGTAACACTTTGTTAGACATACCCAGACTGGCATGAAAGTACATATTTAGCCTTGTAAATATACAGAAATGTTTCATATATGTACTGCTGGAAAATATTTGGATAAGTAAATTTTAAAGTGTTTAAAATGTTTATTTTAATTAAAGTATAAAAGTAGAAATAATAAAATTATTTATTTGGACTATTATTAAAGAAACGCTTATATAAAAGTGCTGTTAACCAGAAGGCTGACAGTTCAAACCCACCAGCCACTCCGTGGAAGGAAGGTTAGGCAATCTACTTCGGTAGTGATATCTCCTTTGAAACCCAAGGAGGGGTTGTTTTAAGTTGGATCCAACTGTTCAGCAATGCATTGTGTTTGTTGTTTGTTTGTTACTCATTTAGGACATATTAGTTAATTTAATTTTCAGATCTGACTTTGATTTTATCATGAACTTCACTTAACAGATAAAACAGAAAAAAATGAAGTGCTGAATGACATGTCAAGGTACATACACATGGGAAACAACTATTGGAGATAAAATTTGGCCCTAAACAGTTTTCTTTCAGAGATAACATCCTTGCACATTGTTCCATGATGTCTTTTCATTCTCTATTATATATCATTTATCTATTGTTGTTAGATGTCGTCGAGTTGGTCCTGACTCATTGTGACATTGTGACCCTACATACATGAGAACAAAAAACTGCCTGGTCCTGTGTTATCCTCATAATCATTGCCATGCTAGATCCCATCATTGCAGCCACTGTATCAATCCATCTCATTGAGAGTCTTTCCCTTTTACTCTGACCCTTCACTTTACACAGAATGATATCCCTTTCTAGGGACTGGTTCTTTCTAACAATATGAACAAAGTATGAGAGATTAAGTTTGGCCATTCTAGCTTCTACAGAACATTTTGACTGTATTTCCTCCAAGACAGATTTGTTTGTCTTCTAGCAGTCCATGGTAACTTCAATATCCTTCATCAACACCACAATTCAAAACCATCAATTCTTCTGTAGTCCTCCTTATTCACTTTCCAGCTCTCACATGCACATGAAACTGTTGCAAATACTGAGGATGGGTGAGGTACACCTTAGTCTTCAAAGTGACATCTTTGCTCTTAAAAACTTTGAAGAGGTCTTTTGCAGCAGATTTGCCAAATGAAAATATATCATTTGATTTCTTGACTGCTGTTTCACAGGGCATTGAATGTGGATCCAAGTAAAATGAAATCTCTGACAGCTTCAAACTTTTCTTCATTTATCAAAATGTTGCTGATTGGCCCAGTTGTGAGGATTTTTTATGTTATATGTGATATCATATTTGTAGAATTATTGATAAAATAAAATCACTGGACCTATCATAGGCCAAACCCACAAGGAATGTAGATCACTAGATTCTTGATCCTTTAATGTCTTTTTTTTCTCATGTTCAACTTCTCAGCTAGTACTGTTTATTTTATTATTAAATATATATATCAAATATAATTATTTATCAGTCACCATCAATAGCCAGGGAGCTCTGGCAGTGTAGTGTCTAAGGCACTTGACTGCTAACCAGAAGGCTGGTGGTTCAAACCTACCAGCCACTCCTCTGAAGGAAGACTGAGCAATCATCTTTAGAGATACCTCCTTGGAAACCAAGGAGGAGATGCTATGAGTCTCAACCGACTGGACAGCAGTGAGTTTGGATTTTTTTGGTTTTATTTATTGCAGACCACCATTTTCTTTTGAAAATAGGACATTGCAATAACCTCTTAACGAGTCTCTCAATTTCACTTCCATTTCCTATTATCCATTTTCCAAACAGAATCTTTAAGGAGCATTGTTCTAGACCACAAATATTCCAAATTTTTTTTTTCCAGTTTCAGAATTTTTGCATTTTCTCTTTCCTCTGCTTTGCACACACATGCTCTCTCTCTCTCTGTTTCTTTCTAAATATAAATACATATATAAAATAGATTAAGTATATAAATATATATA
>NW_006922026.1:1058568-1063541 GCF_000298275.1 Orycteropus afer afer | reverse complement strand
TCTCTCATGAATAAAATAGAAGCATATTGTGAGTAGAGATTTTGCTGACTTGTTAAATGTTTTACATCTAACACCTGGAAAAATATTTTGAAGAATGAATGAATGAAAGAACAAATTTAAGTTCTCAATAATATACCTATATATAACAACTAAGAAAAAAATGAAAGCATAGTTTAAACATTGGAAAGTAACTTTGCTTATAAATTATTTTGCTTTAATGTAGGAAAAACATAAATAAAAAATCAAACAAAGATAAGTTATGCAGCAGACTTACAAATGAACCATGCAGACCCCATACATGAATGCTTGATTCACTCTGGGTTAGATAATATCAAATAAAAATAATAAACATCTCAAAAATTTTAAGGCTTTTTAAAATTTCTTGAATAATAGTGCAAGCTCAGTCATATGAATCTTGTTCTTCAAGTATTACATTGGTTTATTTACACATCTACCCCTCTATTCATGGAACATGTACTTTCTCAGTGTTATCATGTTCTAGTTTTTATACTAGACAGAAGGGCACAATTGGAGAACAAGTAAACAATGCATGATTTTAATAATTCTATGAATACAAGTTTCAATAATCCTCTTGCAGTATTAAATGCAAAGACCACAGAAAGTACTAAAATTAAGGTCTAGTGAAAGTATTTTAATATTTAATAGTTGATATTTCATCACAACCACAAAGTAACTTCATAAGATGATAATAATATGATGGGAAAACACAGGAATTTTCACAGGATTGCCTGTTTGAACAAAGTTTGGAGTGTAACTCGAATATCAAAGACACGATCTAAATGTATAATATAAAAAGCAGAAGAAAAAAAAGCAAATAAACAGTGACTTAAAAGAAATTGAATGTCTTTTACAATATAGTTGAGAACTATAGATAGAATATTGTTTGACTTGACTTTGGATCCAAGTTATTAGAATAATTATAATTAAAATGGAGTGAACATGAGTCAATGACTTGAGCAGCTCATAAAATCTAAGTACTGTATTTTTACACAAATAATGTGCACCGTCTATGTTTGTTTGTCAACCATGTGCTCCTTCTTGTGAGGTATGTTGGTAACATATTAAAAAAAAAAAAGTTGGCATAACGACAATTGGAAAAAAATACCTTTCATGCAGAGGGTGCAGTTGGCAAACAATGTAGAAGGCATGTGTTGTTTGTTTGAAAATATGATAGAGCTTTAAAAAGCTTGCTACAGAGATATTGAAGTAACTAAAAATCTTTGCAGAGGAAGTTGATATACTAGTGAGGAGTAGGGGAAAAGAGGGAGAAGCCCAGAATTTAAAAATAGGGTATCTAATTGATTCCAAAAGCCTATCTAAAATGTTAACATTTATGATATGTGTAGATAGTTTTTCTTCTGACACCATTATTCTCTTTTACTGGGTTTAAATGCATGAATGAAGAAAAGTCCTCCTAAATTTGCCTTAAAAGATATATACATATATTTTGCCAATAATTTCTGGAATTTCAGAGCTACACACAGTTATATACGCATAATATATGGAGAGTATAAACCTGCTAACTCAGAACTCAGTGCTTAAGTATGGGGCTGCTAACTGAAAGTTCAGCTCTTCTTACCTATTAGCCATACCACAAGAGAAATACGTGGCAGTCTGCTTCTGTAAAAATTGCAGCCTTAGAAATCTTATGAAACAGTTCAACTCTATCTTGTATGGTCACTAGGAGTTGGAAGCAACTCGATGACAAAATGTTTGTTTGTACTTGTTTCTGTTTTTCAAAACTTTTTCCTTCCAGTAATATATTTCCCTGCTTCTTAAAATTGTTTCTATCTGAGTATCTGTATCCAAGAAAATAAGAAAAACTGGTGTATGATTCTCTGGGTCTTTCCCTGACATGAATATGGCAGAAGATTCCAGTGATATGGTATCAAAAATTTTGGGAGTTTGGGCTCTTATGGAGAGCAAAGCTCAACCACTGACTTAGTGAGACATGTTGTTGTCAACTGCAGTCCAAGTTAGTCCTCAACTCTTGATGGCCCCATACACATGGAATGAAATGCTGCTTCATTCTGTGACATCCCTCTAATCAGCTGGGATTTGGGATTCTTAGGATCTTCTTTGGCTAGTTTCTGACGTACATTGCTAGGCTTGTCTTCCTAATTTGGAAGCTCTGCTGAAACCTGTTTAGCATCATTTGTTGTTGTTGTTGATATGTGCCGTCGAATTGGACTCGACTCATAGCGATCCCTCTTTGGGTTTCTGAGGAGGTATCTCTACCGAAGTAGATTGCCCAACCTTCCTTCCGAGGAGTGGCTGGTGGGTTTGAACTGCCAGCCTTCTGGTTAGCAGTCAAGTGCCTTAGGCACTACGCTACCAGAGCTCCTATAGTAACAAACAAGCATCTACTGACAGCCAGGGGGTGGCTGCACATGAGGTGCATTGACTGGGAAACAAACCCAAATCTCTTCCATGGAAGGTGAAAAAATATATGTTCATTTTAAACCACTAATAGTTTGGTGCTACTAGATAATGCAGCATGATCTAGCATTTGCTGACTTAGGCATACATTGGTTCCTGGAGTTGAGTACCACCTCAACAAATCTAAAATATATGGTACAAAGTTATTAGTTCAAAGTTTTAGTGGAAGAAACAATAGAGATGGTAAAAATGTCATTCTATTCATAGCAGAATATTTCATAACACCATTTCTATGAACTAACTATATTGTGATGCGGATTGCATGTCCAATTATTTTGTAACTCTAGGGGAGGAAACCACAATAGAGAATATTAGTGTTCTGGGTTGTTATTCACTGTACTTTATAAGGTACTACTAGAGAGAGAGGTAAGGTTAGGAATGAATATTATTGCTGACAAACAGAAATGAAAGGAAATAAAAACATTCTGGAAATTTGAGCCTTACTGCTATGAAACTTAAACAGAAGGAAATGTCATTGATAAAGGATTTGAGAGATAACATCCTATCTTAACTCAGCATTTTACCAAAGATAAAATTGAATGTAGCTTTCCACTTATTTGGAAAATATCTCAGAGGAGTCAAGTGCCTTAGGGCAAAGATAAGATTAAGGATGTGGAGGGCAGTGAAACCTCAAAATCAAATTAACTGATTTAGAGACTATCAAGCTGAAGATTTTCCCCAGAAACAAAGAGTTCAAAATTAACAGCTTCAATGTAAAAAAAAAAAAAAAAAAAAAAAGATGGGAGATATAGGGTGAGGAAAAAAAAAGTATAAAATATGAAAATTACATTTTAATAAGAACTGTAGATAAATAATGCATTAGTGTTGATTGAATATTCGCTCTGATTTGAGAGTGTTTTTTGTAAAATAAGTGCAAACCTGGACTAATAATAGTAAAATAAGTCCATTATTATTCCCATTACAATTTGTTTCTGTAAAGATTTACAATCTTGAAAACCATTAGGACAGTTCTACTCTGTCCTGTAGGGATGATATGAGCCATTAGTATTTGAAAATGTGAGTGACTTTCGCATCTTTCCCAAATTCCTTCAATTAGATCTGAGTTTAGAAAACTGTTGCAAGTAATACAGTAAAAGAAGAATCTTTCTAACATTAGAGACATGACCATATAAATCAATGCATCAAGGAACCAAATTCATAGAGTGGATCAAGACCTAATCAGTGAATACTCACACTATCCTAGGAGGTACTCACAATGCCTGCTCATCAGGATGTAGGAAATGCTGCTGTCCTCTGACTGTTAAGGGTCTTCCATCCATCACTTTCTAATCAGGAGCATTTAGTACAACTATCCTGTCTGTATTTCATCACTGGAATTTGCAGTTTATGAAGGGAAAGCAATTTTTCTGTTGATTCCTAACTTTTCAGATTATGAAAAGCTATAGCTAGAATCATTCTGGAAATTACTGCACAGCACCAAGAGATCCAGGAATGTGAGCTGTGTGTAGTAACTGAATGGACCTTTAGGTTCTTCCCTTGTAGAGAATTGATTGTACATTAAGAGTTGAAAGGAAGTGGGGGGGAGGGACAATCACAGAAACAAAGGAATGTTTGGCCACAAAAAGGTCACTAAAATTTAATGTGTATTGAATAATCTAGTTGACTTTCTATAATAACCAGTCATCTTGCATTTGGGTGTGCCCAGGTAACAATTATGGGCCATGAAATAAAAAGCAAAGATATTGAATGCTATCTAGACCTTTATTGGCTTCTGACACTATATTCTGAAATATATACTGAGATGCTCTTGTCATAGTGTATTAGATCTCCATCTGTCTGAGTTTCTAATTGACCTAGTGGGTTATAGTCTTCTCTCAACCATGTCCCAGCTTTTCTACATAAGACATGCAAGTTGGGAGATAAATTAATACCAATTTATCTCACTAAGAGTTTCAGGACAATGTATTTTTATCAAGAATAAACTAGTTTATCTGGAATAATGTTGTTGTTGTTATGTGCCATCGAATTGGACCCGACTCAGAGACCACTCCTTGGTTTTCTGAGGCTGTATCACTACAGAACTCGATTGTCCAACCTTCCTTCTGAGGAGTGGCTGGTGACTTTGAACCACCAGCCATTTGGTTAGCAAGTCAAGAGCCTTAGGAACTGTGGAATAATACATACTTTATTTACTGAAAAGAAACACAAAAAGCAGCATCAGGAATCCATGTTCATGTGAACTATTACCTTCTGAAATCAACCCCTTCCTCCCAAATATGTATAAGGATAACCACTGTGTAAGCACTAGAATCAAAAATTAGGAAAAAAAAAAAAAACATCATGGCAAATTAGAAGGAATTATTTTATGAACTAATACTGATTTTCTACCACTAATCTGTCAGTTTAGGGGCTCTGGTAGCATAGTGCCTAAGGCACTTGACTGCTAACCAGAAGGCTGGCAGTTCAAACCCATCAGCCACTCCTCAGAAGGAAGGTTGGGCAATCCTACTTCCGTAGTGATACTGCCTCGGAAACCCAAGGAGGGGTCACTA
>NW_006922026.1:1050771-1058048 GCF_000298275.1 Orycteropus afer afer | reverse complement strand
AAATTGTGGTGACTGTAATGACAAGGATGGACTAAAACTTTTGGGACCTTCATTTACTTATGTGGCATGACTCAAAATGAAAAGAAACAGCTGCAAACATTAAATTATCTATTATAGAGATAAATTATCTATTAATAATTAGAAGGTGGAATATACAAAGTATAAATCTAACAAAATTGAACATATGTTGTAAAAAATTAAATGGAACACATGCAGATCAATATCTTAGGCATTAGTAAGCTGAAAAGGACTAGTACTGGCCATTTTGAATTGGACAATCATACGGTGCACTACGCCAGGAATGAAGAGGAATGGTATTGCATTCATCATCAGAAAGAACATTTCAAGATATATCTTGAAATACAATGCTGGCAGTGATGGGATGATATCCAAATGCCTACAAACAAGGCAAAGCAATACTAATATTCTTCAAATTTACACACCAAACCCTAAAGCCAAAAATGAAGAAATTAAAAATTTTTACCTACTTTTTTGGTCTGAAACTGGACAAATATGTGATCAAGATTCATCGATAAATACTGGTGATTGGAATGTGAAAGTTGGAAACAAACAAGAAGCATTGGTCGTTAGAAATTATGGCTTTGATGATAGAAATGGCACTGGAGATCATATGACAGAATTTTGCAAGCCCTATAACTTATTCTTTTCAAATACCTTAAAAAAAAAAAAACAGCAACAGTGACGATACACATTGACTTCATCAGATAGAATACACAGGAATCAAATTGAATGCTTCTGCAGAAATAGACAAAGAAGAAGTTCAACATCAGCAGTCAGAATAAAACCAGGGGCAGACTATGGAACTGACCATCAATAGATTATATACAAGTCTAAATTAATAACATTAAAACAAGTCCACAAGAGCCAAAATATGACCTTGAATATAACTCATCTGGATTTAGAGATCATCTGAAGAATAGATTTGACGCATTGAACATCAGTGACTGATGACTTGATGAGTTGTGGGATGACATCAAGAACATCATACATGAAGATAGTAAAAGGTCATTAAAAAGAAAGAAAATACTAAAATGTATGTCAGAAGAGACTGGGAAACTTGATCAGGAAGAGAGAGTGGCTTAAGCGAATGGAAGACATGATGAAGTAAAAAATCTGGATAGAAAAATTTCAAACCCTGCTGGAGAAGACAAAATAAAGTATTATAATGAAAAGTGCAAAGATGTGTAGTTAGAAAATCAAAAAGAAGAACAACTCAGCATTTCTTAAGCTGAAATAATTGAAGAATAATTCAATCCTTAAATTGCAATATTGAAGGATTTTGTGAGCAATATATTGTGTGATACATGTAGCATCAAAAGAAGATGAAAGAAATACACAGTCATTGTACCTAAAAGGTTAGTTGACATTTAGTCATTTCAGGAGGTAACATTTGATCAAGAACCAATGGTATTGAAGGAAGAAGTCCAAGCTGTACTGAAGGAATTAGGAAAAAAAAAAAAAAAAGCCTCCAGGAATTGACAATATACCCTTTGAGATATTTCAACAAATTGATGAAACACTGGAAGCACTCACTTGTTTATGCCAAGACATTTGGAAAACAGCAAAACAGCATCTGGCCAACTGACTGGAAGAGATCCATATTTGTATTCATTCCAAAGAAAAACCATACAACAGAATTTGGAAATTATCAAACAGCATCATTGATATCACACAAGTAGAATTTTGATGAAAATAATTAAAAAACAGTTGTAGTGTTACATTGATAGGAAGCTGTCACAAATTCAAGCCAGATTCATAAGACGATGTGAAGTGAGGGATACCATTGCTGATGTCTGATGGATCTTAGCTGACAGCAAAGTTATACCAGAAAGATGTTTACTTGTGTTTTATTAACTATGAAAATGTATTCAAATATGTGCATCATAACAAATTATGGATAGCATTTGAAGAATGGCAATTCCAGAACACTTAATTATGCTCATGAAGTGCCTGAACACACAGCAAAAGTCAGTTATTTGATCAGAACAAGGGAATGCTGCAAGTTTTAAAACCAGGAAAAGTGTACGTCAGGGCTATGTCCTTTCACCATACTTACTCAAGCTTTATACTGAGCAAATAATCTGAGAAACGGGACTATATGAAGAAAACATAGCATCAGGATAGGGGGAAGATTCATTAACAATCTGTAATGTGCAGACGACACAACCTTGTTTGCTGACAGTGAAGATGTCTTGAAGTACTTATTGATGAAGATCAAAGACTATATCCTTCGTTATGAATTACACCTCAACATAAAGAAAACAAAATATCCTCACAACTGGACCAGTAGCAACATCATGATAAATGGAGAAAAAGATTGATTTTGTTGAGGATTTCATTTTACTTGGATCCACAATCAATGTCCCTGGAACCATCATTCAAGAGGTCGAAGAATGCATTGCACTGAGAATATCTGCAGCAAATGACCTCTTTAATGTGTTAAAGAGCACAGATGTCACTTTGAAGACTATGGTGTGCCTTATCCAAGCCATGACACTTTCATTAGTCTCATATGCAATGAATAGTTGGATCATGAATAAGAGGAACCTCAGAAGTATTATGCATTTGTGTTGTGGTGTTGGCGAGGAATATTGAATGTATCATGGACTATTGGAAGAACGAGTAAATCTGTTTTAGAGGAAATACAGGTAGAGTGCTCCTTGAAAGTGAAAATGGACAGACTTCACCTCTTTTACTTTGGACATAACATTAGCAGGGGATGAGCCCTTGGAGAGGAACATCATGCTTGGTAAAGTAGATGGTCAGCAAAAAACAGGAAGACCCTCAACAAGATAGATTGACACAGTGACTGCAATGATGTCTCAAGTATAACTATTTTGAGAATGGTGCAAGACTGGGCAGAAGTTTGTTCTGTTGTACATAGTGTTGCTATAAGTCAAAATTGACCTGATGACACCCAATAACAATAACAACAATACAGATTCTTAGTTGTCTTTTCCATTAATTTTTTTTTAAAATTAACTTTGGACAAAATTGAAAAGTATATATATGCCTACAATAAAAATTATTTTAGGCATACATACAGTTTTTAAGTGAGAGGATATTGCCTATATAATTTTTGTTTTACAAAATATTTCATATTCTATAGCTTTGAAAGAAGTCAAAGATCTTAGGATGTGCTCCACGTCAGCTTCAGCTCTTCTCTCTTGATAGCATTGAGATGCCTCCCCCACCATCATTTCTTTCATTGATCATTCAAATCCTATGCTGTTGTAAAAAGTTATTTAATATGTTAATATTAAGATATTGGCCACCATGATTAGCTATAGATTTGTTTAAGAGAAGGCCATATTTTTATTCATTTAAATTAACCTCCTTACAATGTTTATGTAAGACATATTTATGAGCATGCAACTTCACTACTAGTACAGGAAATCAAAATACACTGGATTATAGATACAGTATAAGCCATGACCTCACATTAGTGGGAGTAATTCTTTTTGCTTTAATATCAAAAGTAGAGATACCTAATTATGATTCTTAACACGGCACAGTGATCTGAATGAAAAGAGTATGTTGAAGAAGTTTGTTCATTGCTTCCCTTTACATTCTACCATCCATGAAATAATTCAAATTGCAAAAAGGATATGGAAGCAGCATCTTCTAATTTCACAAGAGGAGGACAGAATCATCACCATCAGAAGCCCCAGGATTATTCCTATGAGGCCAGCCATACCACCACCCTCCAGCTGTTTTTACCAATTCTGACACCAGCTGTCCCTCCCACTGTACTCACTACTTCTCTGCTGTGTTCTATATTCATTGCAATGGCCACACAGAACTCATAGACAATACTTATGATTATGAATTTTATTAACAAAGCAACAAGCTACAATTCAGGTTTAGGAACACACTCAGGATACAAGTCCTCAACCAGGACAGTCTCCCCTCTGCTGTGCTCTCAGACATGCCTCTCTGGCCCTTGGCCTCTTGGCCTTGCCTCTGCCTCTGTGGGCCAGATAAGCCTGCTGTTCTGTCTCATGTCTCTTGGTTCCACTGCCACCATCTCTCTGCCAGGGCATCTCTCTACTGGGATGTCTCTCAGGCAAGGAGGTTCAGTGCAGGGATCTGGGGTCTTAGGATGTGTTCCACTTAACTTTCAGCTCTCTTGATAGTGATGAGATGCCTCCCCCCTAACCGGCCACTAGGAGGCCTCATTTTAAGCTGAGAGAGTGACAAATCTAATCAATCTCAACATCAGAGTTTTACATACCTTATTTGCATGGCCCCACTCTGTAATCCTCTAGGAGTTACAAAGACTATAGCTAGAAAAGCCATATCAAGTAATTCACTGCATCTTACAAACACATTACTTAAACACATTTCCTAGGTGTCTAAAATGAAGTTAATGTAGACAAATGATTACTGGAAAGAATGGTAACAAAAGTAGTATTGATTGGTTGAAGATGATTTATAGTAGTTAAATAATATTACACATAAAATTTGTTAAAAACATGTGATATTATGAAGCCTCCTTCCAAAGTATAAGACTATATTTTCAAGTTATCCATTTATAGGATAGGTGATAAATAATACTCGGTCTCATATTGACAATAACACAAATCCTCTGTACATGTCACATGTATTTTGTAAAATATGTGTGTCACAGAAAAATGCCAGGGTCTGGCCCTGGAGCAGTGTAACCAGTAGTTTACACCAGAGCTCAAAAAGAAAAGAGCTTCAATAAGAAGGTGCACCAACAAGAGATGGAAGGGGACTCAATGATTCCCAAAACACTTAAAATTCCTCAACACAATGATTCCTCAATGCTTAAAATTAGGGATTATTATACAAAAGGGAAAGAGACACAACATACATGAAGGATTAGTTAATAATTTTTTAAAGGAACCAAAGGACAATGGATAAGATAGGAATGTTTCTTTGGAGTTCCTGGATCAGTTAATTCTTAAGACTCGCCATCAGTGTTTGTCAAAGTTCAGGTGGCTGGTCACAAAGTCTGTCCCAGGAGTCTTTATTGGCCCTGTCTTAGATCACAGGGTACAACAGAAACTGGTATCTGTATCTCAGAGAAAGAATAAGGTAATTATAGCACAAGGTTGAAAGTAAGTTTGAGAAGAAAGTGCATCTTAACTGAAAATATGGAGTCAGGCCTTGTAAGAATTTCAAGCCAGACTTACATATTTATGTATTTTCTGAAAACTGGAAAAAATAAATACTCTGAATTATGAATTTTAAATAATGCTTCAAATGATTTAAAACTATGTTCAAAATTTAAAAATATAATAAAAATATAGCTCTTGAAGTTAAATAAGGATGAGTTTTGTACAGAGAATGGAGAACAAAGTGCAAAGTAATGATGATCATGAAATTTCCATTTAATTATTAGTATTATTTGTGGACATATTCCTATGTGATAGGAAAATAAGCTAGCTTCAGATGCATGTAGTGGTTTTTGAATGACATAATTCATTTACCAATTAAAAATATAAAACAAAGAAATTTAAAAATGGTTATTTACACAATGAGCACATAATCATTAGCTTCACTAAGAGAATCCTAAGTCCAAATTTTTATTCAAATATTTTTGTTGAGAAAGATACCATCTTTCAAATAATAAACTGAATAATAATTTGGAATCAGAATATATTTTTGGCATTATGTGTAACGTTACAAAATACAGCATACCAATATAAAATAACCAGACATAGTCCAGTTAAGGTCAATAGTCAAAAGTTCATGCCCACTATTACTGATATGATTTAATTATTTCCTGGAAGTTTTGCTAATTCATATTGAAAGAGATGAAATTGTCCATTATCTGCAGTTGACATAATAGTCTATCTTTAAAACTTGGACAAATCAATTGAAAAGCTATTATATCGAGAAATAAGATTCAATAAAGTACCCAGTTACAAAGTAAAAATATAAAGATCAATATTTTATATGTTCTTCATCCTTTAGCTATCAGCTTAAATATTATTTTCTAGATGGAATTTCAAGTAAGCTCTTATATAACCCTAGTACCTTCTACTTTTTTCTTCCAAGTCCTTATCACCATGGATAACGCTGTAATTATTTAATAAGTGTTTTTTTTTGTTTTGTTTTGTTTTTAACATTACAAGGAGTTTCTAACGTTTAGGTGAAAGGATATATAAAATAAAAATAAAATTCTGATACTGGCTCAGGAACAGAAAGAACACTCAGAAAACTATATATTTTACATGTATGCGAAAATAATTGGAAAAAAAAATGTTGTTTTGAATTTTAGTATCTTCATTAGAAAACAAGAAACACATTTTTTTCCCCTAATATTTTTCCAAGTCTATTTAAGGAAACACTGTAATGAACATGTCAAATTGAAACACATTATTTTCTTACTTATTTAAAAACTCCAATTCATAATAGATAACAAAACAACAAACCCATTTCCATGCCATCCATTTTAGCTCATCGTGATCCTATGAGACAGAGTAGGACTGCTCCACAGAGTTTCCAAGGTTGTAAATCTTTATGGAAGCAGATTGCCACATATCTTTCCAACAAAGCATCTAATGGGTTCAAACCACTGAATTTTCTGTTAGCAGTGGAGCTGTGCTTACCCACTGCATCACACATTTTAATCAACCTCTACCTGTTTTTCTCAGTTGCTTACTATTTCACAACTTCTGACCAGTTATCACCTCTGAAATAGCTACCAGGTATGAAATACACACCTTCAGCTACCATAGTGGCTGAAGTCACAATTGGTGTTTGTGCAGGCAGAGATTCTCCCCAGATAATTGCAAGCAGAAAGTCAGAGAAGAACATCAGCATTTTCAGTCATATTTTAACTCAAAGTGATGGTCACCACCTTTATAAAATATATGTGTGCAAGCATTTCACTTTCCAGGATCTTTTTAAAGTTTACTTCACATTTTCACATTTTCCATATAGTATTCTTCACATGTTAATCTTGAGAAAAAAGTGCATTCTTTATTTCTTCTATGAATTGTATCTCAGACCTTTCTTCACTTCAGCTCAGTAACATTTTCTTTTCCTTTTTTTTTTTTGTTTTGTTTTGTTTTTTAAATTGTGTAATCAATCTCCATAGGCAGTAGTAGACTTTATATAACTATTCTATTTTGTTATGTGCATTACAAATAACTTCTTTCTATGGCATAGCATGTAAAATAATTAGAATCTATAATATTTATATATCATAAGCCATGATATTTCCAATCACCTTGTATGCATGTGAGAGCTGGACAATGAATAAGGAAGACCGAAGAAGAGTT
>NW_006922026.1:1047926-1049821 GCF_000298275.1 Orycteropus afer afer | reverse complement strand
ATTTAGTCTCATGAGATTGACTGCAATTTCCCACAATGTAATAGCTCTCTTCCCACTTCCTCCTTGCGGTTACCTCTCCCCTATGTCCTTCCCTCCCATGCACTCCTACCTCCTGAGCTGTCTCCTTGCACAAACACTTTCCTTCTGTTCTCCCATGAGTTCAGGTTTTTAAAAAAATACATTTATAATTCTGGGGAAAAAAAATAACAAAGGATGTGTCACTTAATTAGGTATTTCTATCTTACACTATTAGTCATGGCTATTTTGTTTTACACTATTAACTCCTAACATTAACATTAGAAAATTCTTAATGTGATTCCATGTTTTAAAAAATTCTCTGATTTTTAATCCTCTTAAATACTTACAATGGAAAATATGGTCTTGGTAATAGAAAGGACACTCAAAATCTCATCATAGAATTTTGAAAGATCAATAACATATTCATAGCAATTATTTCTCAACAACATAAATGGCAATTATAAACATGGTCCTCATTGGATGTAATCACAGAAACCAAATTGACTGTATATGTACAAACAGACAATGGAGAAGCTCAGTCTGGATCATCAGTTAGAACAAAGGAAAGAACAGACTGCAAAATAAAACATCAATTTTTCATATGCAAGCTCAAGTTGATTCTGAAAAAAATTTACAGCAAGTCAAGGAGAGTCAGAGTAAAACCTTGAGTTTATACCTGAATTTAGAGACCATCTCAAGAACAGATTTGATACATTTAATACTAAAGACCAGAGATCAGACAAGTTGTGGAATGACATCAAGGACATCATACGCGAAGAAACCAAAAGGTGATGAAAAAAGACAGGAAAAAAGAAAATACAAAAATGAATGTCAGAAGAAAATTTGAAACTTACTCTTGAACAGAGAATAGCTAAAATGAATGGAAATAATGAAGTAAAAGAGCTGAATAGACAATTTCAAAGTGCACCTTAGATAAAAAAAGAAAATATATTGTAACAAAGTATGCAAAGACCTGGAGTTAGAAAACCAAAAGTGAAGAACATGCTAGATATTTTTCAAACAAAAATTTAATAAGAAGCTCTGATGGTTCGGTGGCTAAAGCATCTGCCTGCTAGCTAAAAGGTCAGCTGTTTGAACCTACATGCTTCTCTGCAGGGGAAAGGTGAGCAATCTGCTTCCATAAACATTTACACCTGGGAAACTCTGTGGGGCAGTTCTATTCTGTCCTATAGGGTTTTAATGAGTTAAACTCAGTGACAATGAGTTTGGGTTAATCTAGGGTTGCAATATAGAAAGATTCTATGGGCAAGATAAGGAATGAAGCAGAAAACATCATGAAAAAAAATTAAAGGAATACAAAGAGTCACTGTACTAAAAACAATTGGCTGTAATTCAATTATTTCAGAAAGTAGTATATATTCAAAAAAACAATTATATTGAAGGAAGAAGTCCAAGCTGCAGTGAACCCATTTTTCAAAAACCAAAACTCCAGGAATTGAAAGGATATCAGTTGAGAGGTTTCAACAAAGTGATGCAATACTGGAAATGCTCACACATTTATGCCCAGAAACATGGAAGACAGCTAATACTGGTGGTATTATTGTTGTTATGTGCCATCGAGTCGGCCTCGACTCATAGCGACCCCTCCTTGGGTTTCTGAGACAGTATCACTACTGAAGTAGTTTACCCATCCTTCCTTCTGAGGAATGGCTAGTGGGTTTGAACCTGGTGGGTTTGAACCTCCAGCCTTCTGGTTAGTAGTCAAATGCCTTAGGCACTATGCTACCAGAGCTCCTTCTGGTAGAGGTCCATATTTTTGATCATTCAAAAGAAAGATGGTGCAAGTGTGAATATTAGCAAACAATATCATTAATATCACACACAAGTAAAATTTTGTTGAAGATAATTTAAAAATA
>NW_006922026.1:1023519-1025126 GCF_000298275.1 Orycteropus afer afer | reverse complement strand
AATAAATTCTGGATTCAAGTTCCTTGTCAGATGTATGATTTTCAAATATTTTCCTTTTTTCTTTGAATTGTCTTTTCCTTTTCTAAATATATGTATGCAATTTTTTTCTTTTACTTTTTTACTGTCATTGAAAATATATACAGCAAAACATTGACCAATTTAACGATTTCTATATGTACAATTCTTGTATCTGTGACAGACGTTGATTGAATTCTTCAAATTGTGTAACCTTTTTCACTCTTTTTTATGAGTTGTTACTCTCAGTTAATACAAACTCACTGTCCTCTAAATTTCCTGTCTAATGTTTCTGGTTGCTATTGCCTGTTTGATCCCATATAGAAAGTTCTTTAAAACAGCATGATATTGAAGGCACCCATTCTTTTCTAGTTATGCTAATTGGTTTAAAGAGGACTTCAAGGGATAATTTGGGTTTAAACTTAAAAATTATCTCAGTTTATAGTGCAGGGGATTCTCCCACCTTCAATGGTTCCAGAAAGACTGGATTCCATTAGAGTATGAAATTTTATTCCATATTTTTTCTCCTTTTAATCAAGATTCTATAGACTCCTTGATCAAAACATTCAGCAATGGTAATAAGGCATCATTCATTTCTTCTTGTCTCATGGCAAAGGAGGATTTTGTTCATGGTGTCATATAGCCATGCATTTAGCCATGCATACCATTTCCTCCTTTTATTCCTCACTCTCCTTCCTTTTTTGTTTCAGGAAAATATTGATCAATTATTGTACCTTGGATATCCGTTTGCAATCTTTTAAAACCCCAGGCACTATATAATGAAATAAGGCATAGAACAGAAGCACTAAAAATAATATTAAGCCAAGTATCAGGGATGTCCCATGAAACACTAAACCTATGAACCTCATAATTAAGTGTTTGGTTGTACATAAGAAGCCCTAGAGCTGTTCATTATTTTATTTATTTTTGTAATAATGTATGTTACACATTTGCAATTTTTTTTTACTATGTACAGCTTATTGATGTCAATTATATTAATTGATTATGAAAGTATTACCCTTAATGCAAATTTCCCATCACCAGAAACGGAAGCTTAGAGCTCCATAAGCAATAACTCCTCCTTTCTCCTTCCTCCTACCTCTGGTAAACACTAATAAACATTAGTCTCTATATATTTGCCTATTCTTGTCTTTATACCTAAATGAGGTATGGGCATGGAGATGCCATTTGCTAATCACCTCTAACTTCTTAAGAGGGAGAGAAATCACCATCAGCAATCCAAAGCTTATTTCTATGAGGGCAGGCATGTTACCACCCTCCAGCCTTTTTATCAGTTCGGACACCAACCAACCCTCCCATGCCACTCAGCTTCTTGCTCTGCAGGCTGGCCACACTGATCTCAGTTTCTTGATTCTGGCACTACTGCCACCACCGTCTCTCTGCCAACTCTCTGCTGTCTCAGCACAGGGATATCAGGTCTGAGGACACACTCCAATCTGGCTTCTGTTTGTTGATGGTAGTGATATTCCCTTTTCCATCTCTGGAAGTGCTCATTTTAAGCCTATCAAATGACAAAATTGACTAATCCCCAGAGAAGTGGTCCATACACTTTATTTCCATGGTCCCACCCC
>NW_006922026.1:1022112-1022949 GCF_000298275.1 Orycteropus afer afer | reverse complement strand
AATCCTACTTCCGTAGTGATACTGCCTCGAAAACCCAAGGAGGGGTCGCTATGAGTCGGGGCCGACTCGACGGCACATAACAACAACAACAGTTGATGGGCATGTAAGTTGTTCCAAAATTTGGCCATTGAAAAGATTTTAGTTTGATTAAGTATAATTTATCAATTTGTTTTCTGTTTGCTCTTGTGTGTTTGGTGTTATATCTAAGAAAATATTGCATTATATATATTAAATTTATGAATATAATCTCTCTGATCCATAGCAATATGAGCTGAGGAATATAACAAGCCAACTGAATTATAAAATTTCTTCAGACAGGGAAAATATCTTGGTTTTGTTTAGAGTGGTCCATACATTATAGAATTGATAATATACTCTCCATGCTTATGTCTATGGTCTATGCTTAGAGGATCTAAGGGGCGGGGAAAACAGTTATCATCAAGTCAATTTCAACTGACTTATAAAAATCACATGCCTGCTGAGTATAGCTGCTCTAAAGTGTTATCAAGACAGTGAACTTTTGGAAGCAAATTGGTGGGCCTTTCTTCTGAGCTTCCTCTGGCTGTGTTCAAATGGCTAACCATTTGGATAGTCACTGAGGAGTTACCTGTTTGTACCACACAGGGACCCTGAAGCTCTTATAAAGGAAGTTACTTGGCTGAGCAGCAATTTTTAGCTAAAAAGCATATCCATAAAATTAACTGTTACTCCTTCTGTGTCATCCCCTATCAACAACAAATCTGGTGATCCATTTTTTGAGTAAGTATTTAAACAATACCCTAATTTTTCCCAGATGTACTTCTTCTAGTTTTTGTAATGAGAGAAAGTGAAGAATAT
>NW_006922026.1:1019451-1020792 GCF_000298275.1 Orycteropus afer afer | reverse complement strand
GCCATCGAGTCAGCCCTGACTCATAGAGACCCCTCCTTGGGTTTCCGAGGCAGTATCACTACGGAAGTAGGATTGCCCAACCTTCCTTCCGAGGAGTGGCGGGTGGGTTTGAACTGCCAGCCTTCTGGTTAGCAGTCAAGTGCCTTAGCCACTATGCTACCAGAGCTCCCTAACAAGTATTTAACAATAAACTTGCTATATACTTAATGTATTGTTAAAACAAATTAAATTCCCTAATTAAATGGAAAGTGAGACTCTTTAAGTGTGGACTAAGCATAATAATTTCCCATCAAAGAATATTATGTGGAAAGTTAGGGGTTGGTGAAGAATGTTTTACAGTAGAGAAACCTAACAAACATGATATCAATCCAATGATTACAGTTAACATCGAGAGTGGAATTCATATTGGTGGTGTGTACCTTGATATAATATGATGAAAAAGGCACTTTACTTCTGTGATCTTCTTTCCTAAAATCCATAGTCCCAGTCTAATCATAAGAAAAACATTTCTAAATTATTATAATGAAACAACCTTCAAAATATTTGAACACTACTACTCAAAACTGTCAAAAACTAAAAGAAACCACCTCACTGCGAATGAGTCAGTTCTGACTCAGAAACCCCTTTTGGTTTCTGAGGCTGTAAATCTTTATGGAAGTAGATTGTCCAGTTCTCCTTCCGCTGAATGGCTGGTGGGTTTGACCACCAACCTTTTGGTTAGCGGTGAAATGCCTTAGGCACTACACCACCAGATCACCATTAGGAAACTTTAATAAACTGGCTTATACTGACCCTATAGGACAGAAAAGAACTGGTTCATTGGGTTTCTAAGGCTTTACATCATGTGGAAGTAGATTGCCATATCTTTCACCCACCAAGTGACTGGTGGGTTTGAACAACTGACCTTTTAGTTAGCAGACACAGCACTTAACTACTGTGCCATGAGGTCTCCCTTTAGCTGACAATAATGGATAAAATTTTGATAGTTTATCACAACACATTTACCATATAAAGTAAGATGTTAATTATGGAGGAAATGGTATGTGTGGGGTATATGAGAACCCTGTATTATCTGCTGACCTTTTCTGTATACCTACCGTTGTTCTAAAAATATTGTCTATTCATAAAAACATATCACAAAAATCATAACCCCTTTATAGAAAATGTTCACATACAGCTGAATTAAAATTTTTAGAAATACGTTATATTTGCTGTGTTAAGGAGCTCTGGTAGCATAGTGCCTGAGGCACTCGACTGCTAACCAAAAGGCTGGTGGATCACACCCACCAGCCACTCCTTGGAAGGAAGGTTGGGCAATCTACTTCTGTAGTGATGTTGTTG
>NW_006922026.1:1017870-1019216 GCF_000298275.1 Orycteropus afer afer | reverse complement strand
TTGAACCGCCAGCCGTCTGGTTAGCAGGCAAGTGTCTTAGCCACTATGCTACCAGAGCTCCCTCTGTAGTGATACTGCCTTGGAAACCCAAGGAGAGGTTGTTATGAGTCGGGTCTGACTCCAGGCAAATAACAACAACAGCAACAACATGTTAAGTTAGAGAGCTCTGGTGGTGTTACAATAAATTATGATGCAGTGACAGGAAATACCAAATCTCAATGATGTAATACCCAAACTGTAGATTTGGCTCCTGCTGTATTTCTAAAGCAGAAACAGTAGAAAGCTGGAGGCTGCTAGAGGCTCGATTATAAATGTATGTGTGCAACAATCACCACTACATATAGAACATTACAAGTCCAATGTTATATCTGTTCATAGTTCTACAGGACATGTGAAAAAACCAACTTGAAGAAGATAGAGAAATACTTGCTGACCATGTGTACAGAATGAGGAGAACAGATTATCATTGAAATGCCTCAGCAATTAAGCCATTAAAAAAAAATCTTCACCTCTTTCATATGTAGAACACTATGAATGTAAAATGAGTAATTATAGATAAGATAGAACACATACAAAAACTGAAATGAAAAAAACAAAAAATACTCAATTGGAATAGGAAAAGAGTGCACTTTACTACTATTTCCACATTTTAAATTGAAATAATACATACTGCTTTATCCTTACACAATTAATGAAGTTAAAGGAAGAAAACAAAGTACTAATATTAGTTTTCCATTCTATTATGTAATTTCTATCAAGTTCTATTTTTTATTGTCTATATCCTACTAAATTGGAATTGCTATTTTGATGTCTTTCTTTCTTCTAAAATTTCCAATACCAAGAAAGTTTTTAATCTTATAATACTCATTTCCTTTGAGTCAATTCTGACTCTTAATGACCCTACAGGACAGAGTAGAACTGTCTCATAGGATTTCCAATGTTGTTCATCTTTACTAGAGCAGGCTGCCTCATCTTTCTCCCATGGAGAGATTCCTCCCTAGGTGCGTTGTAACTATAATCTTTTGATTAGCTTCTGAGAGCTTAAGTGCTGCACCACCAGGACTCCTTAATATTATAATAACTATATAATTAGTTGAAATTAGTTCAATTAAAATTTTTGACAGAAATTATATATAATCTTATATGTTTTGTGTAACAATTTAAAGCAATATTAACTTGTATGTTCAGATAAATTTAAAATGTGTATGTATATGGTTCACCATGGAATAAGGTTATTTATATATGTTTTGTTTTGCTGGCATTTATTTACCAAAAAAAAAAGAAAAGAAAAAGAAGAAAGAAAGAAACTGAATTTCTTTTTTTCTTTCTAAGGTTTTGTGAAAAAG
>NW_006922026.1:1013031-1017425 GCF_000298275.1 Orycteropus afer afer | reverse complement strand
TTTCAAAACTTTTTCCCAATTCTGACACCAACCATCCTTCTCATGGGCACTGTCTGATTCTCTGCTGGGTACTAAAATTTGTTGCAATGACCACACAGAACTCAGAGACAATACTCACGATTGTAGGGTTTATTAGGGACGAAACAGGCTACAATTCTACCATCAGGACAGCCTCCCGTTGGCCATGCCCTCAGACACATCTCTCTTTGACCCTTGACTTCTTCACCTCTGCCCTGCTCAGGCAAGTGTTACAGAGCTCTTTTAGCTCTGCTGATAGGTGCACCCTACTCCGTCTGCAAGCCTCGTGTCCACAGACACTCAGCTTTCTCCTTAGCCTGCAAGCCCATTGTTCTGTCTCATGTAGACCTCTTTGTCCTGCTGCCTCTGCAGGTTTCTCTCTGCTACTGTCTTTCTGCCCAGGTAATTCAGAGCAGGGTATTTGGGTCCAAGGAAGTGCTCTCCTCCTGACCACTCTTCCTATCTTGAGGTAGTGAGAACCCCCTATCTGCCTCTGGGAGGAGTCGTTTTAATCCAGCAGAATGATAAAATTTACCAATCCCCATATTGTAGTTCCATATAATTTATTACAATGGTCCCACACCCACAATGCAGCTTATTTACATTAATACAAAGTTGTTCAACCACTCTGGTAGGCCACAAGCACCTAACATTTACATAGTTTCACCCAGTCATCTGGTGGGAGTCATAAAGAGCATGGCTAGAAAACCCATACAAAGTAATCCATTGCACCACAGAAGCAAATAAAAGAATGTTACATATTTGCTCCTAACCTTAAAGCCAAAATACGTTGCTTTTGAAACATTCATCAGTCTTATTAAAATCACCCTAATTTGTAAACAATATCTTCTAAATTTAATTTTTTTCTTTCTTTCAGGTAAATATTACAGATAATTTTATTTTATTCCCATTTTTCTTTTTTTAAAAAATGAAGATTTATACTCTGCAATCAAATATTTTTACATACTACTATATTTTTTAAGTGAAAAAAGTTTTATAATAAATTGTTTTCATTATTACTGTCTAAAAAAATCAACAATTTTGACAATCTTATTTATGGAGTTATTTTTATAAATCTCCTGAGTTAAAATATTTTAATTTAATTTTTTTTAATCAAATCTGGAAATTGACATTTCTGAAAAGACATACTCTGAAAAATGTTAGAGTTTTCTACCAAAAGCTTTCCTATTCCACATGAGGATTTACATATTGAGAAAAGTAATACATTTGATAGTATATTAAATATTTAGAATAATTCTGTATAAATACAATAAATGCCTTTTTATCTTATGTATTAGTCAAAGTTCTAAGTTTCTCCTTAATCAGGAAAAGTCACACTGGCAAATACAGCAATCTCTTTTTTTGTCTGTTAATTCAGAGTCTTAAGAACCCCAAAGTGGCTGTGAGGCAGTCTTAATTCAAGTCCAATGGTTTTATTGCTGTGTCTTTTCCTTTGAAGTGAAGATTTCCAGATCAAGGGAGCATAAGATCACAAGGACTGGAAACATACACAAAAAAAAATTGATAGTCTTTAGGTGTTATAATGAGTATTGCCACCCCCATTTCTACTACTTGGTTCCTGGGTCTGTGAATCTTGGCTAAAACAAAAATAATAAACCAAACTCACTGCCATCAATCAATCCCAACTCATAGTGACCCTTCCTTGGGTTCCCGAGGTTGTATCTCTCCAGAACTAGATTGCCTAATCTTCCTTCCGAAGATTGGCTGGTGGGTTTGAACCACCAGCCTTCTGATTAGCAGTCACATGCCTTAGGCACTATACCACCAGAGCTCCTGTGAATCTTGGCTAGAGGACAAATATAACTATATATTGAGTGTGATTTAGAGAATATACAGCCACCTAAAGAGCATTTCACAAGCCTGCAAGGTAATACCACCTAATTGGTACCATAATTGACTCTTTAAAATGTCATTCCATTGCATTGTCAAGCCAGCTGCTTCAAATTGTTGGGAACCATGGTAAGATCTGTGAATTCCCTGAGCATGTACCCATTGCTGTACTTGTTGTGGAATGAGTTCCTCAGTCAGAAGCAATACAATGTGAAATACCATGACTGTATATAAAACATTCTAAAAGTCTATGGATAGAAGTTTTGGCAGAAAAATTGTGTGCAGAGAAAGGAAATCCATATCCACAGTAAATGTCTATATCAATAAAAACAAAACACTGCACCTTCCATGATGAAATAGCATGTAATCAACTTGCTACCAGGTTGCTGACTGGTCACTTTGGAAAATGGTGATGTATCAGGGACTCACAGTTTGTCTGTGTTGTTGTTGTTGTTATGTGCCATCTCTGGCCCTGCCACCATACCCACTTTGTTCATAAGCCCTTTGGGCAATGATAGGACTGTCTTGGGGAAGAAAAAAAATAAGAAGATTGGTAACCACAAAACATAATATCCTACCCACTTGATGATTAAATTCCTTCTCTGCTGGGGCCACCTTGGGTTAACATTCACATGAGACACAAATATTTTCACATATTTTGCCTATTCAGAGAGGTCTACTCACGTACCTCTTCCACATACCTCCTTGTCATCAATTTTCCAATTATATTCCTTCCTAAGTCCTTCACCATCCAACCACTTCATTGGCCAGAGCCCATGAATTAGTATAAAATCACATATCTAGTCATTTCTCCTTCCAAACAAAATGAACAACCAATGCACTTCTGAAAGTTCTATCCACTGGGAAGACTTCCCTTCACTTTACTCCTTCAGTGATGTCTCACAAGAGGCTGTGATATTTCACTGATTCACATTTCAGTGGTGTTTGCATATTGTATGGAACTATCTGTAAACTATAGCGCTAATCATACGGGACTCTTTGTGAGACCATAGATGTAGGTTGAGAGATAGAAGGTAATGTAGCAACAGACATAACAATGATCCTTGAAATCACATCATTTACTTTTGCCTTCAAAATCTCATCCATACCTTCCATATGATGACAATGTGACAACTTTATGACACAGTCCAACTCAGGGCATGATATATAAATTGGATTGTAAGATAATTTGGTGGCCTATGATCTAACAATGGACCCTTAGAAATTTCACTGAAGTAGAAAGCTCCTGAAATTTGTCTGATTTATTTCTCACCCATGACAGGCAAATGTCTATCCAATAATTCTAGAGTGGTTGCTACTTCTTACACATTAAGTCCAATCAGTATAATGTCATTGATATAATGGAGCAGGCCAATGCTTTGTGGAAGAGAAAAGTGATCAAGTACCATGTGAGATAAATTATGACATAGGGTGGAGAGCTGTTATATCTCTGAAATAAGACAGAAAAGGTGCATTGTTCCATTGCAAGCTAAAAGCAAGCTATTCCTGGTGGTCTTTTATAATAGGTATCAAGATAAAACATTTTAATTGGCCAAAAGCTGTATATCAGGTACCAGAAGAGGAATTAAAGAGTCCTGATGATACAGTGCCTAAGATATTGGACTTCTAACCAGAAGATTGGCAGTTCTAACCCATCAGAAGCTCTGTGGAAGGAATATGGGGCAATCTACTTCTGTAAAGATTTGCCATATTGGAAACTCAATGGGGGTCTCTATAAATTGGAATAGACTCAATGACAATGGGTTTTTGGTTTGAAGAGTTGTTAGTTTGCTCAAACTATAAACTGTAACTGGAACTGTAGGCGCAATTAGAGTCACCATTTGGTTCAATTTAAAATAATCTACTGTCATTCACCAAAATCTGTTTGCTTTATATATAAGCCAAATAGAAGATTTGAATGGGGATGCTGCAATAATCAGCACCACTGTATACTGCTAATTTTTAATGAAGACACTGCTTTCTCTAATCCCAGTAAGACTGTGATCTTACTTTTGTATATGCTTTTCTTAGGTAGCAGAGGTTCTACTGATTTCCTCTTGGCTCTTCCTACCACAATAGCACTCAATACAGAAGTCAAGGAATCAATACAAGGATCTCCCCATTTTTACATATGTCTAATCCAATTATGTATTCCAGAATTAGAGTAATAATCCAAAGTTGGATTTAGGACCCACATCAGCCACTATGAGAATCATCTGGGCTAAAACTCCATTGATCACTGCACCTCCACAAATTCCTTCTCTAGGTGGTAGATTACAATGATATTTTGTGTTTCCTGAATTTAGTGTCAGTACTGGGCCAGTTGCCAGGATTCAAAAGATCTAATTATATCCATTTCTCCAATGTATATTCACCCTTGTAAAAAGATATACATCCCTTTGGAGAAGAGTAGGAGAAAGATTACCAGTAAAATTTCAACAGTGTGGTCCTTTAGTGTGGTCCTTCTCTAAGTGGACTGGTCTTCTTGTTCATTCAAGAAGCTCTGGGCTCTATGAACTGGCTAA
>NW_006922026.1:1011609-1012796 GCF_000298275.1 Orycteropus afer afer | reverse complement strand
GACTTTGCACAGTAACTATGCTCACTTTGTCTTTGGTGATTGACTGCTGACACTTAGTCTCTGACTGTTGATAATGGGGTTCCAATTATTTCCATTGTATTTAGGTTTCCCAGTGCAGTGGCAGCAGTTCCTACTGTAACATTTAACCTATGAGAAGTGTAACCACAGATATCTTAAAGAATGCTGGGGCTTCCCTTACAAATTTATCTCTCATAGTTGTGGTAAAAGATGTTTTCTTGGGAAATTCCCAGGGTGGATAAGTAGGTTTTGCCTGATAAATTTACTCCAATTTTCCAATCTTCCTAAGCATTTTGATCCCTTCCTTACAGTATACCATAGTAGTTCTGCATTTTAATTTAATTTGCCACAGGCCATGTTTGGTTCATGTTCCACCTCGCCTACTCTACAAATTATCAGAGCCCTGTCTAATCTCTCAAGCTATAGTACTGACTGTAGAATGTCTGCTTATGAGGCCTCTATCAGTCAACTCAGCTTGATCCAACTTCGTTTTCCCTTCAACATTATACCATACCCTTAATACATTTTTTTTTATTTTGATATATACATTAAACCTTCATACTTTACTAGTTTTAAAACACCCCAAAACAATTTTGTGTGTGTGTATGTGTGTGTGTGATATTTTCCTATATCGTTGTTAGGTGCTGTAGAGTTGGTTTTGACTCTGCCTAGTCTTGTGCCATCCTCACAATCTTTGCTACGTTTGAACACATTGTTTCAGAGATTGTGTCAATGTATCTCATTAAGGGTCTTCCTCTTTTTCACTGACACTCTACTTTACCAAGCATAATATCCTTCTCCAGAGACAGATCCCTCCTGATGACATGACCAAAGTAGGAAAGACAAAATCTCCCCATCATCATTTCTAAGGATCATTCAGGATATACTTCTTCCAAAATAGATTTGTTCGTTCTTCTGACACTCCATGGTATATTTAATATTCTTCACAAACACCATAATTTAAGTGCATCAGTTCTATTTTGATCTTCTTCTTCACCACATTGTTGTTGTTGTTGTGTGTCATCAAGTTGGATCCGACTCATTAGGACCCCTCCTTGGTTTTCAGAGGTGATATCACTACAGAAGTAGATTGCCCAACCTTCCTTCTGAGGAGTGGCTGGTGAGTTTGAACCACCAGCCTTCTGGTTAGCAGTCAAGTGCCTTAGGCA
>NW_006922026.1:1010164-1010729 GCF_000298275.1 Orycteropus afer afer | reverse complement strand
TTTTTTTTTTTGCACTCTTCTTTGCTTCCAATGCTAAGAGACCATTAGTTGCATCTTAGATGGCCCCTTGAAAGCTTTTAAGACCTCAGTAGCTACTCAGCAATGTGGGCTGTGGAACAAGGCTTTTATGTATTTTGTTGTGCCAATTGAGTCTGGTGCCCTCCAGCATTATGGTCCTGAGAGGGTAGATCTATTGGATCTCTCTCCCATAGTGTCTGGTTGTCTGTGAGGGATTACTCTGTGTCTGTCTTCTATTGCTTCTGTAAGGATTGCACATATTTTGTTTCACTGGTGTCTGTGCAAGATTAGCTTCACTGAACCTATCTTTGTTCTAGAGCATACTTCTGTTCACTGTCCCCTGTCTGATCATCTCAGGTGTTTATGTGTTTCTCTATAGCCTTGTGTTTGGTGTTAATGGCAATGCAGTATTGTAGACACATTAGTTGTTATTAGCATCTGTATCTATCTCTTATGTGCACAATTCAGTGTCCTCTCATTTCCTAATGTTATCACAGTGGTTACAGATCCTTTCCGTATATCCCTCCCCCTAACCGTATAAGCATGT
>NW_006922026.1:983766-991043 GCF_000298275.1 Orycteropus afer afer | reverse complement strand
CATGATATCGTTCTCCAGGAAGTGGTCTCCTGATAACATGACCAAAGTGCTAGCGATAATCAAAGCACAAAAGATGAAATCTGGCCATTCTCACTTCCAAAGAGCATTCTGGCTCTACTTCTTGGCTCTACTTCTTCTAAGACAGGTTTGTTCATTCTTCTGCCATTTCTTGGTATATTCAATGTTCTTTGCCAATACCATAATTCAAATTCATCAATTCTTCTGCAGGCTCCCTTATCCGTTGTCCATCTTCCTTATGCATATATGGCAATTGAATATCCCATGGCTTGGGTCAGGCTCACTTTAGTTGTCAAAGTGATGTCCTTGCTTTTGACACTTTAAAGAGAGCTTTTGTAGCACATTTGCCCTGTGAAGTACCTCATTTGATTTCTTAACTGCAGCTTCCATTGGCCTTGATTTTAGATCCAAGTAAAATGAAATTCTTTAAAACATCATTCCTTTCTCCATTTATCATGATGTTGCTTATTGGCCTAGTTGTGGGGACTTTTGTGTTCTTTATGTTGAGATGCAATCCATACTGAAGGCTGTAGTCTTTGATCTGCTTCAGAAGTACTTCCTGTCTTCTTACCATTCAGTATGCAAGGTGGCATCTAAATATCTCAGATTGTTAATGAGTCTTCCTCCCATTTTGATGTCATATACATTGAATAAGAATAAAAGGATATAACCTTTATGCACACCTTCCCTGATGTTAAGCCATGAATTATCCTATTGTTCTCTTGGAACAACTGTCTCTTGATATAAGTTCCTCATAAGGACAATTATGTCTTAATGGAATTCCCATTCTTCATAATGTTATTCATAATTTGTTATGATCCATAAAGTCAAATTCATATGTATGGTCAGTAAAACACAGGTAAACTCTTTCTGATACAGTTTCAGCCAAGATCCATCTGACACTGTGATGATATTCGTTTTTCTACATCCTCATCTGAATTTGGCTTAAATTTCTGATGGTTCCCTGTCAATGTACTGCTCCAACTATTTTCAATTATTTTCAGCAAACTTTTACTTAAGTGTAATATTAATAAAATTGTTCAATAATATCTGCATTCTGTTGAATCATCTTTCTTAGGAATGGGAACAGATATGGAACTCTTCCAATCAATTGTACAAGTAGCTACCTTCAAAATTTCTTGCTATACATAGGTGAGTCCTTCCAGAGTTGCATCTCTTAGTTCAAACATTTTAGTGGATATTGCATTAATTCCTGGTGCCTTGTTTTTCACTGATTATTTCAGGGCAGTTTGGACTTCGTCTGTCAAAATCATTGATTCTTGATCATATGTTGCTGCCTGAAATTGTTAAAAGTCAACCATTCTCTTTGGTACAGTTACTCTGTTTATTTCTTCCATATTCCTTTGATGTTTCATGCATCCTTCAACATTTTACCCATAAAATCCTTCAATTTTGCAACTTGAGGCTTGAATTTACTCATCTCACTTCTTTCAGTTTGAGAAATGCCAAGTAAATTTTTCCCTTTTGATATCCAAACTCTGGGTGTTTGCATATCAGTATAATGGTTTACTATGTCTTCTCTAGTTTCACTTTAAAATCTTCCATTTAGCTTTTTTTGTTCATCATTTCTTCTATTTGTTTTAGCTACTGTCCACACTTGACTGCTAACCAGAAGGATGGTGGTTCAAACCCACCAGCCACCTCAGAAGGATGGTTGGGCAAATTACTTCTGTAGTGATAACGCCTTGGAAACTCAAGGAGGGGTTGCCATGAGTTAGGTCTGACTCCATGGCACATAACAACAGCAGTGTTCAGTAGAAAGTCTGAATCTCTTCTGACATCCATTTCTGGCTTATCTTCTTTTCCTGTCTTTCTAATGAGGTTTTTTTTTTTTTTTTTTTTTTTTTTAATGCCCTTTTTTTCTTCATGTATAATGTATTTCATATCATCGTACAACTCATCTAGTCTTTGATCATTGGTGTTCAAGCATCAAATGTATTCTTCAGATGATTTCTAATTTCAGGTAGGATATACTCAAAGTTGTATTTGGCTCTTGTGAACTTGTTTTAGTTTTATTCAGCTTCAACTTAAACTTGTACTTGCATATGAGCAATTGATGATCTGTTCTGCAGCTGGCCCCTGGCCTTGACTGACTGATGATATTGACCTGATTTTACCATGCCTAAGGCATTAGGCTGCTAACCAGAAGGTTGGTGGCTCAAACTCACCAGCTGCTCCACAGAAGGAAGATGGAATCTGTAAAGATTTATCTCCTTGCAAACCTAGAGGGGGTCTCTATGTGTAGGAATTGACTTCATGGTAGTGAGGTTTTCTTTTTTTCTTTTTTTTTTAAATAATCTCCACAGATGTAGTCTATTTGACTCCTTTGTGCTCCATCTGGCAATGTCCACATATACATATATCATTTGTGTTGTTGCAAAAAAGTAGGCAATTGTTTGACCTTGTAAAATTCTACCATGTGATCTCCAGCATCATTTCTATAACCAACATCATATTTTCCAATTACCAATGCTTCCTCTTTGTTTCCAACTCTCCTTTTCCAATCATGGATAATTATCAATGCATCTTGATTACATATTTGGTCAATTTGAGACAGTAAAAGTTGATATAAATCTTTAGTTTATTCATCTTTGGCTTTTGTGGTTGGTGTGTAAATTTGAATAATAGAATCAACTCATTTTTCTTGTAAGGGTATGAATATTATCCTATTACTGCCAACATTATATTTCAGGATAGATCTTGAAATGCTGTTTTTAACAGTGACTACAACACCATTCCCCTTCAGTTTGTCATTCTTGGCATAGTAGACTAAATGCTTCTCTAATTTAAAATGGTCAATACAGGTCAATTTCAGCTCAGGATATCAATATTTATACATTGCACTTTATTTTTTACAACTTCCACTTTTCCCAGGTTCATACTTGGTACATTACACATTCTGACTATAAATATATATTTGCAGTTGTTTTTTTCTCATTTTGAGTAATGTCACATCAGCAAATGATGGTTCCAAAACATTTACTCTATCCACTCCATTAAGATTGATTCCACTTTGAGGAGACAACACTTCCTCAGTCATAATTTGGAAGTCTTTTACCTAAGAAGCTTATCTTCCAGCACTGTGTCAGACAATAGTTAACTTCTGTTCAGAAGATTTTCAATGGAGTGCTGTTGACACAGCAAAAGTTTGTTACGTATCTATTTACCATAATTATGAATAATAAAAATATCATAATGGGGTCCAATATCCTTACTTCTAATTTCTTGTTTTACAGTCACTTACTAGTTGTTCTAAGTAGAAAATATTTTTTTATTCAGGTTTCTTTTACTCCTTGCTTCTGTTCTCTTCCACTTAAATAGAGTTTCCAAATTATCTTTATTCTAATTATTTACAATGAATATTTAAAATCTAGAGAAGAGCTCAACACATGTAATTAGTAAATATCATGCCAATAAAAAATGAATATCATTATTACTGACGAGAAACAGATTATTTTAAATGGTAGGAAGAGAAAATAAGGTAAAGTATTATAATAAAATTTTCAAATACCTGGAGCCAAACCACCAAAAGGAAGTGCATGATTGATATTTTTCAAACTGAAAGAATTGAAGAGAAAATTCAAGGTTTGAGTTGCAATACTGAAAATGTGAATGATACTGCAGCACCAAAAGAAGATGGAAGGAACATACAGAGTTAATGTAGACAAACATAACTGGGTAATGGTCAACATATGATCAATGGTCAGCATATGATCAAGAATTGCTGGCACTAAGAAGGTCAAAGTTCACTAAGATATCAGTCAAAAACTATGTTCTAGAAATTGACAAATAGCAATTGTGATGCTTCCACAAGTGAATGCAACACTGGAAACATTTACTCATCAAGAAATTTGGAAAGTAAATACCTGGCAAATTGATTGGAATTACTCTATATTCATGCCCATTCCAAAGAAAGGAATGCAGAATTCATGTCCAACGAAATTCAGACATTATCAAAAAATATGATTAATGCCACTTTCCTAGAAAAATTCTCCTGAATATAATTCAAAAACTACTGCAGCTGTACATCACCAGGGAACAGCCATAAATTGAAGCAGTGTTCAGAAAAGGACATGAAACAAGAAATATCACTGCTGTTGTTAAATTATTGTTGGCTAAAAGCAGAAAATACCAGAAATATGTCTACCTGTGTGTTTTTCAGCACATAGATTCATTAGGCTTTGTGAGTCATAACAGTATGGATAAAATTGTGCAGAATGAGAATTTCAAAACTCTTAATTGTGGTCATTTGGAAATTTTATTTGAAATCAGGGGGCAGTATTCAAACAGAGCAGAGATACTGAGTGGATTAAAATTGGAAAAGATGTATATGTGAGTGTATCCTTTTACGTAATTTATTCAATCTCTCCCTTAAATTAGAAAAAATAAGATAAACAAATAATCTGAGAAGCTATACAATATGAAGAATAATGTGTCATCAAGATGAGAAAAGGCTCATTAACAGCCTGTGATATGCAGGTAACACAAAATTACTTGCTGAACACAAAGACTTGACAGACTTATTGATGAAGATTAAAGACTACAGCTTTCAGCATGAATTAAATGTGAATGTGAAAAATCCTCACAACTCAACTGTTTATATCTGTCAATGACAATATGATAGAGAAGAAACTGAAATTGTCAATACTTTCATCATGGGATCAAAAATCAACGTTCATGGAAGAAGCAGTCAAGAAATCAAATAATACATTGCTTGGGCCAACTTACTGAAAAAGACCTATTTAAACATTTAAAAAACAGAGATGTCACTTTGATGACTAAGTTTTGCCTGAAACAAGCCATGGTCTTTTAAAGCACGTCATATGCATGTGAAAGCTTGATAGTGAAAAGGAAGACAAAATAATTTATGCATTCAATCTGTGGTGTTGATGAAGTATATTAAATATACCATGGATTCCCAAAAGAACACATACATTTATCATAGAAGAAATGGAACTGGAATATTTCTTAGAAGCAAAGATGGTGAGATTTAAGGTTATTTACTTTGAGCAACAAATAATTAGGAAAGACCAATCACTGAAGAAACAAATCATGTTTGGTAAAGTAGAATGTCGACAAAAATGAGAGAATCCTTCAATGTAGTAGATTGAACAATAGGCCACACAATGGACTCAAACATACCAACATCATCAATGGCACAGGACTAAGTAACCTTTCATTCTGTTATGCACAAGGTTACAATTAGTCAGAGATAACTTGACAACAACTAATAACATAACATTAGATATGAGTTAGAGTGGTCATTAATTTTTTATCATTATGTGACACCTTTTGTTAGGACATTGAGCCTTCTTATGAAGTGGACTTTACATGTACTGTCTAAAGAGATTTCTTGTTAGAATGAAATGTTCTGAACATCCACTCCACAATTATCAACACGGTTAAGTTACAACAACCAGATTGTTATTCAACAATTGGCTTTACAAGTAAATGGGGAATGATGGCATCAGATCATAAAATAAAGGTTGACTGTATCATTGCATAACTACCAAATTACATTATTACACACTGCCAAGTACATTTCATAACTGCCAACTACACAGTTGGCAACCCAAGTGGGCCCACTCAAGTTGACAAATAACCTCAACTTTCGCAGTCAGTGTTAAGCTCGTCTTACATGTTTTTTTTTTTGTTGTTCATGCCAGACATAGATTATTAATGTGCAAAATAATCAGAGAGTAGATTTTTTCCTATTATCATATATGTGAAATGTTGGATAAAGAGATAGTCAATAAGTGATGAATATATAAAATGTATCTACAAAATATGTAATCAATAAATTGTTATTGAATTGAATGGATGAAATTGTATAGTTAAGTACCTTAGTACTATTTCACAAAATATTTTATTTACAAAATTGTGATTTAATTAGCACATACAATTCATACTTTTTTTTTTTTTTACTTTTCTGTTGTGTAAAAGCCTTGAAGAACTATGAATGTTAAGTACCATTGAGTCAGTTCCAACTCATCATGACCCTATGTGCAACAAAATAACAACTGCCTGGTCCTGTACAATCCTCACAATCATTGCTGTGAGCCAATTATTGCAGCCATTGTGTCAATACATCTAACTGAAGGTCTTCCTCTTTTACACTGACCCTCTACTTTACCAAGCATGATGTTCATTTGTCACTGACCACACTACTTTACCAAGCATGACTGGTCCCTCCTGATAACACATGCAAATTACACAAGATGATCTTTCCTTGTTTTAAGGAACATTCTTCCAAGACAGATTTGTTCATTCTTCTGGAAGTCTTTTATTCCTCAATGTTCAATGTTCTTCCTCAACAACATTATGTATGAACTGTGCATGATTTTTTCCCATTAACATATTAAAATATTATATTATTAATTTTTCTGGGACATATAGATGCAGCACTATGCTATGTAATATAACTGACACAAACTATAACTCTGAATTGTAAAAGCCATTTAGACATTGATAATGAAGCATATTTAAAATAGAATTAGGAGATCTCAAAATTGGCATCTGAATTTTATTGTCCCTTCTTAAAAAGTGTGTCATTTTACAGAACTTTCTTGAGCCTTATTACATAGCAGATTATATTATTGTGAAATTCCTAACAATATTGTTTGTCTCCCATAGTGCTATAAAGTTTTTAAGAAATTATTTTAAAAAATACTGGTAAAATATTGGGAAAAACAATAATAACAACAGCTGTGATGAAGTATTGAAAATACAGGATTTGAAACTATATTCCTGTTCATCTTTACTTTTTCTCCTCTATTGCCTATGTCACCATTTTGATTGGTTCACATAAAATCAAGGTGAATGAAATTTCATTTATCTATCATAAATCACATTAAGTAAAACCAGATACAATTTCATGCGGGTTCAGAAAAATAGAGTTGATTCTGCATTGATGTCTTTAGAGTTTCAGATGGAAATTCATTTTAAACGGGTTACAATAATCCAATTTCATTTTGACACATTACTGCTAAATGTCAGTCAGGAATATTTTTAATTTTCTTTTTAACTTCCAGAGTAAAATTTCAAAGGAAAAAAGGATGATATATAGAATTTATGTCAAAACCATTAGTTCTAAATTTGAGAAAACTGTTGCACAGAGGACATAAGTAATGTGCTTAGTCACGTAGTTAATGGAGATGTGAAATTGTTAAATATTTTCTTGAAGTGACCAAATTTGAATGTGCACACTTTGTACCAGTGAAATTATACAAAAATAGTTT
>NW_006922026.1:980996-983291 GCF_000298275.1 Orycteropus afer afer | reverse complement strand
TTGTGTGTATTTATTTATTTAGATGAAGCAATTTGAACAAAATATGTGGGCAGCATTTCAGCATTGAGGATTGAGGATCTGGAGAAATTAACTTTAAGAAAAGCCTATTGACTTAGACTCAAAATTAGCTGAATCTTCAGAACATAAAGAATGAAAATGAAAGACAGTTTATAAAGCAACAAAACTCAAACGATAGGAAGATAAGTACCTAAAATGCAGACTGTTTAGAAGACCATTCATAAGAAATTTTGTTTTGTGAAGATTTATTCCTTGTGAAAGAAAATAATGATGAATAAATAAGATTAAATCTCTGCATGAGTAAACATTCATTCTAAATTAATTTATAGATGCTACTATAGATGATAGGGACTTCTGGTGGTACAGTGCCTAAGCCATTTGACTGCTAACCACAAGGTTAGCAGTTCAAACCCACCAGTCACTCCATAGAAGGAAGATGGGACAATCTACTTCTGTAAAGATTTACCACCTTGGAAATCAAATGGTATCAGGATCAACTCAATGGAAAGGAGTCGGGATTTTGTTTTGTTTTGTTTTGGTTTACTATAGACAATAAGGGGTCCTAATAGTGCACTGCTTAACCCTCAGCTGCTAACCAAAAATGTGAGATGTTGAACCCACCACCTGATCCTTGGGAGAAAGATGTAGCAGTGTGTTTCTGTAAAGATTTCAGCCTTGGAAACCTATGAGCAGTTCCGCTCTGCCATTTAATGTTCTATGAGGTGGAATTGATTCCCTGGCAATGGCATCAGTTGTGGCACTATATCTGATAATGTTTTTCATAAATATTAGTAAACATTACTAAATGAAAAACAGCCATGCCCTCAAATATTTCAAAATCTAAAGAGAAATGTGTATTAAGAAAATAACAACTATAGTGAAAGATTTAAAGAAAGCAAGTAGCTAGTTTACAAAGGAAAGAAAATTGAAGAGAAAAAGGTTTCGATGAGTTTTAAACAATCAGTATGAATCTTCCTAGTTTATGATAAAAAAGAAAATAAATAAACTATTTGTTGTGAAGTTGAGTCAGACTCATAGTCACCCTACAGTAAAACACCAAAAGGCTTAAAAGGCTCTGTTGTTGTTGTTGTTATTTGCTGTTGAGTCACCCCTGACTCATAGCGACCCCTCCTTGGGTTTCCGAGGCAATTATCACTAAGGAAGTAGGACTGCCCAACCTTCCTTCCAAGGAGTGGCTGGTGGGTTTGAACCGCCAGCCTTCTGGTTAGCAGTCAAGTGCCTTAGGCACTATGCTACCAGAGCTCCTAGTCTCCACTAAAGCAGGCTGCTACATCTTTTTCCCATGGAGAAGCTATTGGGTTCAAACTGAATCCCAGGAATGGTAGAATAGGTACATGCACATTTGCAGATGGCTGATAGTATAGAAAATTTAGAAAACTTTTTAGTAGATTATGACTTTTTAACCCATTATGTAAAAAGTGTATTAATAAACCATTAACATACTGAATGTTGGAGTTTCCTGTTATATGGTGAAAAGATTTTATAAAATTCACTAAAAAATAGTCAGGAACGGTTTGCATCAGGGTTGCATCCTTTCACCATACTTATTCAATCAGTATGCTGACCAAATAATCTGGCTGGACCATATGAAGAAGAACATAGCATCAGGATTGGAAGAAGACTCATTGACAACTTGTGATACACAGATGACACAGCCTTGCTTGCTGAAAGCAAAGATGACTCGTAACACTTACTGTTGAGGATCAAAGACTACAGTCTTCAGTGTCGATTACACCTAAACATAAAAAAGGCAAACATCCTCACAAGTGGACCAATAAATAATATCACAATAAATCCAGAAAAGGCTAAAGCTGTCAGATTGGATCCACAATTAACTCTCATGGAAGCCTCAGTCAAGAAATCAGATGCCATATTGCAATGGATGAACCAGCTACAAAAGACCTCTTAAAGTGTTATAGAGGCAAAGATGTCACTTTGAAGACTAAGGCATGCCTACCCCAAGTCATGGTATTTTCAATAACCACATATGCATATGAAAATTGGACAAGGAGGAAAGAATACCAAAGAAGAGCTGATGGCTTTGAATTGTGATGTTGGCAAAGAATACTGAAAATACCATGGACTGTCAAAGGCATGAACAGATCTGTCCTGGAGGAAGTGCAGTCAGAAGGCTCTTAGAAGCGAGAATGGCCAGACCTCGTCTCACCTAATTTGGTCATGTTGTGTGGAGGGCCCAGCCTCTGGAGAAGGATATCATGCTTGGGAACATAGAAGGTCAATGAAAAAGGGAAGACC
>NW_006922026.1:977938-980006 GCF_000298275.1 Orycteropus afer afer | reverse complement strand
GACCCCTCCTTGGGTTTCTGAGGCAGTTATCACTACGGAAGTAGGATTGCCCAACCTTCCTTCCGAGGAGTGGCTGGTGGGTTTGAACCGCCAGCCTCCTGGTTAGCAGTCAAGTGCCTTAGGCACTATGCTACTAGAGCTCATATATATATATATATTTCCTCCTTGATTTTTTCTGTAAATGTTCCAAACAATTGTGTCTGGAATACAAATAAGACATAATTCGCATACAAACATAATAGAATAGATCTTCTCTTAGTTCCTGATCTCCTGTTTTCCTCATCTTTCTACTATTTATGAAATCAATTACGTAGTTTAAATAACATAATTACATTTAAACTACTCAGTAGTTACTTCTTGAAAAGGCCAGGATGAGTATATTTAACATTTAGGTTTTATCTCTTCAAGAGTAAAGTTAAGAATCTGTCAGTATATAAGAGAACAGTACATGTGTTGAAAGGGGCACTTTATCAAATATATCAGACCATGCTGTAAGCAAAATTAATATTATAGTAATTAATTATCTGTAGATATATTCTAAGAAAAGCTTTAAAAACATGTTTATGAAATACAGCAGGGCTTCGGAAATACAGGCAGTCTCTGGATTATGAACAAGGTCCATTCTTGTGTCTATAAGAATTTCTCAGGGCTTTGAACTCGTTCTGTCTGGTTCAGTCATGGCCAAGGACATGTCACTGAAAGAGACTCAATTTTTTTTTTTCTTTTTTCCCAATGAAGACACTTTTATTAAGCCTTGGACAGGACAAAGCCAAAAGAAAGACAATCATGAGAAAGTGGAATGTAGTCTGCTGAGTCATGGCCATGTCAAGAGACTCGAATTTTTAAAGTTGCTGTGACCAAGAAAGATAACCAGAACGGAGAAATTAAAGATCACAGCCTTGCTAGAAATGTAAGCTCCCTCTTTGAGAAAAAGAGCAGGGTACATATTGCATAGAAACCACTTCTCTTGCAATCAGATTTTGAGCACAGTCCAAATGAGCACTGTTCCACTCAAAGATGGTGGCTCATTCATGCTGTTTTAACTGTATGTCACTCTCTAACATTTCTGCCAATAATACTCTCATGAATCAGGTTGCGGAAAGGAATCACTTTGCTGCTTCTGAGTCTCCCATTCCAGAGCTTCCAATCATAACTTTTCCTGTTCTGTATATGATGGAGAATCTGACAAATTGTAAAACTTCAGGTCTGTTCCTGTTCTGCCTAGTTGGCCGTGACCAAAAACCAAAACCAAACTCATTGCTATTGAGTCAATTCCAACTCATAGTGACCTCCATCAGGTTTCCAAGGTGGTAAATCTTTATGGAAGTAGATTGCCCGATCTTCTGCAGAGTGGCTGGTAGGTTTGGACTGCCTTTTGGTTGGCAGTCAAACACCTTACGCACTGCACCACCAGCACAAATAGAAGTTGTATGTAAGTCAGAGGGAGCTCTGGTAGCATAGTGGCTAAGGCACTTGACTGCTAACCAGAAGGCTGGCGGTTCAAACCCACCAGCCACTCCTCGGAAGGAAGGTTGGGCAATCCTACTTCCATAGTGATACTGCCTCGGAAACCCAAGGAGGGGTCGCTATGAGTCAGGGCTGACTCGACAGCACATAACAACAACAACAACAACAACATGTAAGTCAGAAGTTCATAACCCCAGGACTGCCTATATATATCTGTTCTTCATTTATCAACTATGTCATTATCAGACATTTTCCATTTATGACCACAGTAAATAATCCACCATCTGATGATTTTGTGCATTAGTGATATACATCTGGTGTGAGGTGAGAGTAACACTGTCTGTGATGGTTAAGGTTATGTGTCAGCTTGGCTAGGTCATGATTCTTAGTGGTTCAGCAGTTATGTAATGATACAATTTGACAGTTATGTAATGATGAAATGTGGGAATTATGTCATGATGTTATTTGGTAGTTATACGATAATGTAGTTGCCTCAATTTTGAGATCTGATGTGATCATCCTTCATTTTCATCTTACAGTTATTTTTGTATAATGACCTCATCTTTGGAACCTAACCATGTCAATAAGTGAGGAGTCGGGG
>NW_006922026.1:974377-977518 GCF_000298275.1 Orycteropus afer afer | reverse complement strand
AGTTCTGGTAGCATAGTGCCTAAGGCACTTAACTGCTAACTAGAAGGCTGGTAGTTCAAACCCACCAGCCACTCCTCGGAAGGAGGGTTGGGCAATCTACTTTAGTAGTGATAGTGCCTCGGAAACCCAAGGAGGGGTTTCTATGAGTCAGATCCGATTCAATGACACTGAGTTTGGTTCTGGTTTGGTATTAAAGAACTAGACTTGTTTCCCACAGACTACATAGCCAGTGTAAAATATCTCTGTATAGGATATTTCTGATTCAAGCTGCTAGACTAATACAAGTTGCGAGATTTTGAGACAAAAGCAGTTTGTCAAACACAAAGGAAAAATTGCAAAATGGTCTTAGTAAATAAAAAAAAAAATTACTAAGTATTATACAAAGTATACAATGATATAAAATATGCATATTTACTATCTTTTTTTAAGTTTCTCTGTTAAAAAGCCCACTAAAATTTATAATTATTAAGGAGAAGAATTTATATTATAAGACAGTTAATACATTTAAAATGAATTTTCTTTGAAGGTTAAGCTTGATATATTAGAAAAAGATGAGAATACAGAAGATGTGAAAACTGGATTCAACATGTCCAGTAACATACTAATTTTTAATCTGTGATTAAAATTTCTTTTAGACAAACATTAATTGAAATATCCATTTCTAAGGAAAAAAGTCACCAAATGTCTGTGAAGTTTCAAGAAATTCTAGAATAATATGCAAACATTGTGTAAACCAAAAAACAAACAAACTCACTGCAATCGAGTCGATTCCAACTCACAGCAACCCCCTTTGGGTTTCCAAGGTGGTAAATATTTACAGAAGCAGATTGTCCAGACTTCCTTCTGTGGAGTGGCTGGTGGGTTTGAACCACCAGCCTTCTGCTAGCAGTCAAATGCCTGAGACACTACACCATCACTAACCCAAATGTGTGAAATTTAAACACAACAGTCAGTAAGCAGGGTCATCTAGGTTTCATGACAGGAGTGGAATTACCTTATGTAACATTTGTATCAATGACAGAAACCATCATTTAAATAATTTTATAGTGTCAGATAGTTAGAAAACATGCATAGCAACACAGACATTTTGCTCTGAATTTGTCAGGCATGTTTAATATCTAAGAATGAAATTTAAAAATGTTTTATAATATCAGAAACTGTTGTTAGTTTAATTATAATCATTAGTTAAAATGTCATGATTGATTATTAGAATACCATTTCCTTTTTCTATTATTGCACAGTGTTTATTTTTATAAAAGTAGACTATAACAAGAGCAACAGCACTATCCAATGTAGTTACATGGTCAATGTTCCCTATATATTTCCAAGCATCTCAGTAATCTCAGTATTTTGTTGTTGTTCTTGAAAATATATTCAGCAAAATATATCATTAATTTGTAATGGCTCAAATAAGTTGTTTCCAGGTTGTTGTTGCCAGGTACTGTGAAGTCAGATTTGACAGACAGAGACCCTGATGCAACAGAACAAAGCACTGCCCAGCCTTATGCCATCCTCACAATCTTTTTAATGCTTGAGCTCTTTGTCTCAGTTACCTTGTCAATCCATCTTGTTGAGACTCTTGCCCTTTTTCCACTAATTTTCCTAGCATTTTATCTTTATCCAGGGTCTGCTACCTTCTGAAAACATGACCAATGTATGAGAGATGAAATCTGTCCATTCTCGCTCCTAAGGAGCATTCTGGCTATACTGCTTCCAAAATAGGTTTGTTCATAATTCTACCAGTCCATGTTGCATTCAATATTCTTTGCTAACACCTCAATTCAAATGCATCAGTTCTTCTGCAGTCTTCCTTACTCATTGCCCAGCTCTCACAAACATAGGAGGATATGGAGAATACCATGGCTTGGAATAGACACAACTTAGTCTTCAAAGTGATATCTTTGCTTTTAAAACTTTAAAGAGGTCTTTTGCAGCAGATTTGCCCAATGAAATATGTTGTTTGATTTTTCTTGACTGCAGCTTACATTGCCATTGATTGTAGATCTAAATAAATTCCAATCCCTGACAACTTCAATCTTTTGTTCATTTACCACAATGTTACTTATTGGTGCAGTTATTATGAGTTTGGTTTTCTTTATATTGAAGTGTACACCAAGCTGAAGGCTGTAGTTCTTGATCTTTCTCAGTTAAGTGCTGCAAGTATTCTTTACTTTCATCAAGTAAGTTTGTGTCATCTGCAAAAACAGGTCTATAATGAGTCTTCCTCCAAACCTGATGCTATATTATTCTTAATATAGTCTAGTTTCTTGGATTACTTGCTCAGTTTACAGATTGTTTTTATATGGTGAAAGGATACAACCCTGGTGCACATCTTTCTTGCTTTTAAACCATTGCAAAAAGGGCATGGAGGTGGCATCTTCTGACCTTCTCTGACCTCATGAGGGGGAAACAAAGTCACCACAAACAGCTCAAGGCTCCTTCCTATGAAGACATACAAACTGCCACCCTCTAACCTTTTTACCAATTCTGACACTAGCCTTCCATCCTACAGCACTCAGTACCTCTCTGCTGGGTCTGATAATTCATTGCAACGGCCCATAGAATTCACAAACAATATTCATCATTTTGGGGTTTATTAGAGAAGGAACAGGTTACAATTCAGTTTGCAGGAAGGTGCTCAGGATACAGTTCTTCGATCAAGACAGTATCCCCTCTACTATACTCTCAGGCACGCCTCATCGGTCCTTGACCTCTTAAGCTGGCCTCTGCCATGCTCAGGCAAATGTTACCAAACTCTTTTAGCTCTGCTGATAGGTACACCTATGTGCACCCCACTCCACTAGAGAACCTCCTGCCCAAGGCCACTCAGCTTTCTCTATTCATGGGTCGGAAAGACCACTGCTCTGCCTCTTGCCTCTTGCTTCCACTGAGGCTATCTTTCAGCCAGACATCTCAGGCAGGCATCTCTCAGCTAAGGAGATCCAGTGCAGGGATCTCAGGTCCAAGAACATGCTTCACTTCACCTTCAGCTCTTCTTTCTTGATGGCAGATAGATCCCCTCTTCTACCTCTAGGAGGGCTTATTTTTTTTTTTTAATTATTATTATTATTACTATTATTATTGTGATTTGGGTGAAGATTTACAGAGCAAATTCACTTTCCATACAGCAGTTTACATATA
>NW_006922026.1:944607-967730 GCF_000298275.1 Orycteropus afer afer | reverse complement strand
ACATTAGGGTATGAATAAATGAGAGGGGTTACCAAGGATCAGTAGATGACAGCATCATGGACTGATGGCAGTTGGCATTAACTTTATTTTAAAGCTTGGATTTTTGAAGGACAAAGGAAGATAAATGACTTAGAGGCAACATGAGGAACAGGCTTTGAGAGAGAGAGAGAGAGAAAAAAAAAAAAAAAAAACTAGGTAAGGAGAATAATAAATGAAGAAAAAAATATGAAGAATGCAAAATGAAAAACAAGGAATGGGGTTAGTCATGAGAAAAAAATGGGGGAAAAGAAAAAAAAAAAAACAACCTTAAATTGGGGTGGGCAGAATTTCAACCAGGCACAAGGAAAAGAAAAAATGCTGAAAATTAGGACCTGGTAAGGGAAGATTAAGGATAATAATAAAAAGAACAAAAGTATTAATAATATTAGTTGGTTTGAAATGGACAAATACAAGCAAACTAATCACCGGGAAAAAGAAAGCAAAAAAGAAAAAAAAAAAAAATTAAAAAAAATATATCGGTGGAGGACTGGATAGGGCACCCAGGCTCAATCTGAGCACACAGACTGTGATGGAGTTTCTGTGGGCCCAGAAGATGGGTGGGAGTGGGAATGCCCACACCTCTGTTCACAAGCATATATATATATATAAGGGTATAGGGTGTATTAACAAGAAGAATGTCATACCTTTTCAGTCTTGCAGGCCCCGAGTGTCCTTGGGGTTGCTGGAAAGCAGAAAGTGTTCTTAAGCTCCAGAAATCTGTGAGAGCGCTGTTTCTTTAAATATCCAAAATAATCAAGCCGCTTTTTAAATCTTCAAAATGGCGGCATCCTCTGGACTGGCAAAAGTCCACAACTCAGCCCACCTTTCTCTTCACCTTCTCCGTTTGTTCCCCAGCCACCGTGCACAGTCCTCCGTGCAGTCCCTGGCACCACTCAGGAATCTCCAAGCCATCTGTGCCATCAGAGTCACTCAGGTCGCTTCCAGACCACAGCTCCATATGTCTGCTTTTTTTGGTATTTTCATGCAAATTCTTCTGTTAGTTAGTGTTTAGTCCACTTCTGTATCCTTCCCTTCAAGGCTCAGGGGTCCGAGATTATCTTCTCTGTCTGTGTTAATTGGTTTCCCTTTTCTTTGTTGAAGAGGGTCTATGCAGTCCTTCTGCCTAGTCTGCCATCTTGCTGGAACTCCCCTAGGAGCGCTCATTTTAAGCCCAGCAGCATAGAAAACTAACCAATACTCACAGCTTATTCTACGCAGCTTATTTGGATGGTTCCACCCAGTAATCTGGTGGGAGTTACAAAGACTATGCTTAGAAAAGCCATACCAAGTGCACTGCACTGCAACCATGCAGTAACCCTTTGTTCTGTTTGAACAACTGCATCTTGATCTATGTACAGATTCCTCAGGAGCCCAATTAGGTGTTCTAGAATTCCTATTCTTCATAACTTGTTATGAACCACACAGTTGAATGTCTTTGTATTGAATAAAATGGCAATTAAACACAGGTAAACATCTACCTGGTAGTCTGTGCTTTTTTGGCCAAGATTCTTCTGACATCAGCAATGATATTCCTCATTTCATGCCCTCTTCTGAATCTGGCTTGGGATTCTGGCAATTCAGTGTGGATTTACTTTCGTAAATATTTTGAGTTATCTTCAGCAAAATTTTACTTGTGTGTGGTCTTAATGATATTGTTTGGAGATTTCGTCATTCTGTTGCATCATCTTTCTTTAGAATGGACACAAATATTTATTATTTCCAGTCAGTTGACTAGATAACTGTCTTCCAAATTTCTTAGCATAAACAAGTGAGTGCCTCTGGTACTGAATCCTCTGTTGAAAAATCTCATTGGGTGTTCCTGCAATTCCTGGGGTCCTATTTTTGCCAATGTTTTCAGCGTAAGCTGGACTTCTTTTTGTACAAGAGGTTCTTGATCACGTGCTACCTCCTGTAATGGTTAAATGTAGACCAATCTTTTTGGTATAGTGATTCTGGGTACTCCTTCCATTTTTGTTTGATAATTCCTGTATAATATTCAGTAGTTTGCCTTCAGAATCCTTCAATATTGCATCTAGAGCCTTAATGTTTTTCTTCAGTTCTGTCAGCTTAAGAAATTCTTAATATTCTCTTCACGTTTGATTTTCCAACTCAAGCCCTTTGCACATTTCATTATATTTTATTTTGTCCTCTAGAGCTGCCTTTTGAAATCTTCTACTTCATCATTTCTTCCATTCTCTTTAGCTACTCTCCATTCAAGAATCAGTTTCAGAGTCTTTCCTGACATCTATTTTGGTCTTTCTTCCTTTCCTGTCTTCTTAAGGATCTTTTGCTTTCTTCATGTGTGATATCCTTAAAGTCATTCCACAACTCAACTGGTCTTCACACTGGTGTTCATTGCATAAAATCTATTCTTCAGTTTCTAAATTCAGTTGGGATATCTGCAAGGTCATATTTTGGCTCTAAGGAACTTGTATTAATTTTCTTTAGCTTCAACTTAGATGTGCATCAGAACAGTTGATCTTCTGTTCTACAGTCAGCCCCAGCCTTGTTCTCAGTGATGATAATTGAACTTCTCCTTCATCTCTTTCTACAGATATAGTCTATTTGATTCTTGTGTATTCTAATTGGTGAGGTTTACCTGTATAGTCACCATTTATGTTGTTGGAAAAAAGTATTTGCAATGAATAAGTGTTGCTCATGCAAAATTCTATCATGTGTTCTTTGGCATCATTTGTATCACTAAGGCTATTGCGCTGGCTACCTAGTGATGCTCTGACAAGAAATATGCCACAAATGGGACTGTTTAAACAAACAGGAGTTTATTCTTCCAATTTAGAGGTTTTAAGTCCAAGTTCAAAGTCCCAAGCTCTAGGGGCTAGGTGGTACTAGATAACCAGAGCAGCTATATTTTCCAACTACCAAAACCAAACTCACTACTGTTGAGTCAGATCTGACTCATAATGACCCCTCTTTGGGTTTCTGAAGAGGTATCACTACGGAAGAAGATTGCCCAACCTTCCTTCCTAGGGTTGGCTGGTGAGCCTTCTGGTTAGCAGTCAAATGCTTTAGGCACTATGCCACCAAAGCTTCTTTTTGTTTCCAAATTTTACATTCCAATCACCAGTGTTATCAACACATCTTGACTGAATGCTTGGTAAATTTCATACTGCAGAAGTTAGTAAAAATCTTCAATTTCTTCATTTTGGGTTGATTTTTGGTGCATAAAACTGAATAACAGTTGTATAATTGGGTCTTCCTTGTAGGCATATGGATATTATCCCATCACTGACAACATTGTACTTCAGGATTTATCTTGAAATATTATTTTTAGGGATGAACACAATGCTTTTCCTCTTTAGTATATCATTCTAGCCATAGTAGGTAACATAGTTTGTTGATTCAAAATGGCCAATGCCAGCCCATTATAGCTCACTAATGCTTAGGGTATCCATCTTTATGTATTCTGTTTCATTATTTACATCTTTCAATTTTCTTAGATTAATATTCAGTACATTCCACATTTAAATTAATAATGCATGAGTGCAGCCTTTCCACTCATTTTGAGTTGAGCCATATCAGCAAATGAAAGTCCTGAAATCTTTACTCCACTCACATCATTGAGGTTGACTCTGCTTTGAAAAGGTAACTCTTCTCCACTCTTATTTGGAGTGCCTTCCAATCTGAGGTGCTCATCTTCTGCAACTATGTCAGATAATATTTCCCTGCTATTCATAAGGTTTTCAGTGTTTTTTTTTTTCCCCAGAGTGGACCTGGCCACACCCTTCTGCCTAGTCTGTATTAATCTGGAAGCTCCACTGGAGCCTGTCTACCATGTGTGACCCTGCTGGTATTTGAAATACCAGTGCCTAGCTCCAGCATCACAGCAACATGCAAACCACAACAGTATGACCAAGTGACAGTTGAATGATTAACATGTAGCTAATTATTTTGTGGACAGAGAAAAACAACATGTATGATTTAGGTTCCTTTAAAATTATTTAGACTTTTTTCTTTCTTTTTTTTTTTTTAGTACTCTAGCATATGGTCTATTCTGGAGACAGTTTCATCAGCACGTATATAATTATATGTATTCTGAAGTCATTGGGTGGATTTTCCTATACATGTCAGTTGAGGTTGGCTTTTCTATACTGTTCAATTTTTCAAAATGTTTGCTGATTTTATTTCTAGATTCTCTATTAATTATTTGAAGTGCAATATAGAAATATTCAAATATAATTGTTGAGTTGTCTATTACTACTATCGATGGTGTCATTTTTTTGTTTTATGTATTTTGAGGCTCTGTTATTAGATGTTGTGATGGTTAGGTTATGTGTCAACTTGTCTAGGCTTTAATCTCAGTGGTTTGGCATACACTGTGTTTTGTCTCCATTTTGTGATTTGATGTGAGTAGTCAATCATTTACAGAAGAGTTTCTTTGGGAGAGTGGCGTGCTTTCATGATCTAAAAATTAATTCTGGTAAAGCTTATTTTCTCTGGATCTTACATTTGTTTCATTGTCTTCTGATCTCTGATTCTTCGAACACGAGACAATTTCAGGCTGCTGTTTGACCTGCATATTTTGGATTTACCAGCTCTCACAATCCTATGAACCAGCAACTTGCCCGATCCACAGAATTCGGTTTGTCAGCCCCTACAACATTGTGAGCCAGGAGAAGCCACCAGTCTGCCGCCTAACCCACAGATATAGTACTTGCTAGCCTCCACAATTGTATGAGCATTCTTTGAAATAAATCACTCTTTTATATATTTATATATGTACTTCATTGGTTTTGTTTTTCTGGAGGATCTAGCCTAAGACAGATGCATATACACTTATAATTGTTTCAAATTCCCCACTTGTTGACCCTTTTAGTATCACAAAATATCTCTCTTTGTTTCAAGTAATATTTTTTCCTGATGATATTTTCACTATGTAAATATTCTTTTAAGGATATTGTTTGTTTAGTATATATTTTTCATCCTTTTACCCACACTTCTCTTTTAGAGACATGGTTAATTTCCAAGTCATTTTGCAAAATTCTGCATTATGGGTAATTTCATTCAACCATTGAATAATTCTCAGGCTCCACAAGTCATTTTGGAGGAGATGTGGCATGACTCCCTTTTCTGCAGCCACCGTCCATTGCTCCTTTATCTCTGTGTCATGACTTCTGTACTCCAGGCAACTGGCTGGGTTTGTGTCTATAAACATACCATAAGGAGAACAGATTGAATCAGGGATTGCAGGCAGGAGGGAATCTACTCTACTTCGACTTACTCATAGTCCTTACTATCCATGGAAATGAAACCACCTGAGACCCACATCACCTGGTCCCAGTACCCCAAATTTGCAAGCAGTGCATCTTGTTTGGGGTCTGGATGAAGTGAACTTTGTGAATGCTGTCTGTGTCCTTCTGCCACTTTCTTACAAACTCACAGCCTGAAGCCACAGTTCAGCCACCAGCCTGCAGGCCTGGCTGGGATTCAGGTGGGCCAGGGAGCATGCATTGAGGTTAATGGCTCAGAAGCCCTGATTCCTGGCCGCCTCTTCTTCTTCTTCTTCTCCTTCTTCTCCTTCTTCTCCTTCTTCTCCTTCTTCTCCTTCTTCTCCTTCTTCTCCTTCTTCTTCTTCTTCTTCTTCTTCTTCTTCTTCTTCTTCTTCTTCTTCTTCTTCTTCTTCTTCTTCTTCTTTCTTCTTCTTCTTCTTTTTTTTTTTTTTTTCTCTTTCTTTTAATGTTATTCACATCCAAGACAGGGATGCAGTGGGATAGGAGAGATCCAGGATTTGGGGCTCAAAAGAAAGTCACATTCTCGCTCAGAACATATGGAACCATTCCTGTCTTTAAGGTGATTTAAGTGTATTATTTACTGTTGTAATAAATGTTAAATGTTTGATAACAAAGTAGTCAATAAGTGAGGAGTAGGTATATTTGCAATCTATTTATGTCTTTGAATATGAGTTGTACCTCACATAGACAGTATATAGTTGAAAATATTTGTAGCTCACTTTATTGCCCTGTCTGATTGGGTTATTATTTCCCCATGGCCCTATTTGTTGCTCTCCCTCCACATTCACAAAACCTGGATATCCCATTCCACTAGGTATAATTTTAGTTATTTCTCAATCATTCCCTATTGGTATCCAGAACACTCTAAATACCTGGTACAATGTGGAAAAATACATTTTTATAAAACACGACAAGAAATTTTTTGTTAGATCCCCTTTTGGTCACACTATCCAGAGGCTATGCTGAGCAGGTAGGTCTGAGGTCTTTGTTAGTAGAGAGAAAGGCACATTATCTAAGGAATGTCAGAAAAATATCTGGTGTTTTCAACATAGGTTTATATAAATTTTCACCCCTTCCTTTCCTCACTATTATGCAGCAAGTAGTTAAAAGGAGCTGATCCTTTACTGGTGGAGTTGACTGAATCAAATTGCCTTGCTAAAGTGGATGAAACAAATGAAGATGATGGTGGTATACTGATGCTATTATTGCATTTTGTAGCAGTTCCCAGTAAAAAGCATACTATAGTGAAAGGTGAATGTACACAGTATTTTAGTTTCAGAGGCCACAGTGGAATGTCTGGAATCAGTTGGTAAGTTATCTGGCAAACTGTAAACAGTGGTGAGACACCATGGATAATCCAAGGGGTCAAATATCCAATGTGGTCAATCTGTCAGAAGTTAGATGGGGTAACTCCTCTTGAGATGAGGCTTCCAACTCTGTAAGACAAATGAGTCAATTTTTGCTAACTGTCATGCAGTAAAGCATCTTCATCAGGAACATACAGCCAAGATAGGCAAGCAGCTTGATTCTAGTCAGTCTCATCAGAGACTGAATCTGTAGGCATTTACATAAGCGTCCTAGACTCTTTGCTGAGGGACCATAATTTCCATTACCAAAAAGGAATGTCCTTAACAGTCTGTAGTTTTCCAAAGGACAGCCCATAGAACCTGAGTTTCATCCTAGGAGCAGAACATCACATCTACTTTGACTCTGCAGAGGAGATAAAGAGATTGAATACTCAGAAAACATTGGTTTCCAGATTAGATGAACTCCCAGTGAATGAGGCTCCTACACTTAGGTGAATCTCAGTGAATGTGAGTAGTTATTGAGCCAGTGGTTATTCTTTCAAAGGAATAGATGTTGTTGTTTTTTTTCATATAAAGTTGAGAAGCCACTGTTGCCAGATGTATTCTTGAATATATCATTCCTTTTTCATAAGTAATTTTCTGGTTAGTCCTTTTCCACATCAATGATCATTGAGTTTAAGTTGCAAAACAGAAGTACTAGGATAAGTCTTAAGCCTCCCTAATCAGGAATTTGACTAAAGCCTAGAAGCAAGTGAATAGTTGCTTTTCAAAATAGGTATACCTGAAAGACATGTTAAAACTAAAACCAAACTCACTGCTGTTGAGTTGATTCTGAATCATAACGACCCTATAGTATAGAGTAGAATCCCTCCATAGCCTTTCCAAGGGTGTAAATATTTATGGAAGCAGTCTGTCTCATCTTTCTTTCACTGAGTGGCAGGTGGATATGAACCACACATCTTTTGGTTATCACTCATGTGTTTTAACTACTGCACCACCAAATCTCATGTTACAATTGGAAAGAAAAAAAAATTGTTAGCGGTATCTCTGTCTGCTGGCTGGTTCCTGATGGAGGCTGATTCCATTTGACAGATGCAACAATTAGCAATAATATTCAGTCACAGAGATTCTTATTCTGTCTCTAGTAGTCAAAGATGCCAATAATATTCAAGATCTCCTCTTTGATGGGGTCAAAGAGACAGCAATTTTCTTTGAAACTCAGAGATTGAGTATAGCCATTCAGCCCATATCATCTTACCAAACTTAATATGGAAATCTGGATTCTGAAGTTTGATGGGTTTATTAGCCATGCCTTTTGTCAAATGTATGATAACCTCTGTAAGGATTTTTCTTTCAGCGTATCATAGTTATCAGACAACATTTAGACATAGGTTGTGCTCAGACACCTCACACATCAAGGTATAGCTTGTGTCCTTTGCCAAAAGGAGTGTGCTGAGAGGGGAGGACATTCAAAAGGTTCAGAATATTTTTAAACCTTCCTAAAATTTTACATTCCTTTTTAGGAGCTCTGGTGGTGTAGTGCCTAAGGCATTTGACTACTAACCAGAAGACTGGTAGTTCAGATCCACCAGCCACTCCTCGGAAGGAAGGTTGGGCAATTTCCTTCCATAGTGATACCACCTCAGAAACCCAAGAAGGGGTCTCTGTGAGTCCAGACTGACTAGGCCAGTGAGTTTGGTTTTTGGTTATGTGCTTATAGTGTTGTGGGGTAATACAAACACATAGTTTCATGGTCAACCAGGACTTTTCTTTTTTCCTTTTTTTTTTTAATATTTTGGGTTCTGTTTCTGTCTCCTTTGTTCATGCTCAGACAAGAATATACTTTTCACAATCACAACAGTGCATCTAGGCAAGAATAGCTGAGTCACAGGGCTTCTCATGCTCATCCACCTTGAAGATTGTTCCTTTCATCAGCAAGGCTGTTGAACATGACCATAGTCATGTTCCCTACTCACAACCTACTGCACCACTTTCTAATAGCAGAAAACCTGCCAGTCCTCACAGCTTGTCCTATCCTGAATCAATGTACAGGTCAACTGACTTGAAAGAACAGAAGAATTTGCAGGTTATAACAAGATCCTTGCCCATCTCTCAGTAGTTTTCAAAGATAAAGACTATTCAGATTATCATGTAATTTAGTGCTATTTCCAGAGTTCTGAACTGGCCATTTTGTCAATTTTGTCCAACTGTAAAATTAATTTATGTTATTGTTGTTGTTATGTGCCGTCGAGTCAGACCCAACTCATAGCAACACCTCCTTGGGTTTCCAAGACAGTATCACTACAGAACTAGATTGCCCAACCTTCCTTCTGAGGAGTGGCTGGTGGGTTTGAACCGCCAGTCTCTAGTTAGCAGTCAAGTACTTTAGGCACTATGTTACCTGAGCTCCTACAAATTATTTTATAGAGAAAATAATTTTCTATTTCTTCACTAGATCATAGTTGGATTCTAGCTGCTATTTGTTACTTAATAATTTTATTACGTATTTTGATTCCTTAAAATGCTGAATACATGAACTTCACTATTTGCATCAATTTTTTTTTCAATTCTGAAGTTTGATGGGTTTATTAATAAAATGGGAGAACTGAATCAACAGAGTTTACAGACTACCCACACCATATGGTACCAAGATTTTCTTTCCATGTAAGACTGATCATTTATTTGGGAGGAAAAGAACTCTGTTTTATTATTGTTATTGTTGTTGGTGATTGTTATCACTCAATATTTGGTAACATTTTAAAAATTTATTGAATTCTGTAACTTGTGATCCTTTTCATTTGCTCTTATGTAGGATGTTTTAGCATTATATATCTACACTTAATGGAACTAGAATATTCAACTTTAAAAAAGTGAAGTTTCCTTCTTTTCTTCAAATTGTCATTGACACCTCATTTTCTACCCATCACTTTTGTCATTTATCTACATGACTGCTATGTGAAGTATTAAGAAAATTGAAAAAGTGGTCACTAGATACAAGTTTTAGAGAACAAACTATTTAGCCTTTCAGGTAAAACAATGTATATTCTTAATATCACTAACAGATTGTTCTAATATATGAATAAATTAAAATCAGTCTGATAAATTACTAAAATCAATGCCTATATATGTATTTGTTTTGTAATTGTTAGGTGCCATCTAGTTAGCTTTGGCTCATAGTGACCTTATGTACAGCAGAACGAAACACAGCCTGCACCATCACTACAATCCCTGCTATGCTTGGGCCCATCGAAGCAGCCACTGTGTCAATCCATCTTGTTGAGGGCCTTCCCCTTTACTGCTGATCCTCTACTTTACCCCGTATTATATTTTTCTCCGGGGACTGAGCCCTTCTGACAATATGAGCAAAGTAGATGAGTTGGAGTCTGGCATGTGGATGTGTGTGTCTATGTCTTTACATATAACAATACCTAAACTACCTAAAAAAAAAAATCTATCTCAAGAAAATGTTAAATACCTGATAACCAACAGTGAAACATTTTATAGGATATAGTAAGAAAATATTCTTATTCTGCATTTCAATTATAATATTACTTTTATGATTATTTCAGTTTACAATTGAAGAGATTTTAACTTCTTTATGATAGCATTACATATTTAATGTTAGAAAGCATGAAAAACAAACACAGTAAAAAAAAAAGCTGATTTTATTACAAAAATAATAGCAGCAAAATTATGATATTTACAAAAATGGAAACATAAAAATATAGATAAATAACATAAATATTGTTTTATAGCTTATTTTTATAAATGATAATTCATCAACCTGTCACCAAATCAATACACATTCTACCACATGATTTTTTAATTTGGAATTAGTATTCTCTTATTTTAATTTGTTATAGACACTGCTATGACTACTATACATACTATTAGCATGTACAATACTGCAATCATTTCTTCAGGGTAAATTTATAGATTTACATTTGTTTTCTCAACATTGCTAACTTTTCTAGAATTCTTATAAATATCCTGATTTTTTTCTTGAAGAAATATTTAGAGTCCAAACAGATTTTTTGGGGGAAGTTTATATCTTTAAGCCGTCTTCAATATTTGTAATTGTCATTACTGTTAATTTTATTCAATTTTATAGACAAAACTTTGCATATATATTTCATATCAGTTTCCCCATGTGGTTTACTGAAGTTTAACTGGAGGTGGAAAAATATGCATATGCCCAGTTATATGTGTGAGTTATGTTTAAAGGACAAGTAACACAGTGTTTAGGCTCAGCGGAACTGTATTATATAATATTGTTATACGAGAAACTAATGTTAGAAAACACCATATCTAGATAAGCACAAAACAATATCAAGATGAAGATCAGAAATGATCTCTTGTGTCTGCAAAGATACTTATCTGTACAAGCTTCTCTGAAGAGGGTCACTGATCTTGATAACAGAAGAGTAGTGATTATTGATTTTTGGACATAATCAACAATAGACAAAGTTGGATGTCAAAGAAATGTGGCAAAGGGGTTTCACCAAGAAGAGCACTCAATGTATAGAGAATGCACTGATATTCAACATGCCTTCCAGATGAACAAAGAATAACTAACTCACTGCTGTCAAGTCGGATCCAACTCCTGGAAACCCCTCCTTGGCTTTCTGAGGTGGTATCACTACAGAAGTAGATTGCCTCATTTTCCTTCTAAAAAGCAGCTGTAGGTTTGAACCACCAGCCTCTGGTTAGCAGTCAAATGCCTTTTGCACTGTGTCACCAGAGCTCCAAACAAAGTTCTTATTATAACGTAGGAATCCATTATGATTTTTCTTTTAAATGACTATTAAGTTCTTGACTAAATTCAATGCCATATATAAGAGAATGATTTCTTCTCTCCCATAAATGGGAGGAATTGTACACTTAGAACAGAAATGTATCTATATTTAAGAAAATAACTATGCATCTAGGATTAGTAAATTAAAAAAATTATCTCCTGCAACACACAAAGTGAAAAAAAAAAGTTTATTTAAATTGCTCTACAAAATAAAAATAGAGAATTAATGTGTGTGTATTTTTTCCCTGAGATTGTGGGAAAAAGAAAACCTAATAATAACAATAAATTTGGTTTAAAGTTGGAGTAAAAACTAATCAGCTAGAGTTTCTGAAGGGGCTGATAAAGAAAGTAAGTTCTATGTTCATTTTGGAGCCCTTGGGTGGCATGAAAGGTTAAGTAGTCAATGACTAGCAGAAAGGGTGGTGGTTAGAAACCACCCAGAGGCACCCCAGAAATCAGGCCTGGTGATTTAATTATCAAAGTTCAGAGTCTGGACAACAATATAGAGCAGTTTTACCCAAAACCATTTTTCGTCTGCTCTTAAAAATAATTGAAGGGACTTTAAATTCTACTTAGGATGCAGAAATCTGGAAAGAATGCTACTTCCATGTTAAATTAAGTAAAAACAACCTATTCTTGAGGGAATAAACAATTAACAGATCCAGATCCAGAAATGTTGAAATTGCCAAAAAAGAACTTTAAAGGAAACAACAAAAACCATAATTAATATGCTCAATTATCAAAGGAAAAGAATGGAGAATATGGACTAACTAAAATGAATTTCAGCAAAGACATAGAAAATGAAGAGTCTAATGGAACAACAGGCATATCTTGTTTTTGTCTTAGCTGTATTGTACTTTGCAGATATTTCTTTTTCTTTTTTACAAATTGTAGATTTGTGGCAACCCCACATCAAAAAAAAATAATAATAATAAATCAATTGGTACTCTTTCCAACAGTAAGTGCTAATTTCATGTCTCTATGTCATATTTTGGTAATTCTCACAACATTTCGAAATTTTTCATAATACTATTGCACACTTAATACAGTACAGTATAGTGTAAGCATAACTTTTATATGCACTGGGATATGAAAAATGTATATGACTTGTATTATTGTGACACTCTCTTTATTGTGGTGGTCTGGAACAAGACTTGCAATATCTCTGAGGAATGCCTATAGTAGAAATAGAAAACATGAAATTAGACATGAATTTTTTCCACAGGCTCACTGATGTATTAGACATAGCTGAAGAAATAATCAGTTAACTCTAAGACATTTCAAAAAAATTTATACAAAGTGAAATACAAAGACACCAAGCATGAAAAATGAGTGAATGAATTAATGAATAAGAATTGCCAAGGATCCAAGAACTAAGGGACAATATTAATAGTTCTAACATATTTGCAATTAGAATGTCTGCAGAATGAGAAGAGGGACAGAATAGGGTACAAATAATGTTTAAAAAACAATAGCTGATAATTTTCAATAAATAGTAAAAGACTTCAAAACATAGATCTAAGCATCTCAGACAACTCAAAGTGGGATAAATATTATTGAATGTGTCTTCACTTAACAATAGATCATCAAAATGTGTGAGGCAAAAACTGACAGGGCTGCAGAATAAATAGACACATCACTATTAAAGTTAGAGATTTCAGCATTCCTTTTTCAGAAATGGACAGATCCAGCAGTAAGAATCAGTAAGGATATAATTGACCTGAAGAGCACTAATAATCAACTTGATTTAAATCACATGCATAGAATAGTCCATCCAATGATAGCAAAGTTTAAAATCATTTCCAGCTCACATGGAACATTGACAAAGATAGGTCACACACATTCTGGGCTGAAACTTGCAGTTACACAAATTATAAAAAAAAAAAAAAAAAGCATAGATGGTATGTTCTCAGATCACAATGGTATAAAAACTCAAAAATAATAACAAAAATAGCTGTGAAATCTCTAAATAGTTGGAGATAAAAAAAAAAAAACTTCTAAGTAGCACATGGGTCAAAGAAGAATTCTCAGATTAAAAAAATAATTTTTAGAGAAATGAAAATAAAATCATAGCATAAAAGTCTATGGGATACAATGAAACAGTGCTTAGAAAAAAGTAAAGTAGTAAATACATGCATTAGAAAATAAAATGAAAATCTAAATCAATGGTCTAAGCTTGTAATTTAGGAAAGTGGAGAAAGAAGAGCAACTTCACCCTAAAGTGAGGAGAAGAAAAGAAATAATAAAAATTGGGACAGAAATCTATCAAATTGTAAACACAAAAATCATAGAAAAAATAGTAAAACCAAAGGCTAATTCCTTAAAAAGATCAATAAAATTTATAGACTTTAAGATTAGCTTAGAAAGGTGGGGAAGTGACACAAATTATCTATGTTGGGAAAAAAAAAGTGTCATCACTATTGATCCTATAGACATTAATATAAAAACGCACACATATATTTATTTGTTCTATCAGCTGGGTGTATTTAAAAACAATAATACCTCAGTGGTAAAGAGTAAACATAGAACTCAGATCTTGGTTTCCAATACCATTCTTCAACAAAAGGAGCCAATGTTCCTCAGGCAATTGGTTCATTCTAGGATTGTGTGAGCCTGGAGCAGAAGTAGGCACTAGAAGTAGTGCTGCACATCAGGAAATGCTACACACACAACCACAAGGATATACCAAAGGTACACAGGAGTCAACTGAAAGAACATCTAGTGGCCAAAGCTGACAGAAACATTGAACAACAGAATAAATGAAGAAATATTGGATTATAACCCAAAGTATAAAAGAAATATTCATGAATCACATTAGTAAAATTATCTGGTTAAATACATACACACATGCATACATACATACATACATACACACATGGAAAAGACCAGACCAGCTAAGCAGCTAAGCCTAAGGTTATCTCTAAGGACTTCTAAAGAGTATAGTAGGGAAAGTGGGGGGAAAAAAGAGTAGCTTTACAGTGGAGAAACCTGGCAGGTGATCAAGATTCACATCAAATATCATAAATTGAATAGATGGCAAGTGCCTTTGATTTGATGTGATGAAAATATTGTTTTATCTCTAAGATCTTCCTCCCCAAAACACAAAACTTGTGTTTTAGCCACCCATCCTCCATCTTTGTATCTGCTTCTTTGTATTTATGCTGCTTTTTATAGCATCCTACACAGATAAGGCCTAGTTAATATAACAAAGAAAACCTACTCCCAAAGGAGGTTACTTCCACAGATACAGAGGTCAGCATTCCAACATATATTTGGGGGAACACAAGTCAATCCATAACATCCAGTATATTAATGAGGAAAACATGAGACAAATTACAACAAAGGGACATCCTAAAAAATGTCTGATCAGGACTTGTCAAAACTGTCAGGATTGTCAAAAGCAGGAAAATTGTGAGAAACTGTCAGAAGTAAGAAGAGCCTAAGGAAAAACGGGTACATTGGGAATGACAGAGCCTTATACATTATTTTTTAAAACATCACATCACTAACTTGACCACTTCTCAGGTTTTCTTTTTAGTTTTCTATTTTGATCGTTAAATAAGTTTATTTTTGCTCAATTTAAAAAGAAAACTTAGTATCTTACCTATAGCGATTCACATCATAAAATGTTATGAATAAACTATTTTTAATTGTCCATATATTAAGCTTCTCCCTGTGCATTAAAGTTCTGTGGGTTTCAGCAAAGGCATAAAATCATGGATTCACCATTACAATATCATGCAGAATAATTTCATGTTCTAAAATATCTTCTGTACTTCATCTAGTAAACATTCCCCAACACTCCTTACCCTTGGTAACCACTGAACTTTTCATCTCCTATGTAGTTTTGCCTTTTTCAATATACTGTAATTGCAATCATAAAGTATATATTTAACCTTTCCAAACTAGCTTACTTAACTTAGTAATATATATTTAAGATTCATGCATATCATTTTATGGCTTGATAACAAATTCCTTTTTATTGCTACATACAAAAATAAATAAATAAATAAATCACTGCCTAGAGTTGATTCCAATTCCCAGCACCACCCATTGGGTTTCTGAGGTGGTAAATCTTTACAGAGGTAAATTGCCCTATCTTCCTTCCCCAGAGCAGATAATGGGTTGGAACCACCAACCTTCTGGTTAGCAGACTTTGATTAACAGACCAGTGCCTTAGGTACTATGCCACCAGAGCCTCTATTATTGGTGTATAATATTCCATTATGTGGATGTAGTTCAATTTGTAAACCTTTTCACTTATTCAAGAATATCTTGATTGCTTCCGATTTTGATGAGTATAAATCAACCTGCTATAAATTTTGGTGCTGATTTTTGTATGCACATTAGTTTTTAAATCTGTTGAGTAAATAAATAACAAGGAGTGCAATTTTTTGGTGTGATTTTCATTGTTTATCTGTATATGTTAATCACATTTTTCATGCTTGATATGTTACCTGAAAAACGGTAGGGTCCAGCCCTAGAGTGGTGCAGCCAATAGTCCACACCAAAATATCAAGGAGAAGAATGTGAAAAGAATGTGTCCTGTGAGTTTCCTAAAGTCAAGTAATTCTTAAGAGGCATTATTGGTGTTTGTCAAAGCCTAGGTGGCCTGTCCTAAAGTCTAGACCAAACCAAGAAAAACCAAACTCACTGCCATGGAGTCAGATCTGACTCATAGTGACCCCTATCTCTATGGAAATAGATTGCTCAATCTTCTTTCTGGTGGGTTTGAACCACCAGCCTTCTGGTTAGCAGTCAAATGCCTTAGGCACTATGCCACCAGAGCTCCTAAGTCCAGCACAAGTCCTGTCCAGGTATCTTTATTGACATAGACGGCTCTGTCTTAGATCATAATATGCAGCCAGAACTGAAAACTGTAATTTAGAGAACAAGAATACACAAGATAGAAGCCAGGTTTTAAAGAAATGGCGTCTTAAATAAATATATGGAGTTTTATTCTAATAATATGGACTTGGGGCCAACAAAGCAAAAATCTTTATTCTCACAGATGCATAGGGAAAGCTTATTTACTTCTGTAGGCTGTTGGGTACCAAGAAAAAGACCACCAAAAGAACATGATTGCAAGGCACAGCTAAGAGAAGGCAAGGTGTCTTTATGGTTGAATGCTTGCTTGGCTCCAGCTTTGTGTTCCTGTTGCCTCAGCAGAATGTTTGCTAAGCTGTTTCCCTGGGATGATGTTTTACCCTAAGAATAGTGTAACTTAGGATCTCTGGGGATCCAGATGAGGAATGCTGAAAGTACCATGGACTGCTGAAAGAGCTAACAGATCTGTCCTGGAGGACGTGCACCCAAAATTCTCCTTGGAAGCGAGAATGGCCAGACTTGTCTCACCTACTTTGGTCATGTTATCAGAAGGGACCATTCCTCGGAGAAGGATGTCATTCTTGATAGGGTGGAGGGTCTGCGGAAGAGGGGAAGGCATTCAAGGAGATGGATTGACACAGTGGCTGCAATGATGGGCTCAAGAACAGCAGGGATCGTGGAGCTGGCGAGGCATTGGGCAGTGTTTCGTTCTGCTGCGCACGGGGTTGCTATGAGTCGGAAACGGCTTGATGGCACCTAACAACAACAACAACAAGTAGCTCTGGTGGCATAGTGGCTAAGGCGCTTGACTGCTAACCAGAAGGCTGGTGGCTCAAACTCATGAGCCACTCCTTGGAAGGAAGATGGGGCAATCTACTTCCACAGTGATACTGCCTCGGAAACCCAAGGAAGGGTCGCTGTGAGTCGTGGCCGACTCAACTGCATATAACAACAATAGTGTACCTTAGAAACCATTCTTTAGAATCATGTACCTTAACAATCATGTTATGTTTTAGAATGATGTATTTTAGTGATTATTTGCTATTCCTGTAAGAGACATCAACCTAATTAATTATTCAATACATTTGGGCATGAGGAAATGCCTTTAGGTATAGGGAAGAGTAAAACTTTAACTTTTAAATAATAATTGATTGTCATAAGGAAATATTTGATTTTACTGTAAAAGAATATTTGATTGAATACTTGATTGTTCTAAGGAAATACCAAGAATAATGATGTAATCGTATACTCATGTATAAATAAAGCAAGACAGATATATCAGGCATCGCTCTAGCAAAATATGCAGGGCTTCCGCCTGGCCCTCGTTCCTTTTAAGAAACTTTTAATCCTTTTGTGTAGCTTTGTTTTGTGATCTGTGCGGTTTTGCTGGATGTAGCAGTAGGCAAAGCATTTGAAATGAATACATGATATTGTAACATACATTTTTTTTCTTAGTCAGCAATACTTTATTTCTCTGTTAGCATTGAGAACTATCTATGAACAGTGATACATTTTTGTCAAATATTATGAGTTAATTTGTTTTCAAAGTGAATGTATACTATTTTTCTCTATTTTTTTTTTTCTTATATTGTGATTTGGGTGAAAGTTGGCAGAGCAAAGTCATTTTCCTTACAACAGTTCATACACATTTTGTTACATGACATTGATTACAATCCCCCATATGCAACAACTTTCTTCCCACTTCCTCCCTGTGGTTACCTTTTCCCTGTGTCCTTTTTTCCTATGCATATCTCCCTGTGCAAATAGTGCTTTTCTGATCTCCCATGATTGATTGTTCTAAAGAGTATACCTATCTGGTGTACATGTTCACCTTATATGCCTGTTTATTGTTTGGCTGGAAGCCACCTTTTTTAAAAACAATACAATAGTGCTCAATAGAGTCCATTATTCCTCTCCCTCATCCTGTTTCCATTGTTTAGTTCTGATACCCGGTTGTTATATTAGCACTACTCAATTTACTCTACTTGACCTGGACCTTTAATTTCTGCACTCCATGTACTACATTTTCATAGTTTATTTCAATATTTTTAAATGACAATCTCTTCAAGTGACTTTCCTAAATGGAATTTATGGTTGTGTTTCTGTGTGATAATATGTTTTTTTTCATACTGATAGCTTGGATGAACACTGGATCCCTAATAAGAGCAAACCTGTTGACTTTGAGTCAATTTTGACTCACAGTAACTTGAGAAGATAGAATAAATATCCCATAGGGTTTTCATCACTGTAAATCTTTAAAGGCACAAGCTGCCACATCTGTCTCTGGCAAAGTGGTTGGTGGATTTGAATAGCTAACCTTTCAGTTAGCAGGCAAGCACTTAACCACTGACCCACAAACGCTCCTTTTGAATACTGCATACTAAATTTTAAATTTTTCACATCTTTCTATCTGAACTTTAAGGCATTGTTTCACCTCTTTTAGGACTCTACAATGAATACAACAAGCCCAAGTCTAATATAATGTTGGTTATCTTTTGTCACTTCTCTCTTGAGATTCTTTTTATCCTTGATAATATTACATTTTATAAAATTTATATACTTCTGAGTGTTTGTGATTTCCCATTTACATTTTTAAATTTATTACATTGGGCACTTGAGCTTTTCAATCTGAGGAAGAAATTATCTCAAAATAAAACAGGAAGGTTTGTTTAAGTTTCTTCAGGTAGATTTGGCTCCCTAACAAAATGGTGACTGTTGTGTTAATGAATCAAGGATAAAATTGTACTTCTCTGATGTCTCTTTCATAAATTTCTAAACTTCCTGTGATACCTCTGTGGTTAATACCTCAGTTAACTCTACTGGTACTAGCATCAGCAACAAAGCAGTCAAGCCCAAAGAACATCTCGTCTGCAACTATTCACTGTTCTCATTGAAATAAATAAATTAATGTATAATTAAACATATATACATTAAAAAAAATAATTATTCCTCAATATTTTTATCACTTGTACATCTTTAAGGCTTTCAGGATGATGATTTATTATTCATTAAATTTTAAACTACACTAAAGTCTTTAAATGTTTCTTATTTCTATACAGGTATCATTATGCAATTTTTGGAGCTCTGGTAACACAATGCCTAATTCACTTGACTGTTAACCAGAAGGCTGCTGGTTCAAACCCACCAGCCACTCTTCAGAAGGAAGGTTGGGCTATCTACTTCTGTAGTGATACTGCCTTGGAAACCCAAGGAGGCGTCATTATGAGCCGGATCTGACTCGATGGCACATAACAACAACAACAATGAAATTTTTACACTGCACTTAGTGCCCCAACTTATGACTGGAATTGGCTTTGCATTTTTTTACATTATTACAGTCTGTATTTAATAAATTTCTTGAAGGGTGCAACCATTAATTTTAATCAAGAAGCAGAAATTCTGCCTATAACTTCATAATTGTCATTTATAGATTCCTTCAGAGATAGAGGGAAGAAGCAAATATACAGAAATGGAAATTTTATTTAAAAATATATGAAGAGAGAAGGTTAGCTTAAAAGATGTTTCCAAAGTCTGGGACAAAGAGTGCTGTAGACCCTCCCTACTTTGGTCAGAAGGGACTGTTCCCTGGAGAAGAATATCATTCTTGGTAAAGTGGAGGATCAGTGATAAAGGGTAGGACCCTCAATGAGATGGATTGACACAGTGTCTGCAAAGATGTGCTGAAATATAGTAAGGCTTGTGAGGATGGCACACGACTGGGTCATGTTTTGTTCAGTTGTACACAGGGTCACTATGTGTCAGAGCTGACAGCCCGGCACCTAACAACAACAGACCCACCCAGGCCACTGGAAAACAATGCACATGGAGTATAATGGCAAGACCCTGAAAGGGAAATGGTAACACAATTCAATTAAGAAAATAATATCCTAGGTTTCAATCTTTCCAAACTTGGAAAAAAGAAATTCATTTTTCAAGTCTGTGATGTAACTAGTGGAAATTTGCCAGTCTTAAGGGAGATAAGACCTATGAAAGACACAGATGCCTGAAGATAAAGACACATTACCCACCCCACCAAAGCCCACTCATACTTGAAACTGTATAAGCCTGAATTCCTTAGAACACATTGCCGTTTCAAATGCTGTGTCTATATGTGATGAGAAAGATGAACCTCATGTTTTAAAGTACTATGAACACATCATTTTATGTATAATTCATTTTGAATAGGTTAAGTCTAGCAGAATCCCATGGCAGAAATGCAAATTCAAGTCTTTTTGTGTGTGCACTTAAATTCAGTGAAAAAGAACATGCGCAGGATTTAAAGTCATAAGATCTCATCTCAAATCTTCCCTCTGTGGCCACTAACTTCAGTGTCTTACACAAGCCATTTATGATCTCAGAACTAGTTTCTCTACTCATAAAAATTAAGACAATGATCCAAAAGCCTTTTATTTGTTTTAAGAATCAAAATGATTTAGTGAATAATTTATAAATTTCATTTAGATAGCATAAATAATGAGGAAGTAACATAAATTATACAGAATTTCAAAAATTGAAGACCTTTTGGGATGATAGAAATTTTTCCTTTATAAGCATTAGGAAAAAGAAGCAAAACATATTTATATTATTAGATGACTTATGAAGAAAGAATTACTAATAGAGCATGTGGTATTTAAATGTAAATGTTTATAATATTTATTTAAATATATTCAGCCCAGAATTAATTTAACATTATGTATTATAGTGATACTATAATTCACCTGATATTTTAAAGCAGTAGTTCAATAAACTCATGCAATATCTGTTACATTTTATGAACAATTTAAGCATACTAGTTATTTGAATCATAAAGCTACAGGATAGTACAAGAAACACTCTACACCTGTTAGTGAATTCTATGAATTTCAACATTATGTAGATTACCACTGAAAACCACAAAATTAAAAAGAAAAAAAAGTAAGTATCATAAGTAATATTCTTAAGAAATAAAATCCAGACATACATTTTTTGGTAAACCTATAATGTAAGGAAATTACTACATAATTACATTCAAATAAATTTGAGATAATAGTGTAATAAAATAATCTTTTACAAATGACTAGTTAATTGAATGAGCAGTGATTTAAAAATACAGCTATTATGCTATACTTTCTTGCACAATATGAGAGGTATACCCTGAATAAAAGGGTTTTCTTGAGTCATCAGGGTTATTTGTCTCTGAAACTTTTTCCTCTTAATTCAGCACTCAGCAGTACTGTGAACATATTGATCTGTAATCAACTGCTGACACAGTTATTTGGCTTAAGCCATATATTTACTGAACTGCAAACACAGCATTATGACAGGCATATATAAAACAATTCTCTGCTACACACAAAAACTCATTGCAAACACTTTATCTAAAAGACAATTTTATCTTCAGTTTTCTTTCTCCAATTTGTTCAGTAAAGAGGGTCTATATTAGCTACCATAAAAATAGCATTGCTAAGAATCATTCCTTAAAACAAAATTAATTTTGTATTTGCTCATTTATAATAAGGATCCTAATAAGTTGACAAAATCTATAAATAGCACACACTCAATATAAGTTCATTTGTAAAGGATTAACATATTGAGAATTATTTTATCATTACAATACAAAAATGCTTGGACAACCTTTCATATACCAAGAATATATTTATTTAAATTAATATTGTAAAAAATTACTGAAGCTAAAATACTTTATAATGTCTTTGATACATGAAGTCAAGTATTTAATATTTTGCACACTACTAAGTAAATATAATGCAGTCAAATGCCTTAGGCATATGCCACCAAAGCTCCTGAAGAAGTATTAAAATGTATTAATTGTAATTTTTTTTTCAGGGTTTATACTTTTCTTACTAACCACAGTATCTTACTCATAATGTGGTTATCATTCCAAAGCTTATAACTTCAAATTTGCAAAACACATACCTATCATTTACTAAGAACCATACTTAATATTTATGACTTAAATGAAATGGAAGAAAGATTATTTAAACTTCTACAGCATAATGACTTCTTTGATAAATAGTGGACAAAAAACAGTATTGGTGTGAAATAAAGCATGATTGGTTTGATATTTTTCCCTGATGATCATGAAACTTTCCCTGAGAAGAGAAGATTTGTCTTTGAATTTGAGTTCAGTTTTATAGGGTGCAAAAAAGTACACTCCATAAAACAGGAAATGAAATGGATGAAATTACTGAATAAATAGCATTAGTTTTACACACAATTCTGTTAAAATGTTCTTTAATGTTGTTGTTTGCCGTGGAGTCAGACCCGACTCATAGCAACCCCTCCTTGGGTTTCCAAGGCAGTATCACTAGGAAGTAGATTGCCCCATCTTCCTTCCGAGGAGTGGCTGGTGGGTTTGAACTGCCAGGCTCCTGGTTAGCAGTCAAGTGCCTTAGGCACTATGCTACCAAGCTCCCTGTTCTTTAATAGAGTTACATATATCTTCAACTAAGACACTTGTTAGACAGTACTGTGATGAGTGTTTCTTTCAGGAATGACAATGTGCTGCAAATTTTCAGCATATGATAAATTAGAAGTTCAAAACCAAACCAAATAACTTCCAGAAGGAAATATCCAAAATGGCAAATTAAAGCAATGTGGTAGCACAAATATAGAAGACTTAAAGGTGGAAATACATCTTAAAGAGGAAGTTCCATGCATTGTTGTCTTTCCCTCATAAGAAATTATGAGGTAATGTGTGTGATGCCTGAATGGGTAACTCTTACCTTAACCAAACAACTCAGATAAGGAATGTAGTGCAAAACAACTCTTCATCCTGTTTAATAGGGCATGCACAATGGGAACCTTTAGAATTACCTAAACCCATACTGGTAGCATAGTGGCTAAGACACTTGCCTGCTAACCAGACGGCTGGTGGTTCAAACCCACCAGCCACTCCTCGGAAGGAAG